>NC_136272.1:72864886-73377763 GCF_964187855.1 Myxine glutinosa
CTGGTAGGGTGTCCATGAGTTGGAAAAGGGGTCTGGTAGGGGGTCCATGAGTTGGAAAAGGGGTCTGGCATGGGGTCCATGAATTGGAAAAGGGGTCTGGCATGGGGTCCATGAATTCGAAAAGGGGGCTGGTGGAGGATCCATGAGTTTGAGGAGAGGGCTGGTGAGGGATCCATGAGGTGGAGGAGGGGGACTGGTGGGGTATCCATGAATTTGAGGAGGGGAGCTGCTGGAGGATCCATGCATTGGAGGAGGGAGAATGGTGGGGGATCCATGAATTGGAGGAGGGGGGCTGGAGGGGGATTGATGAGATCGAGGGGGGATGGTGGGAGATCCATGAGTTGGAGGAGGGGGGTTGGTGGGGTATCCATGAATTGGAGGAGGGGGGCTGTTGGGGGATCCCTGAATTGGAGGAGGGGGGCTGTTGGGGGATCCATGAATTGGAGGAGGGGGCTGGTGGGGGATTGATGAGATCGAGGGGGGATGGTGGGAGATCCATGAGTTGGAGGAGGGGGGTTGGTGGGGTATCCATGAATTGGAGGAGGGGGGCTGTTGGGGGATCCCTGAATTGGAGGAGGGGGGCTGTTGGGGGATCCATGAATTGGAGGAGGGGAGCTGGTGGGGTATCCATGAATTGGAGGAGGGGGCTGGTGGGGGATTGATGAGATCGAGGGGGGATGGTGGGAGATCCATGAGTTGGAGGAGGGGGGTTGGTGGGGTATCCATGAATTGGAGGAGTGGGGCTGTTGGGGGATCCATGAATTGGAGGAGTGGGGCTGGTGGGGTATCCATGAGTTGGAGGAGGGGGCTGGTGGGGTATCCATGAATTGGAGGAGGGGGGCTGTTGGGGGATCCATGAATTGGAGGAGGGGGGCTGGTGGGGTATCCATGAATTGTAGGAGGGGGGCTGGTGGGGTATCCATGAATTGGAGGAGTGGGGCTGGTGGGGTATCCATGAATTGGAGGAGGGGGGCTGTTGGGGGATCCATGAATTGGAGGAGGGGGGCTGGTGGGGTATCCATGAATTGTAGGAGGGGGGCTGGTGGGGTATCCATGAATTGGAGGAGGGGGGCTGGTGGGGTATCCATGAATTGGAGGAGTGGGGCTGGTGGGGTATCCATGAATTGTAGGAGGGGGGTTGACAGGGGATATTTGAGTGGTGTAAGGTTGTTAATTGAGGCCAAAGTGAACACCCAATTCCTGATGTTATACTTTCTATAGATAAAAAATTCGAGCGATGTCGACGGACATGTTATGTACCCACAGGTGAGATAGGCGAGTACATTTCTGGGTGGGATCTTCTTCTTTTTTTACGATGGAAATTTTTTCTCACGTATCTGCAGGTACTGACCTGCCGACATGTCTGAAAAAAAAGTATTGGTTCCAGTTGCATATTTTTTTTAACTTGAACCGTAGTATACATGAATAATGAACAATAATTTGTGACGTACTGGTTCGAGCGTCTGCTCTGAGTCTGGGAGGTCAGTGGTTTGAACCATGGCCGAGTCATACCACAGACTTGAAAAATGGTACCTGCTGCTTCCTTGCTTGATGCTCAGCATTTAAAAACAACAAACAACCAAAGGTCGGCATTAACAGCGCAGACTTTGATGGGCATCATGGCCTCCTCCTACATTGAAGCTCCCTGTAAGGGAACCGATATTTAATACACTCTTTTCCGATCAAATATGAAAATTGGAGTTCATAGAACACCTTCAGCAGCACAGTCCTGAGAAAAAGGACATTGGTAGGGTCTCTCGACTCTTCCTTTGCGTTTCGGAGCACGACCTCTATTTGGTTTGTTGGTGAACTTTGTGTACCAGGCGTGAGGGCAGCCATACCAGCGATGGGTCAAATAGAGCAGTGCAGAGCTGGACCTCTGCCAACTCTTCTCCGCGCACTAAACAAACAGATCATTTGCACAAAGTTAGCTCTGTCGTTGCATCGCCAGCTATCGCCATTTTGTCTGAATCTCGCTGTTACTCTGCACTCAGAGAATGTGGCATTAAATTTTGCCCAAGTGCTCCTAAACTGATATTTTAACCTCCGCCACCAAAGGTGGATGGAGGTTATTTTTCACCTCTGTCTGTTTGTTTGTCTGTCTGTCCTTTTGTGAACAAGATATCTCAAAAGTTGTCAACGGATTCGGATGAAATTTGGCAGAGAGGTAGTGTATGTGAGTAGGACGAAATGGTTAGATTTTGGTGAAGATCCGGATTCGGATCCGGCTACGAGAAATTTTTTAAGTGATTCTTCACCATTGGGAGATGGGGCGAAAACCAACATATAGCAGGATATCTCAAAAAGTTATGGACGGATTTGGACGAAACTTGTTGGAGAGGTCGTGTGTGTGACGAGGAAGAATCGATTCAATATTGGTGAAGATCCGGATCCAGCGAGTAGAATTTTAAAGTAATTCTTCACCATTGAGTGATATGGCCAAAAACGAGGGGTAGATCGGGGTATGAAAGACTGGACCGATGGTCATTGCTGTGATTGATTTTGATTAAATGTGATTCTGTATTGTGATTTTCTGGTCTACTCTGAGATACAAAACTTAAACTGTTCACCAGGCAGAGGTATGCTCTCTACTGAGTTAGCTCAGTGGAGAACAAAAGCATCTTTTAAGTAGAGAGCAATGACATCATCGCATCTTCGTTCTAGTTTAGAAATGCAAACAAGGTGATTTGTGATCTACAGTGTTCAAATATACAATTCAACTAAAATAAAATAATGGTTTTAAAGAAAAAAAAAAAAAACCATGGCATTTGAAATTTACCGCCGCTCCCTCTTTTACACCACCTTATTTATCACGTTCAATTCGTTATTTGTGACTCTTGTTTGTGTGTGTATGTATATATATATATATATATATATATATATATATATATATATATATATATATATATATATATATATATATACATGTTGAACCCCCTAACTTGACGAGGAAACAAGGCACAGATTGAGTCTCACCCCAGCAATTGCTGCACAACCTGTTAGCAACAAGTGTCGCCTGCCACGCTGACACATTGTCTCTGCCCTGCTCCTCGACAATTAGGAGGTTTGCAGTCAGGAATATTAAATTTAACTGAGGAAGCACACTAACCCTATGAGATGACACTGACGTCATGCACATAAATTATACCATCACCTTTTTTTTTACACGTAATTGGTATATATACATATATATATATATATATATATATATATATATATATATATATATATATATATATATATATATATATATATATATATATATTCATATATACATGTGTATGAATATATAACAATTATTACGTTTGTAGGGGGTAGGCAGTGATTACCTTCGTCCAGGTGGAATTGCATAGGTAGTGTGTGCTGACTTTTGTGAAGAAGAAGAAACCCCATGTATCATAAATAGTGCTCCGGTTGACCATATGTCATGCAAGCGCATATCTTCGTTCCAATCATGAGTGGTGGGGTTATGTTAATTAGTTAGGGATTATGGGTAATAAATCCCCTGTACATAATGGCCTCTGTTATTTTTCCTCTGTTCGTCATGACACATGCAGCACACACACAGAGCCAGGCAATCACGCATTTATAGCACTAAATAAAACCAACCGGAACCAAAACATTCAAGTACCGCTGGTGCCGCAGCCGTGACATCGCAACACAAGCAGCAGGCTTGGCACATTTGACGATTCCATGAGTACGGGCCACGCCCGAAAGAGCAGTGATTGATCCAGGATTGATTGGCACAAGGACTGCTAAGATGGGACTGTGGGATTGGTGGAGCAGGCACGGATGACGTCAGAGCCTTGAGTACAAAGGAGTTGGAGGGCGGAAATTTTCTCTCTTGGGTCCGGACTTTGATAGAGAACGGTCGAGGCTCTTGATTTCCTCGCATCTTCTGGCTTTGGTGGTGAATGGTCGTGATTTCGTATCTCGCTCTGCTTCGGGATTTCACGGCGAGCGGTCAGAGTTCATAGCTCTCCTGTGCGAGGGGAATTCATTGACGAGCATGTGAACTTTCGTAGTGCTCTGTTTGCGCAGGGTTCGGATTGAAGGCACGGCCTCACTTTCTTTTCCTTGGCACATCGGTGTTGGTGAATGGGATCATGAGTACGAGCGTGGCTGGAGCGACCAAAGGCGCGGTCTGTTCACTTCGCGCATGGAGCCAGGAGTGAGCGGACCCGCAGCATGGCCTAGTTCCCGCCCACAGACACGTTCACATGCCTGCGGTTTCCCGCGCAAGGACGTAGAGGCCTGTGACGAACCAGGACGATTCCTGATGAGGTTCAAGAGCAGCTCGGAGATTCGTTCCCACAACAAATAACACACATTTATTTTCGTTCTTTTAAATTTCCCTTTGTCTGTATTCGGGTCTGTATGGGGACGTCCCATTTAGGATATTAGTCTTATTCCCCATTTTCTTGTTTGCTGCCATTTATTTTCATTAAACCTGTTTATTTGTACATTTTAATTCCGTGTCAGTTTTGAGTTAATTGTTGCAGGTTCGAAGACGTCAGGTGGAAGCCGTCCAGGTAAGTTCGTCAGCCTCCTTTCCCTCACATGTAAAGAATACCGTCATCATTGGATTGAACGCCTTGGAGTTAAAGCTCGTTTGGTCATCCGCGTTGCCCTGCGGTGTTGCGGTGTTCACTGCAGGGTAGTCACACGACAATATTGTTACGGTTTTGAGAATAAAGGATGACCCCCCCCCCCCCTCGTAGGTAGACGCACCACAACATGTAGCCTCGTTATAGTTCAGTTATTTCATAGTAAATGTAAGCGTAGTCCTTTCCTGTGTTAGTTTTGCGTTGAGCAGGCCAGTGAGTAGGCCTCAATTATGCTGGAATACCATGTGCTTGACCTGAGACAAGTCTGGCAAGGCCGAAGGGAGGAGCTGCAGGGGGAGTGGCCGGTGAGCAGCGAGCCGCAAATCAGAGCTCGAGGGAAGCGGCTCACAACGGCAGCGAGAGGCGGGGCTTGGAACATTCGGGTAGGATCGGGGAGGGGCTATATAATACCCTGCCTCGAGCCTCCCACAGGAGAACGGGTGAGAAGAGAAAGAGTTCGTCAGCAGAGTTTGCCCCGAACGAGACAAGTGGAAGTTGCCCAGCCCCTGAACAAGTCGAAGTGCTTGGATTGATCTGTTTGTAATATCGTCGTTGTACACGAACTCTTCCCGTGCCCTGTGCCCTGTGCTCTGCGGCTGTATAAATCACGCTTGTGGAGACGATCCATTCCGGGCCACAGACGCGCGATCTCCTCCTGCCTGCGTTTCCAAGCATACGTGCCGTGACCACCAGAGGGCCACGCTGGGCGAGCTGTCCGGGAGCGACCGACGGCAAGGCGCGTTTGGCGCGCGAACCTGCTCTTCTTCTTTTTCCCCACAGGAGTGATTGGGCCCTTTGTCTGGGAATAAGTTAACATTGTTTAAGTGCCTGCTCTGTGTCTCTGCGAATCACTGTACATTATAAATAAATTGTGTTATTCCTCTTATTTGATCGTTCCGTCCTCTCCATCTATTGGCCTAGCAACGTACGAATAGAACCACTCAATCGGGTTCAATAAAAGGTAACGGCACAAGTCACGTGATATGCACACCGCTCGGGCGTACTCGATTAGCATGGCTTGTGCGAGGTCCGGTCCCCGTTTTCGTGGCAGCGTGGGTCAAAGGTACATGCGGCATCGATCGATACACTTTTCCACGCTCGCTGCGGAAGTGGCGACTCGGCCTCGTGGATACGAAGACCCTAGGGGAAAAAGGGGTTTAATCACCCCTTTTGTAACGTCGACAGGCTTCGGGAGATCCGCAGCAATATATATATATGTATTCGTTATTCGCCTCAGACGAATGACCGATTGAGCTTACCTCCGAGGCATTCGTCAACCTTTGGCAGATCTTCTTTGCACGCGAGGGAACGGAGAGTGACGAACTTACCTGGATGGCCGGACGTGGCATGGGGTTCCCGAACCACTAACAAATAAACGGGACAGGACAAGGAATGAAAGTTCAACAAATAAGGGATTTAATAAAAAATAATGCCAGGGAACAAGAAATGCACGGGAAAAGCTAATTCCTAATCGGGGCACCCCCAACGGACTCGTATACAACACAAGGGGAGAAATAAATGAAACTAATAAAATGTGTGTGGTTTGTCTGCTTAGTACTCAGCTTTGAGCAGCCCTTGAACCATGTCGGTCCTCGAACGGGTCCCTGAGTCCCCGCACGGGAAAACACGCCCTCGGCGATAAGTCCGTTCACACGCCAACCGTGAAGCGAGCAGGCCCTCATTCCATCCTCGTCCCACGCTCCACAAAGCACCGATGTCTCTCAGTCACACACAGCAGTCACGAAGCCAGCATCAACGAATCAGGGAAAGGATGAGTCAGCACCTCCACGCAGCCAGGAACAGAGCGAGCGCATGAATGCCACTGCCAAGAGCGAGCTCGAACTGCTACCACATGCAACGAGGACCCAGGGAGAGAGAGAGAGAGGGAGAGACAGAGACAGAGACAGAGAGAGAGAGAGAGAGAGAGAGAGAGAGAAAGAGAAAGAGAAAAAGAAAATGGCGGTTCTCAGCCTTTTTGTTCCCTGGTCTCGAACGTCATGCAATGACGTCCACGCATGCTCCAATCAAAGACATTCCATCTCATCGTTCCGATCAATCATCTCCCCTCAGGGTAGGGCCTCACACCCGTCCTGTGCCCTTGTGATGACTCGGCTGGTGGGGTCAGTGGTATTGTTCAAATGTCTGAATCCGGTCAGTTTATTTAATGTTTATAATTATGCGCCAATCGCTTGGCTGGTAGTGTGTGTAGTGAAGTGTCATAAGGAACAAGGGAAAAATCACAGAGGTCATTTACATACAGGGAATTAATTACCCTTAAACCCTACGTAATTAACGTAGTCCCACCCCTCGCCATGGAGAAAAATATACAACCTTACCGGACATCCGGCCGAACGAATCCCTACTTTTAATAAAACTCAAGAATTCAGAAACGGATGTTGGTGAAATTTAGAACACATTACCTCGAAGTAGAAAGTATTTACTTCTGAAATTTGCAGCCTATTTCGTCCAGTAGAAGCCAAGAAACGAATTTTCAGTCCCGATGTTAAAGTTGCATTCAGATAAACTATCCCATATAAAGGGAGGGGAGCTTTGTACGTCCCTTGATATAAAGGGAGGGACGCTTTGCCTCTCCTTTGGTACATATACTGTATTTGCTTGTAGAATGCAACCTCCGCCTCTCTCAGCAAGAGGGTGTGGGGCAGGAACAACTTTCAGGCACACGCATGCGCAGTCCAAGCTCCGCCCTCTCCCCAGGCAGACATATGCACGTCTATTAAAAACGTGGTGCAACATGAGTACATTTATTATGTTCGTAGAAGAACGGAATTTATTAAAATTATCTCCTGTGTATGATACAATTTTACTTTCAGCAGAGAAATTGAACTCCTCTTTTGAATTGACATTCGATAGCCACCGTTAAGGTGGGTAAACAGCTGTTACACAATATATTTATACAATATGAATACCCACACGTTTGGATAATGCGTGGCGATATTCACGAAACCGGATTATCGATCCCGACCAAAGAGGGACTGCGAATCCCTCTTAGACTGCAAATTAGAACCCAATTGGGTCACGAAGACCTATGAACTATGACCAGTGACCGTTCAATGGGAGACACCACCAGTCATCGGTTGCTATACCTTTGAGCAGCACACTCCATAAGGTATATAAACATGTACGGACCGTCTTCGCACAATTAACATGCAACCAAACGACGGAGCATTAAGACGTGAAATTACTCGCGCGAACGTGATGATGGAATGGAGAGGGACCCCAAATGGAGGCATAGATGGCAATTGGGAGGAGGGGGGTTCCTATAGCTCGGCTGAGCCCCACGGAATCCACCATTGTGGAAGCGCTCGGGGTAATGAAATCGTTCGTTAGAGGAATCGATACGACTCGAGCCGCAACTGCATCGTGCCTCTCCACGAGGTGGGGGGTGATGGTGTTGCAGAGCAGCCTCGTCAATGATTAGTCCGCGTCCTGGAAGGACAAACACATTTATCATGAAACTTTCCAACACTCTGGTTAAGGCAAAACTGTTTTTGGACGTTTGTTGTTTATATCTTTTGCAGAATGTTTTATTTATTTATTTCTGGTTAGAGAATGGGGTCCACATGGATCTATAGATATGACTTAGCCTAAGCAGCCTCATTGGCATAATGGTTAGCACGTCCTCTTGGAGTCTGGGACGTGTTAAATGATGGAGCGCAGACAAATAACCCCGGGAAGGCAATGGCAAAGCACCCAGTAAATAACTGCTTCAGCACCACCATCACTCAGTAAAGAGTAAAGAACCACTTTTAGAACCACTTTTAGAGGCCATTTTTCCCCGCAGAGCAGGGGTTGACCTTTTTCGGGCACTGTGGTCCCCTTTTTTGAAGCAATGTTTTATGGCCGGATGCCCTTCCTGCCACCAACCCTGTTAGTCGAATTACCAGCGAGCTGGTACTCAATTTGCCGACCTCGGAAGGATGAACAGGTTGAGTGAACTCACCTGGTGTTAATTCAGCAATCGACTGGGATCCAAACCCAGGATCCTAGGATCCCAAGCCAGCACCTTAACCGCTAAGCCAACAACACCAGGCTTACTCAGTAAAGAGTATGGTAAATTAAAAAAAAAAAAAACCTACCCAAGCGCTATCAATCGGTACCACTGCCTAACGAGTTAACAAACATTTATCCATAATTATTACTCCTCATTACCAAGAAGATTTCATTCTCATGCATGGAAGCTCCTATTACCGAGATAACCCAGGACTTATTATAACATTACCAGCTTCGATACCGATGAAGACCCTGAGAGAAGACGGGTCCAGCCAACATGGAGCCACACAAGGAGATGAATGGCCGGCTCGTTTTTGGTACAGATTCCAATCAGAGCGCATTTCGTGTGGTGCAATTAGAGGCCGCAAGGCGCACATTACCGAGTTGTCTGATCGGCGATTGCGAGCCATTTCCATTTGCGGGATGTAATTGCGTCTGAGAAATGCACTTGTCAAGGCAAGGAGACCAGTCATCGGGTTCTGCAGGTGCAAGACCTGCGTTTTCGTTCCGCAACATGCTCATCGGCTTGCCTCACACTGGTACCCTTACTCGTCCTGAGTCAGCAGAGGATCGAGCATCTTTGGAATGACAGAGAAAGGAAACAAAAAGTTACCATTCACATGTCATAAAAATGTACCATTGCAGCATTCACCACCATCTCAGATCGTCCTCAATCCAAAACCATGATATTTTATACCCTCGTTAACCCCAACTCCCCCCCCCCCCCCTTCCAAATTCCCAGTTTTCCCTCCTGGCAGTTTCCTTCTTTATCCATCTTGTCCACTCCATGCATTCTCTCCGCACCCATTGTATGTCCTTGTCCACCTTCCTCTGTCTTGGTGTTAGGCTCTGCTGTTGGTGTTTCCCCCTCTCCATGCTGTTCCTTTTGTCCTGTTTGCATTCTCATCTGTTCAGTGTACTAATCTAGCTCTTCCATGAGCCTCGACTATCAAAAAAAACAAAAAAAAAACATCTGAAAATGCAAAGCCACTCCACATCCGTTTGTATCAGACGTCTTCTTCTTGTTCCGTATGCTCAAAATAACGAAAACAGTGCAAAAAAAATACAAAATAAAAATTTGATGATTTTATGCAGCCTATTTGACCTTTGACCTTTTGATCTAAAAAAAAAACAATCGGCTTGCAGCTTTTGATTGGTGAACCAATTCAGTGACCCAAAATGCAAATCTTTAAATTTCAGGTCAGTCGGGTGAAAAATCGACGATTTTACGCAATCTTGACCTTTGACCTTTTGATCTAAAAAACAAAACAATCAGCTTCTTGCTTTTTGATTGGTGAACCAATTCAGTGACCATATATGTAAATTCTTAAAATCTCAGCTCAATCGGATGAAAATTTACAATTTTATGTGATACTGATGTTTGACCTTTTGACCAAATTTTTTATTTGCCTTCTCCATATTCTCATAATAAAGCTTTTGGTGAAAATTTGATGACAAAACTCAAATAGTAAATTTAAATTTCAAGTAAATTGGATGAAAATTGCTGATTTTATGTAACGCTGACCTTTGACCTATTGACAAAAAAAAAATTTTTTTTTTTTTTTGTATACAACATCGAGGCTCGTGTAAGAGCTAACATTAATGACAAAAAAACTAAAGGACACATAAGGCGAAATAAAGGGAGCGGGAGACAAGATGGGGAGAGAGGGGGAAGCACACAAGTACAACATTTGAGAGCAAGGACATCCGGAGATCTGCGGGAGGGAGAGGGCTTGGGGGGAGGTGGAATGGGAAGAGGGGTGGGGTGGGGATTAACTTGCCTTCTCCATATTATCATAGTAAAGCTTTGGTGAAAATTTGATGCCAATAGCTTAAATGGTAAAAAAAAAAAGAAAAAAAGTTACGGACCGGACAGACACACGCACACACACGGACACAGACAGACACAGAAGTGATTGCAAAACCCCGTCTTTCTGCCGCGCAGTGGTCAGGCTAGCAAGATTGTACTACTTGTCTAAGCTGCGTTCGAATCCCGACCTGAACATAAACTGTTCGATTAGCGCTTCGTGGGCAAGGCTTACATCACAAGATCGAAGCGTCATGCTTTGGTGTTTTGGTGTTTGGACCTTTGGACAAGAATGGACCTTTGGTGTTTCGTCCGCTCGCATTACTTTGTGGACCTTATTCATTCCATCTCTGATCTACGATTGACATTGCTAAAAAGAATACCCCATTGTACCATCAATGATTACAATTAAAATCATTTTTTAGCACCATCGAGATTCGCTGTACCATTGGCATCTGATCTGCCAAACCATACCCCCATTGAATACCATTGATTACCACAGGAAACCATTCACCACATTTTTATAAGGGCACAGAGAGGGTAGGAAGCTGATTCTTCATTAAGTGAACAAATGATGTGGGGAGGGCGGTGGGTTTTAGCCTGACGAGGCAGGGAAAGCCCGTTGGGTGAGAAAATGGATGTGTTTCTCCACACTGATTGCTTCCCTTAATGGAGGAAACGTGCGTACAAATGTATTCGGTGATCCCAGGAACGTGAAGGGGCTCACCATTCGGTTGTTGGTTCGACTCCACTGCAGGGAAACTGCCGAAGCAGGCTTTTGGCGAGCGTTACAATCTTGATCGGGTCACCATTTTGACACAGGAACTTTGTAATTTGTAACACAGGAACTTTGTAGGTATTTGTAATTTGTTCAAGGTGCCGGCCTTGTCCTGCATGTGCAACACCACGAAGACAACTGACAAGTTGTAGCTTTGATCCAAACCCAGGCTAGATTGCACAGAGGCAAGTGTGCGGAGTCCAAACCCAGGCTAGATAGCGCAGAGGAGAGTGAGCGGGATCCAAACCCAGGCTAGATAGCGCAGAGGAGAGTGTGCGGGATCCAAACCCAGGCTAGATAGCGCAGAGGAGAGTGTGCGGGATCCAAACCCAGGCTAGATTGCGCAGAGGAGAGTGAGCGGGATCCAATCCCAGGCTAGATTGCGCAGAGGAGAGTTTGTGGGATCCAAACCCAGGCTAGATTGCACAGAGGCAAGTGTGCAGGCTCCAAACCCAGGCTAGATAGCGCAGAGGAGAGTGAGCGGGGTCCAAACCCAGGCTAGATAGCGCAGAGGAGAGTGAGCGGGATCCAATCCCAGGCTAGATTGCGCAGAGGAGAGTGTGCGGGATCCAAACCCAGGCTAGATAGCGCAGATGAGAGTGTGCGGGATCCAAACCCAGGCTAGATAGCGCAGAGGAGAGTGAGCGGGATCCAAACCCAGGCTAGATAGCGCAGAGGAGAGTTTGTGGGATCCAAACCCAGGCTAGATTGCACAGAGGCAAGTGTGCAGGCTCCAAACCCAGGCTAGATAGCGCAGAGGAGAGTGAGCGGGGTCCAAACCCAGGCTAGATAGCGCAGAGGAGAGTGAGCGGGATCCAATCCCAGGCTAGATTGCGCAGAGGAGAGTGTGCGGGATCCAAACCCAGGCTAGATAGCGCAGAGGAGAGTGTGCGGGATCCAAACCCAGGCTAGATTGCGCAGAAGAGAGTGTGCCAGATCCAAACCCAGGCTAGATAGCGCAGAGGAGAGTGTGCGGCTTCCAAACCCAGGCTAGATAGTGCAGAGGAGAGTGTGCGGGGTCCAAACCCAGGCTAGATCGCACAGAGATGGGTGTGCGGATTCCAAACCCAAGCTAGATAGCGCAGAGGAGAGTTTGTGGGATCCAAACCCAGGCTAGATAGCACAGAGGAGAGTGCGCGAGATCCAAACCCAGGCTAGATAGCGAAGAGGCAGGTGTACGGGATCCAAACCCAGGCTAGATAGCGCAGAGGACAGTGTGCGGGGTCCAAACCCAGGCTAGATAGCGCAGAGGCAAGTGTGCAGGGTCCAAACCCAGGCTAGATTGCGCAGAGGAGAGTGTGCCAGATCCAAACCCAGGCTAGATAGCGCAGAGGAGAGTGTGCGGGTTCCAAACCCAGGCTAGATAGTGCAGAGGAGAGTGTGCGGGGTCCAAACCCAGGCTAGATCGCACAGAGGTGGGTGTGCGGATTCCAAAACCAAGCTAGATAGCGCAGAGGAGAGTTTGTGGGATCCAAACCCAGGCTAGATAGCACAGAGGAGAGTGCGCGAGATCCAAACCCAGGCTAGATAGCGCAGAGGAGAGTGTGCGGGATCCAAACCCAGGCTAGATAGCGAAGAGGCAGGTGTACGGGATCCAAACCCAGGCTGGATAGCGCAGAGGACAGTGTGCGGGGTCCAAACCCAGGCTAGATAGCGCAGAGGAGAGTGTGCGGGATCCAAACCCAGGCTAGATAGTGCAGAGGCGGGTGTGCGGGATCCAAACCCAGGCTAGATTGCGCAGAGGAGAGTGTGCGGGGTCCAAACCCAGGCTAGATAGCACAGAGGAGAGTGTGCGGGATACAAACCCAGGCTAGATAGTGCAGAGGCGAGTGTGTGGGATCCAAACCCAGGCTCGATAGCACAGAGGCGGGTGGGTGTGATCCAAACCCATACTAGACAGCACAGAGGTGTGTGTGTGTGGGATCCAAACCCAGGCTAGACAACACAGAGGCAGGTGTGTGGGATCCAAACCCAGGCTAGATAGCACAGAGGCGGGTGTGCATAATCCAAACCCAGGCTAGATAACGCAGAGGAGAGTGCGCGAGATCCAAACCCAGGCTAGATAGTGCAGAGGAGAGTGTGCGGGATCCAAACCGAGGCTAGATAGCACAGAGGCGAGTGTGGGGGATCCAAACCCAGGCGAGATAGCACAGAAGCGAGTGTGCGTACCTCAAACCAACATGAAATATTGTTCCGCTGTGGAATTGCAAGTGCAACTTTGCAATTGAATGTCTTTAACTACTGCATTTGGTGTCCGCAGTCTGCGGTTGCAATGGGTGTGGTGGATTTCTCTCGCACCCATCATTAATCTGGCATTTAATTAAATCCTGTAAAGCACCTGTCCATGACTTGTCCGCATATTGCAGGAGCATATATTAGAGTCCCTTTGGACTCCTCCCCATATATTGGACTTGTGTGGTTCATGCTTTATTGTTGTTTATTCCAACAATTGCTTTCCGTTAGTTTTGTAAGCTTTCATCGCCTTGTGCTGATTAAAGATGGTTAGTATGTGGTCAGTATGGACTGTAGTATCGACCTGTATGCTGGGTTGTAATGGCTGAGAGATGCTTGACTTTAAGTTGCCCCAGGGGACAGGTCAGAGGTAACCTGCAAGAGCAATTTCAAGGTATGAGGAGTCTTTAATATATATATGTGCAGCGTCTGTCCTGTCCTGTGTTGTGTTGTCTTGTCACTGAATTACTCCCTTAAACTTTTGTGAAATCGTTCCAAACTTCTGGTATGCACATATCTCTCCCGTCGGTATGTCCTAAGGGTATTGTTTTTGAAAAATCCTCCAAGTTGTTTTGTTTTTTTGGAATTTTTTGGGGAAATTTTTTTTTTTCAACTTCAATTGTTTATAAAATGTGATATCACGTATATTACAAATACATTTGTGCAAAATAATTGTTTGAATTATGATTGGTTTAAACCATGACAAAACGGCAACTCGGGTACAGTCATTTATCTATATATCTACACATCTGGGCAGTGTCTGTGTTGTCACTTAACGACTCCCTCAAACTTTTGTTTCCTTGATTGTGAAGTGTTTTTAATAACGTTGTGGTGGTTTTGAATCACATGGTGGTGAGGCGTTTTGAATTACGTGGTGGTGAGGTATTTTGAATTACGTGGTGGTGAGGTGTTTTTCATTATGTGGTGGTGAGGCGTTTTGAATTACGTGGTGGTGAGGTATTTTGAATTACGTGGTGGTGAGGTATTTATAATTACGTGGTGGTGAGGTGTTTTTCATTATGTGGTGGTGAGGCGTTTTGAATTACGTGGTGGTGAGGTATTTTGAATTACGTGGTGGTGAGGTATTTATAATTACGTGGTGGTGAGGTGTTTTTCATTATGTGGTGGTGCGGTGTTTTGAATTAGTTGGTGATGAGGTGTTTTGAATTACGTGGTGGTGAGGTGTTTTGAATTACTTGGTGGTGAGGTGTTTTGAATTACTTGGTGGTGAGGTGTTTTGAATTACTTGGTGGTGAGGTGTTTTTATTATGTGTTTTATGGCTGTGAGGTGTTTTTAATTTCGTGGTGGTGAGGTGTTTTTATTACGTGTTTGATGGCTGTGAGGTGTTTTTAATTTCGTGGTGGTGAGGTGTTTTTATTACGTGTTTGATGGCTGTGAGGTGTTTTTATTTTCGTGGTGGTGAGTTGTTTTTATTACGTGCTTTATGGCTGTGAGGTGTTTTTATTTTCGTGGTGGTGAGGTGTTTTTATTACGTGTTTGATGGCTGTGAGGTGTTTTTAATTTCGTGGTGGTGAGGTGTTTTTATTACGTGTTTGATGGCTGTGAGGTGTTTTTATTTTCGTGGTGGTGAGGTGTTTTTATTACGTGTTTGATGGCTGTGAGGTGTTTTTATTTTCGTGGTGGTGAGTTGTTTTTATTAAGTGCTTTATGGCTGTGAGGTGTTTTTATTTTCGTGGTGGTGAGGTGTTTTTATTACGTGTTTGATGGCTGTGAGGTGTTTTTAATTTCGTGGTGGTGAGGTGTTTTTATTACGTGCTTTATGGCTGTGAGGTGTTTTTATTTTCGTGGTGGTGAGGTGTTTTTATTACGTGTTTGATGGCTGTGAGGTGTTTTTATTACGTGTTTGATGGCTGTGAGGTGTTTTTAATTTCGTGGTGGTGAGGTGTTTTTATTACGTGCTTTATGGCTGTGAGGTGTTTTTATTACGTGTTTGATGGCTGTGAGGTGTTTTTATTTTCGTGGTGGTGAGGTGTTTTATTACGTGTTTGATGGCTGTGAGGTGTTTTTATTACGTGCTTTATGGCTGTGAGGTGTTTTATTACGTGTTTGATGGCTGTGTGGTGTTTTTATTACGTGTTTGATGGCTGTGAGGTGTTTTTAATTTCGTGGTGGTGAGGTGTTTTTATTACGTGCTTTATGGCTGTGAGGTGTTTTTATTACGTGTTTGATGGCTGTGAGGTGTTTTTATTTTCGTGGTGGTGAGGTGTTTTATTACGTGTTTGATGGCTGTGAGGTGTTTTTATTACGTGCTTTATGGCTGTGAGGTGTTTTATTACGTGTTTGATGGCTGTGAGGTGTTTTTATTACGTGCTTTATGGCTGTGAGGTGTTTTTATTACGTGTTTGATGGCTGTGAGGTGTTTTTATTACGTGCTTTATGGCTGTGAGGTGTTTTTATTACGTGCTTTATGGCTGTGAGGTGTTTTTATTACGTGCTTTATGGCTGTGAGGTGTTTTATTATGTGTTTGATGGCTGTGAGGTGTTTTTATTACGTGCTTTATGGCTGTGAGGTGTTTTTATTACGTGTTTGATGGCTGTGAGGTGTTTTTATTACGTGCTTTATGGCTGTGTGGTGTTTTTATTACGTGCTTTATGGCTGTGAGGTGTTTTTATTACGTGTTTTATGGCTGTGAGGTGTTTTTATTACGTGCTTTATGGCTGTGTGGTGTTTTTATTACGTGCTTTATGGCTGTGAGGTGTTTTTATTACGTGTTTGATGGCTGTGTGGTGTTTTTATTACGTGCTTTATGGCTGTGAGGTGTTTTTATTACGTGCTTTATGGCTGTGAGGTGTTTTTATTACGTGCTTTATGGCTGTGAGGTGTTTTTATTACGTGTTTTATGGCTGTGAGGTGTTTTTATTTTCGTGGTGGTGAGGTGTTTTATTACGTGTTTGATGGCTGTGAGGTGTTTTTATTACGTGCTTTATGGCTGTGAGGTGTTTTATTACGTGTTTGATGGCTGTGAGGTGTTTTTATTACGTGCTTTATGGCTGTGAGGTGTTTTTATTACGTGTTTGATGGCTGTGAGGTGTTTTTATTACGTGCTTTATGGCTGTGAGGTGTTTTTATTACGTGCTTTATGGCTGTGAGGTGTTTTTATTACGTGCTTTATGGCTGTGAGGTGTTTTATTACGTGTTTGATGGCTGTGAGGTGTTTTTATTACGTGCTTTATGGCTGTGAGGTGTTTTTATTACGTGTTTGATGGCTGTGAGGTGTTTTTATTACGTGCTTTATGGCTGTGAGGTGTTTTTATTACGTGTTTGATGGCTGTGAGGTGTTTTTATTACGTGCTTTATGGCTGTGAGGTGTTTTTATTACGTGTTTGATGGCTGTGTGGTGTTTTTATTACGTGCTTTATGGCTGTGAGGTGTTTTTATTACGTGTTTGATGGCTGTGAGGTGTTTTTATTACGTGCTTTATGGCTGTGAGGTGTTTTTATTACGTGTTTGATGGCTGTGAGGTGTTTTTATTACGTGCTTTATGGCTGTGAGGTGTTTTTATTACGTGCTTTATGGCTGTGAGGTGTTTTTATTACGTGCTTTATGGCTGTGAGGTGTTTTATTACGTGTTTGATGGCTGTGAGGTGTTTTTATTACGTGCTTTATGGCTGTGAGGTGTTTTTATTACGTGTTTGATGGCTGTGAGGTGTTTTTATTACGTGCTTTATGGCTGTGAGGTGTTTTTATTACGTGTTTGATGGCTGTGAGGTGTTTTTATTACGTGCTTTATGGCTGTGAGGTGTTTTTATTACGTGTTTGATGGCTGTGTGGTGTTTTTATTACGTGCTTTATGGCTGTGAGGTGTTTTTATTACGTGTTTTATGGCTGTGAGGTGTTTTTATTACGTGCTTTATGGCTGTGAGGTGTTTTTATTACGTGTTTGATGGCTGTGAGGTGTTTTTATTTTCGTGGTGGTGAGGTGTTTTATTACGTGTTTGATGGCTGTGAGGTGTTTTTATTACGTGCTTTATGGCTGTGAGGTGTTTTATTACGTGTTTGATGGCTGTGAGGTGTTTTTATTACGTGCTTTATGGCTGTGAGGTGTTTTTATTACGTGTTTGATGGCTGTGAGGTGTTTTTATTACGTGCTTTATGGCTGTGAGGTGTTTTTATTACGTGCTTTATGGCTGTGAGGTGTTTTTATTACGTGCTTTATGGCTGTGAGGTGTTTTATTACGTGTTTGATGGCTGTGAGGTGTTTTTATTACGTGCTTTATGGCTGTGAGGTGTTTTTATTACGTGTTTGATGGCTGTGAGGTGTTTTTATTACGTGCTTTATGGCTGTGAGGTGTTTTTATTACGTGTTTGATGGCTGTGAGGTGTTTTTATTACGTGCTTTATGGCTGTGAGGTGTTTTTATTACGTGTTTGATGGCTGTGTGGTGTTTTTATTACGTGCTTTATGGCTGTGAGGTGTTTTTATTACGTGCTTTATGGCTGTGAGGTGTTTTTATTACGTGTTTTATGGCTGTGTGGTGTTTTTATTACGTGCTTTATGGCTGTGAGGTGTTTTTATTACGTGTTTTATGGCTGTGAGGTGTTTTTATTACGTGCTTTATGGCTGTGTGGTGTTTTTATTACGTGCTTTATGGCTGTGAGGTGTTTTTATTACGTGTTTGATGGCTGTGTGGTGTTTTTATTACGTGCTTTATGGCTGTGAGGTGTTTTTATTACGTGCTTTATGGCTGTGAGGTGTTTTTATTACGTGCTTTATGGCTGTGAGGTGTTTTTATTACGTGTTTGATGGCTGTGTGGTGTTTTTATTACGTGCTTTATGGCTGTGAGGTGTTTTTATTACGTGTTTTATGGCTGTGAGGTGTTTTTATTACGTGCTTTATGGCTGTGAGGTGTTTTTATTACGTGTTTGATGGCTGTGAGGTGTTTTTATTTTCGTGGTGGTGAGGTGTTTTATTATGTGTTTTATGGCTGTGAGGTGTTTTTATTACGTGTTTTATGGCTGTGAGGTGTTTTAAATTACTTGGTAGTGAGGTGTTTTGAATTACGTGGTGGTGAGGTGTTTTAAATTACGTGGTGGTGAGGTGTTTTGAATTACGTGGTGGTGAGGTGTTTTGAATTACGTGGTGGTGAGGTGTTTTGAATTACGTGGTGGTGAGGTGTAATTGTCCCAAACTTACAGGCTGCATCTACCCCTCCCCTATGTATGTGCTGAGGGGTTCTTTCTTGAAAAAAAAACATTCAACCAAAATCTTCAACATCAACCTAAATTGCCTATAAAAATGGAGTATCAGAAACACAACAAATACATTTGTGCAAAGTAATTGTTATTTTATGATTGGTGTAAATCACAACAACACAGCAACTCAGGTGCAGTCATTATCCTCAGCTAAAATAAGCCCGTTCCTCAGTATCGACGCTTGGTGAGGCGAGCGCAGCGAGCCGAGCCAAGCTAGTATATATATATATATATTTACATGTGCATGTGATAATGACCACTCCTTTTTGCATCATAATGATGCATAGGGCTACCAAAGCAGTTTCCTAGGTGATTGGGCACAATTGTGGATGAGTCGGCATTCCGACCCAGGATACTCGAATGGCTCATTCACCCCACGAAGCTGATACTCATTTTGCCGACCTCAGAAGGATGACAGGCTGAGTCAACCCAACCGGTGTTAATTCAACGGTAGGAGAAGGGCTTGAACTCAGGACCCTGGGACCTCAAGACAGCCATATGAACCGTTAAGCCAACACCATGCTATGTATTGTAACGCTTTTGAGAAGTGTAACGAATTTGAGAAGTGTAACGGTTTTTAAGAAGTGTAACAATTTTGGAGGAAGTGTAACGAATGTAAAAAAAGTATGGTTTTGTTATGTGTAAACACCCTCGTAATGTAAATAATGGTCGCAGCCGTCCTCCTAGTTAATTCCATGAAACTTACACGCAGGCCACGATATATCTTTTTAAATAGTGTATTTCCTTATTCTATGTAGGCTAAATATGTGTTTCCCACTAGATTGACTTTGCATTGTATCAAACAAAATAAGCGTAGGCCCTTCCAATTTCCCCAAATCATCTCCGCTCTCCAAAGTTCCTTTCAAAAGGGTGCGAGTTGTATTCAATCCCGCAAGCCGCCATTGCCCATGTGCTAATCTCGGAGAAGAAAGGCGTGTCTCTACCTCGTCATAGAGGGGAGGAGTGAGCCAGAGGGTCGCATGGCCAATCAGCACCGCGGTGAGCGACCCGGTAGGCGTGCCCTCGCAGCCGGCGGCTTGATTCCGCCCCGAGTTATAAAAGCGACTGTAAGGGACTGCTTCACCAGATGACCTGGGAGATGAGCGAAGAGGCGACACCAAGAGGAGCGGTGAGATGCGAAACGCTCCAAGCCAAAGAGGAGAGGTACTCGGAAAGGAAACCAGCTTTGGAGAGACGCGCTGAAAGGAGGGAGACGGCTCCACCAGAAGGAGAGGAGCAGGTGTGCCCGAGCCAGCGAGTGACGTCTAAAGCACCGGCAGCGGATACGCGACGAAGGGTTTTCCCGCCAAAAACCGCGAGGAATTGAGAGCTGCTGCCTCCGACCCTCCTCCCTCTCCAGCAATCCACCTCAAGCCCTACCTGCCTGCAATATCCCCCATGTAAGTGTGAACGTCGTCTGTCCTACTCGTTGTCTTGGGGTTAAGTAAAATGAATAGTGTAAGTTAACGATTCGCTGTGTGACTGCTTCTTCCATCCATTGCTTGTGTGTGTATAATAAATCTGTTCTTCCTCCGTACTCTGTCTTCTTCTCTTTTCCTTCTCTTTCGGTCGCTTTAGAGGTTTCCCGATTGAATATCTGCGGTGCGATCTGGTCAACGTCGGGTGGAATCGGGTTCTAATCGGGGAGTAACTGTTCGGACGCGGTAATACCAACCGCTAGGTAAAATAACATCTAAAACCGCGTCTGTAACAATTGGTTGTCAGGAGTTGGATTCGGACCTGGGACTAAATTTGTTAGGCCCAAATTTTGGAACACCAATTGTACTATTAGAGTAACAATTGGTGTCGGGGAGTGAGATTCGAGGCCCGAACCAAATTTTTTTTTTTTTAAACATCTAGAAAAAAATTTGGTCAAAATTTGGAGCTGCTGGAAATTTGTGTTGTTTTAAAGCAAAACCCGAATTTTGAGATCGCGCCATGGACAATCAAGGCGATCGGATGTCGGTGGGAGAGATAGACAGGGTGGGATCGACCCAGGACCTCGGGGAAATGTATGTGGAGGCAAGGGAGGAGGAGAACATTGGCAATGTGGTTGAGGGGGTATCAGGCGCACAAGATGGCGTCCTCGCGCACATGGTTGTTGCGGCACCAAATTTAGCCGCGCCCATGGTCGCGGTAGCCGAACCCGAGATGCCAATGAATTGGAACCTGTTTATGAAACAGATGATGGCCTTTATGGTAAAAACAGACGATAATTTCAAAGGGATGGAAAACAGGATAGGGGACCAAATTGAAGCAACAATAAACGGAATGAGGGCCGATAGGGAGGAAAGGGAGCAGAGGGACAGAGACCGCGAGTTGGGCGAAAGGGTCCCACGGGTGCACGACGAGGTAACGCGGGTCGAGAAGCGCCGGTTGGACGAAGTTGAGGAAAGCGCGGGTACAATGACGGGGGTAGAAATCGCGACACGGGGTTTGGAAAAGCCGGCGACCGATGAGGTAGAGGGTGTTTTATTAAAGCCAGCGGTCGTCGAGGTGAGTAAAGAAAAAGCGGAAGTGGGCATTGAAATTGAAGAGATGACGGAGGTAGCCCGGGAATTGCAGGGAGAAATGGAATATGTGCAAAGTCCCTGCTCACATCACGATGCTGTGCTTAACCCGAATGGAAGTTTGCAGGTTTTGGTGCAGGGAGGAAGAAGAACCCCGAAGGTGAGACGTGCTGTTGTGTATTGTGCGGGGAGATTTTGTAAGAGGATGTTTGGCGACAAAATAATTTTCACGCGCTTGGGATCGAGGAAGCATCCGGGCGTTGGTGAGGGGTCCCGTGTGAGTGGAAATGGCACGCGCGTGGAAAAAAGTGTGCGTCAAGGGGTGAGCGTGTTACGAAGCGCGAGTGTGATACCGAGTGCGAGCGAGAATGCACGTCGGGGTGTACGGAGTGTGACACGAATAGTGAGTTGGTGATGGCGCAGGTGCGAGAGGGCACATCGGAGCGCGAGTGTGAAACCGAGTGCGAGCGAGAATGCACGTCGGGGTGTACGGAGTGTGACACGAATAGTGAGTTGGTGATGGCGCAGGTGCGAGAGGGCACATCGGAGCGCGAGTGTGAAACCGAGTGCGAGCGAGAATGCACGTCGGGGTGTACGAAGTGTGACACGGAGAGTAAGGTGGTGGTGGAACGTGTGCGAGAAAGCACACCTGAATTGGTGGTAGCGCGGGTGTGGGAGAGCCCATCCGAGCGCGTTAGTGGGTGGATGCAAGAGTGCACGTCCATGGTGAGTGTTACGGAGGACGTAACGGAGGAGAGGTGTGGACCAAAGTGTGCGCAAGAGTGTGCGCGAGAAGTGTGGTGTGTAACAGGGAGCGTTGGTGGAATGTACGGACGGCGTTGGAACGCCAGGTTTTGTGAGGGTGAAAGGGGTAGCGTATGCTTGTAAGCATGCAAGTGAAGCATCGACGGTAACCGGGTTAGCGGTTAGGGCGACGGATAGCCGATGCGAGCACTCGGGGCGTGGGGTGCTTTGTTGGGTGCGAGGCCTGGTGCGGGTCGATGCTGCGTCGCTTCTCTTCGAAGCGTCGTTGCCGATTCGGGCTTGGCCCCGCCCCGCACGGTCGAGTCCGGGCTTTGTCGGGCGAGGCGACCGGTCCGGTTCAAGGGCGAGTGGGAGGAGGCGGAACAGTGCCCCCTCGTGGGGACGGGGTTCCGACCGGGGGAGATTGAGCCATCGGGCCCGGGACCGCAAGGTGCCGCGCCGAGATGGTGCGTGGAGCCTCGGTCCAACCAAACCACCTCCCTTGAACCGAAAGCCGGACGGATTCAACCTGCAGGCGACCAAACCACCCGAATTCATTGCTCGGCTTTACGAACCGAGTTTAATGATGTCACGACGCACCGAGGCTAGGATATAGTGGACTGTGATGATGATAGTAGTGATTTGATACGAAATTTATAATAGTGGGTAGAATTGGCAGTAAATGGTAAATTTTTGATTTGTGGAATTTGGGTGTGCAAAATTGATAGTGGGACCTCCCCGATGTGGCGGGATGGCGAATCCACCATCCCCCACAGTAAGGGTGGGGCAAATGCGCTATAGCTTATGGGGTGTATGGCAGTGAAAACTAGCCCGGGTGGGTTAGGTTATATTGTAGGGATCTAGCGAAGATGACATTAAGTGACGTTAAGGTTAGTTAGTGACTGATACCTGTAGTGGGGACGCAGGTAGATTAGTGTGGATTATAATGACGAGGGAGCGCAATAGTTTAAAGGGACGACTGGGAAGCGCAAGTTTCAGAGGGGAGTAGTTAGCTGAGATGATGCCGTGTGTTTGAAGATTGAACAGGTGTGATTGAACAGGTGTGATTGCACAGGTGTGCAACTGAACAGGTGTGTGGAGCAGTGTATGAGGGAGTAGTGGTGATTGCGTGTTGTGTTGACCAAATGGTCCAGGAAGAAAGGAGGGTGCAGGTGGCACCAGGTGTGAGGGCACAGGTGTGCAACAACAGGTGTATGTGGCTGTGTGGAATAAATGGTAGTGTGGAATATCTGGAGTATTGGAATGGATGGTCGTGGAGTGAGTATGGTGGAAATTGTGGAGTGGAGTGGATGGTGCGAAGGTGTGAATGGGGGAAGAGTGGACCCCCATCACGGATACCCGGGGCGGGTAGTGTAAGTGTTAGGTAGAGGGTACAGGTAAATTGTGGTTGGATATTGGCATCTGTGGTGCGGGTGAAAGAATGGTCTTTGGATGGGTGCATTAGTGTTGTGGAAATGGCTGGGCGTGTAGCCTGTTAATGTGTGCAGTTGGTTGGGCGCTCCACCACTGTGAGGATGTCGGCCAGGTGAGGCCGCAGGTGGGCTCTGGGAGCCGGTAGTAGTTGTTGTGGATGGGGCCCGAGGATCCGGAGGACGGACCCGGGTAGCCCAGTGCCAGAGGGCACCAGTGGGGTGACAGAGCCAGGAGAGGGCCTTCCCCAGTTAGTTAGGTTAGGGTGAGGAGCTAGGTAAGCTCGGGTGGCAACTGCAGTGGTGGAGGTGTGCAGGTGGGTAGACCTGCTGGGAGAGCTACACGTCGCAGCCCAGAAATTGTGCGAAGGCACCGGGAGATGAATCGGGGGAGTGAGACCCCAAATTGAGAAGCACCACAGTTTGGTCAATGGGAATTGGTTTTTAGAACCCATAGTGTAAGTGGCCAATGGATTGGCAGGGAAAGACCCCGGGTAGTGTAAAGTGTGTTAAAATCATTTAGAGGATAGTTAGGATGAAGGATCTCCTCGCACCATCTGCATCCACTCACCTGAGGTGACAGGTACTCCGCACCATGCCATGTTTTGATTATTTTTTATGATGCAAATGTTTGGATTGTGAGACGCATCATGACGTGGGTGTGACATTGTGCTTTGATGTTCCATCTCTGCCTCCTTATGAGGATTGATGATGAATTTAGTGATGGCAAATTTTGAAGTAGAGGGATTGTGGCGACGAATTTGGTATAGGAGAAATATGGGGAAGACGTGACAGTAGTGACGAATTTGTAAATGGGTAGATTTTGTAAATATGGGGTAAGGGCAAGGGTAGTGTAGGTGACAGGGGGGTGACGTACGGTAGGGACGAGCTTTCTCACTTCGCCCTCCGTACGCATTTCGCCTTGCATTGCCTTATTGACGTGTACCCTTGTGACCTTACCCCTCGCTCAATTGTCTTCCCCCCTTTTGTCTCCCACTTGAGGACCTGTGCGCCATTGGGTGCCGAGGGGAGCGTGCGTGAGGTGGCCATTGTGCGCCCGAGATTCCCAGAACCAGCATGCATTGCGTTGATGTACCACTTTATGGACCGCTGTTCTGCGGCCAAGTACCACTTGATGGACCCCAGGTTCTGGGGCAGGGCACCTCTGTTGGAGACCGGCCATGGTGGCCAGGGAATCTTGCTTGCAGACCTCGGTAAGGTGGCACCTATGCCAAACAGGTGGACCACCCTTAGTTGGCCCCTGTTGCCCTAAATAAAAATGGACACGGTTTGTGCTTTATTATTATTTCCAAGTAGGCCGCATGAAGCCAGAAGACGTCGGGAAGAACATCGGCCCAGCAGAGAAAGAGAAGACCACCACCAGTTGTTTTGTTGTGTTTATTATGAACCATGGTGACTGCGCACCGAGTGGTGCTTTTGGTGCTTTGTGGTGCTTGTGGTGCTTGTGGTGCTTTTGGGTGCTTTGGTGGTACTGGTACTGGTGCATCGATGCAATGCGTGCTGTCTCCTCCCTCCCAACAGGAATTTCTTTTTCTTGTTCCCTAAAAAAAAAAAAAAAAAAAAAAAAAAAAACACAGGTCCTGGGTTGCGTTGTAAATAAGAAATCACGTCATTGTAAATAATGCTCCCCACCGTAAATGTATAGTTTGAGAATAATTCCGTAATTCGGTTAGCTGTGGGCTTGAGTCTGTTAGACAGGGTGCAATGCAATAGGGGGACATACTTATTTGTGTTTTAAGATTGTCACACTCAGGGTCAGGTTAATTGTAGAGGGAATTACACCTACATGTCACACTAAGTTAAAAGTTAGTAGGCCCGAGCACGGGCCTGAAGAAAGGAGGGTGCAGTGTAACGGTTTTGAGAAGTGTAACGAATTTGAGAAGTGTAACGGTTTTTAAGAAGTGTAACAATTTTGGAGGAAGTGTAACGAATGTAAAAAAGTATGGTTTTGTTATGTGTAAACACCCTCGTAATGTAAATAATGGTCGCAGCCGTCCTCCTAGTTAATTCCATGAAACTTACACGCAGGCCACGATATATCTTTTTAAATAGTGTATTTCCTTATTCTATGTAGGCTAAATATGTGTTTCCCACTAGATTGACTTTGCATTGTATCAAACAAAATAAGCGTAGGCCCTTCCAATTTCCCCAAATCATCTCCGCTCTCCAAAGTTCCTTTCAAAAGGGTGCGAGTTGTGTTCAATCCCGCAAGCCGCCATTGCCCATGTGCTAATCTCGGAGAAGAAAGGCGTGTCTCTACCTCGTCATAGAGGGGAGGAGTGAGCCAGAGGGTCGCATGGCCAATCAGCACCGCGGTGAGCGACCCGGTAGGCGTGCCCTCGCAGCCGGCGGCTTGATTCCGCCCCGAGTTATAAAAGCGACTGTAAGGGACTGCTTCACCAGATGACCTGGGAGATGAGCGAAGAGGCGACACCAAGAGGAGCGGTGAGATGCGAAACGCTCCAAGCCAAAGAGGAGAGGTACTCGGAAAGGAAACCAGCTTTGGAGAGACGCGCTGAAAGGAGGGAGACAGCTCCACCAGAAGGAGAGGAGCAGGTGTGCCCGAGCCAGCGCGTGACGTCTAAAGCATCGGCAGCGGATACGCGACGAAGGGTTTTCCCGCCAAAAACTGCGAGGAATTGAGAGCTGCTGCCTCCGACCCTCCTCCCTCTCCAGCAATCCACCTCAAGCCCTACCTGCCTGCAATATCCCCCGTGTAAGTGTGAACGTCGTCTGTCCTACTCGTTGTCTTGGGGTTAAGTAAAATGAATAGTGTAAGTTAACGATTCGCTGTGTGACTGCTTCTTCCATCCATTGCTTGTGTGTGTATAATAAATCTGTTCTTCCTCCGTACTCTGTCTTCTTCTCTTTTCCTTCTCTTTCGGTCGCTTTAGAGGTTTCCCGATTGAATATCTGCGGTGCGATCTGGTCAACGTCGGGTGGAATCGGGTTCTAATCGGGGAGTAACTGTTCGGACGCGGTAATACCAACCGCTCGGTAAAATAACATCTAAAACCGCGTCTGTAACAGTATGTTTGTATTTGCCTTATAGCCTGGAATTAAAATGCATTAAAAACACCCTTTTTACACCTTTATTTACACATCGTAACCCACATAGTAACATACTAACATATTTACACAAAGTAAAATGCTATTTGTAGTGAAATCGTATCTGTACTGAACCCGGTGTGATGCTCGCTGCTCGTTGACATCGTTGTCACCGCTAGGGGCGTGACTATAAGACCCGTTGCTGCGACGGTGCTCCGAGACTTCTCCCTTGTGACATGTTACATCGGTAGCCTCGTTAACGGTACGCCTTTATAGAATATCTAGCTTGCTTGCATTGAATGATATGAATGGATCCATGAGATGTCGCATCGTATGCTTATTGTGTATTTCTACTTTACAGGAATGATGTGATGATCTAAATGCAATTAAACCAAACCGTTGGACTTAAGTTGTGTGGACCTTAATTGTTGTGGAAAATGGTTTTCCACAACACTTAATTGCATTTAAGATCTGCAGACATGGCTGGCAACAAGACGCTGACGGTGTCCATTTTCAGCGCCGACCCACAAGCCACGGACGGAGGCTTGCAGCTCAAGCACTGGCTCCGACAACTGGAGCATCTCTTTGATGAGCCTGAGACCGCTCCAACGGCTGCCGCGAAGCTAGCGATTTTACACTCAAAAATCGACTACCGGGTCTACCACGCGATCGCTCAATGCACGACGTATGATCTTACCATCGCGGAGCTCAAGCGGCTTTACATAAAAGAAAAAAGCCCGGTGTATGCGCGTTATTTGCTGCAAACGCGACGGCAGCAACCCAACGAAGCGATGGACCATTACGCCCAGGAGCTCCGGCAGCTTTTGCTGGACAGCGTCAGGGAGCCACGGACTCCCGAGCATGCTAAGGATGATCGTCTTTTAGATGCCTTCATAGCAGGGGTCTCCTCCCAGGAACTACGACTCAAACTCTTGGAGAAGACCGACCTGACCTTCGCTACGGCGGTTGAGCAAGCGACAGTATATACTGAAGCGCGGATGCAATCGAACGCCTATGATCGCACGCGCCTTTTGGCGGGCACCTCACTACACGCCCGGCCGGAGAGTGCTACTGTCGAGGACGTGGATCCGCTCGCTGAACTCCGGGATGCTCCGGAGGATGACCCTGCCCTGACGGCTGCCGTTACGACCAGCAGACCCAAGGCCTTGCGCGGGGCCGCATGTTTTTTTTGTGGAGGGCCTCGTCATGCCCGAGTCGTGTGTCCGGCACGTGACGCTATCTGCCATTTGTGCTCGCTAAAGGGACATTACGCGAAAGTGTGCAAGAAAACGGCACGCGGCTCGCGGCACTTCGACTCGCGCAGCCGCGGTCGCGCGGGCGCAGCAACCTTGAACGGGCTCATAGCGGAGCCCACGAGCTCCGCCCGAGACCCGGCGCCTTACCCGACTTCGAAGGGGAGGGCCCCTCTCTGCGGCCCGCTGGGCGCTCAGACGTCCTTGACGGGCGCCACCGGACAGCCACCACCGTCTCATTCTCCATCGGACACAAAGGCCGTGTCCTTGGCCAAACTTCGGGCCACGCAAGGGGCTTTGACACTTCGCCAAGCCCCTCGTACTCCTCGAGTCGTCCCCGAGCTAACAGCGGCCCCGTCAAAAGAGTTAAGGCAGCTTTCAAATACTACGGAGGCCTTTCGTCAAAGCGACCAAAAATGTCAAAAGGCGATTTCGGATACTACGGAAGCCTTTTTCTGCCAGAAGTGTCAAAAGGCGATGTCAAATACTACGGAGGCCTTTTCTCGTCAGAATTGTCGGATTTTGAATCGCGAAACACCGGAATGCTGGGGAAAGCCCTCTGATGACGATAATGGATTCCCCATGGTCAACGCAGACTCCGGCCACGACCGCAAAACTGCTGCTGGTGTAGGATCCACCCGCGAGGCTGGTCCGACCCATTCGGGGGGCTCAGTCCCGCTCCCAGCAGCCTCGTCTGGCCTGGCTCAAGCCCTTATTCCCCTTATGGTTGAGGGCCATTGTGTTCGGGCCTTGGTGGATACAGGATCTACGGATAGTTTTATCGACCAGCGACTTGTGCTCAAGCATGGATGGCGGATCGGGCGGTCTACGAGACGGATCTTCATGGCTTCCCAGGGACTTCGGCTCAGCACGAAGGGGGAATGCCGATTGAAACTCGTGCTAAAGGGACGGGTTTTCCCTGATGTACACCTTATGGTTTTACCCGCATTATGTGCTGATATTCTGCTAGGACACGATTTTCTTAAGCTGCATGGACGTCTGGTAATGGAGTTCGGTGGGCCTGACACTCTTGTTGTGGGGGCGGACGACGCGCTAACGGTGTGCGCCCTAGCGCAAATGGACGTCCGGCCGCTTTCGCTGTTCCCCAATCTAACCTCCGACTGCACCCCTGTCGCGGTAAAATCGCGACGCTACTCTCGCGCGGACATGCAATTCATTGCGGACGAAACGGCTCAGCTCTTGAAAGACGGCATCATAGAACCTAGTAGGTCGCCGTGGCGTGCCCAGGTCTTGGTGGTGCGCAGCGAGGCCCATCGCAAACGCATGGTAATCGACTATTCCCAAACGATTAACCGCTTTACACAGCTGGATGCCTACCCCCTTCCGGGGATGGACGCGCTAGTGCAACAGGTGTCCCAGTATTCGGTCTATAGCACTCTCGATCTCCGTAGTGCGTACCACCAGATCCCTATCTCTAGGGCGGACCGCATCTATACCGCTTTCGAGTCGGGGCAGCGGTTGTACCAATTTACACGATTGCCTTTTGGGGTAACGAACGGGGTCGCTTGTTTCCAGAGGGCCATGGATGACCTCGTTGCGCGGGAGCACTTAACCGATGTTTTCGTCTACCTCGATAACCTTACGGTTTGTGGATATGACCAAGGGCACCATGATGCTAATCTGAAGCGCTTCCTTGAGGTCGCGCAACGGTATCACTTAACTATGAACGAGGATAAGTGCCAATACTCCCTACGCACGATAGATCTTCTGGGGTACACCGTGACCCATGGCTCTGTCTCTCCGGATAAGGAGCGTCTGCGACCTTTGCTCGACATGGCCCCTCCCTGCGATCGGGCGTCCCTGAAGCGCGCCCTTGGGCTGTTCGCCCATTACTTCAAATGGGTGCAAAATTTCTCCGCGAAACTTCGCCCCCTTGTGGCCTGCGACACCTTTCCCCTGAGTTCGGCCGCGTTGACGGCCTTTGAAGGTCTTAAGACCGACATCGCCCGAGCCGCCGTAGCGACCATCGACGAGAGCGGCTCGTTCGTCCTCGAAAGTGACGCCTCGGATCAGGCCATCGCGGCGACCCTCTCCCAAGGGGGACGTCCCGTGGCTTTCTTTTCACGGACTCTTACCTCCGCTGAGCGGAGGCACTCGTCCGTTGAAAAGGAAGCGTATGCGATCGTCGAGTCTATTCGGCGATGGCGCCCGTACCTACTCGGGCGGAGCTTCCAAATCATCACGGACTAGCAAAGCGTTGCGTTCATGTACGACACCTTACACGCCCAGCGCATTAAGAACGAGAAAATCACTCGCTGGCGTATCGAACTCGCCGACTTCTGTTACACCATCAAATATCGCCCGGGGAAGGATAACCAGGCCGCCGATGCCTTATCACGCCCGGCTACATGTGCTGGTATCACCTCTTTGGAGGGCCTACGGGTGCTGCATGCCACTGCGGGCCATCCCGGCGTAACGCGTTTCGCTCATTTCGTGCGGAGTGGGAATCTCCCTTACTCGATTGACGATATCCGCCGTATCTGCCGCGACTGCGCTATCTGCGCGGAAATCAAACCGCGTTTCTATAACCCTCCTATGGGGACTCTGGTGAAGGCTACACGCCCGTGGGAACGCTTGGCGATGGATTTCAAGGGCCCATTGCCGGTGTCGAGCGGCTCTCGCTATCTGCTCACTATCGTTGATGAGTACTCACGATTCCCCTTTGCTTATACGTGCGCGGACATGACTGCTGCCACGGTGATGCGATGCTTACAGAACTTGTTCTCAATGTTCGGTTACCCGGCCTATGTCCATACCGACCGGGGTGCGGTCTTCTTGTCTCAGGAGGTGCGCAGCTATCTGCTCCAAAACAACATTGCGTCTAGTTACACCACGCCGTACAGACCCCAGGCTAATGGGCAGATCAAACGCTTCAACGGGATTATCTGGAGGGCCGTCATGCTCCATCTCCGCACCCTCGGCCGGGGCCTCGATAAATGGGCTTGGTCGCTACCTGCGGCGTTGAACTCAATCCGGGCTCTCCTGAGTACGGCAACCAACCAAACTCCCCACGAGCGACTTTTCCACCACCCCAGGAGCTCGGGGTGCATACGGTCTTTGCCCAGTTGGCTCGCTGGGCCCGGGCCGGCCTACCTTAAACGGGCGGTTCGCGCGAGCAAGTACGACCCCCTAGTGGACAAAGTGCAGATTCTCCAGGCTAATCCTGAGCATGCTCGTGTGATGACGTCTGATGGTCGTGAGACTACTGTCTCCGTTCGTCACCTTGCCCCTTGCGGGGTCGACGACCTTAGTAGGGAATCGGACGAACCAATTGAACCCATCTATGAGACTATGGCCTCTCCCGACGCTCCCATCGCCGACAGTCCACCGACCCTCCCCTCGTCGAGACTGCCCGGGTCCGACGACTTGGAGTTACCCCCTTCGTCACCCGACCCTGTTGGCGCCTCTGACGCCGGGGACACAGGGATACGAGATGCCGTAACAGGGATACGAGATGCCGTACCCGGGGAATTTCGAACGCGCGCTGGCAGAGAAATTCGCCGCCCGGCCCGATACGGTTGGGTCGACTGATACTCCGCACCCTATTCATGCTGACGCTCACTCGCTTTTAGCCACGCGGCCGTATAATTCTGACGGGGGGGTGAATGTAGTGAAATCGTATCTGTACTGAACCCGGGGTGATGCTCGCTGCTCGTTGACATCGTTGTCACCGCTAGGGGCGTGACTCTAAGACCCGTTGCTGCGACGGTGCTCCGAGACTTCTCCCTTGTGACATGTTACATCGGTAGCCTCGTTAACGGTACGCCTTTATAGAATATCTAGCTTGCTTGCATTGAATGATATGAATGGATCCATGAGATGTCGCATCGTATGCTTATTGTGTATTTCTACTTTACAGGAATGATGTGATGATCTAAATGCAATTAAACCAAACCGTTGGACTTAAGTTGTGTGGACCTGAATGGTTTTCCACAACACTATTAATTGGAGTTTAAAGTGTGTGCAATAATGATTTGATTAATTGTGTTATATGCAGGTCAGATGATATGGAATGATTAATATTACACCTAAAGAACGACGTGAAAATGATTTGCAATCATTCAAACCAAGATGAAAAATAATTCATGAAGGCAAAGTATGAGGTCATGTAATTATTACGCATGTAAAGATTATGGAATTTTTAACCAACTACACGATCTCCCCCTTGCCTCTGCCACCATAAACCTCCATCTCTCTCCTTTGCCCCTTTCCGGTCTTCGTTTCCTCCCCTCTCTTCCTTAAAATTTTTTTTAAAATTGCTTCTCTTCCTCCCCATGAGTCGTAATACATCAATGGATGATCTGCCAGAATCAAATAACATGAAGATGGTCTTGTAGGATAGCCTAGGCCCTAGAGGTATGCACACTCACCTTTGAGCTGTCTAGCCTGGGCTTGAATCTCGACTCAGCTATAAGCTGTCATCTTGATGTTTCGCACGAAGGGTGAGAAATCAATATGTGTGCCATCCAACAAAAGGACGTGAAACCAGAGGATCCATCTGCCAGCATTGGTTTTTGCTGGACGTAAAGATCACACGTTGTATTTAGCGAAGAGACGGTGAGTTAATGATAAGAGTAACAATTCTACAAGAGCACTCGGAAGAGCGCATAACTCGGTAGAGCGCATTCTCTCCCCATCTTGTCGACCGCTCCCCTTTTTATATACTTTGTTTGCTTGTTTGATTTGTTTGTTTGATAAATGTTAGCTCTTTCACGAGCCTCGACTCTGTATACAACAACAACAACAACAACAACAACAAAAACTCCTCCAAGCTCCAGGCTCATACACCAAGTTTTGTCATAATTTTTCAACAACTTGTTTTGGTCTCATCTCTCAATGGTGAGAAAAACTCTGGATCTTTAGAAAAATGTAATCAACTCGTCCTTGTCACACACATAGCTTGTCCACCAGGTTTCGCCTGAATCCATGCCATATCCATGCCAAATCCATGCCAAATCCATGCCAAATCCATGCCAAATCCATGCACGATATTTCAAAAAGTTGTGGACGAGTTATGACAAAAGTTGGTGGATGAGTTAGGTAAGTGACAAGGACAAGTCCATTAGATTTTGGTTAAGGTCCAGATGCAGATCCAGTCTATCAGTGGGATACAATGTAATCTGTTCAGCCTGGTGGAGATATGCCCTCTACCGAGTCCCATTCTCATGAGATTATCACGTTCACCCTGAACAAATGCCACCAAATTCTGCCAAAATTACCTTGAGTCCAACATTTGGTTTGTCTCGACCATTTCAGAAAGACTTGTGTTAGAAATGCTCCACCCAGCCGGCAACACAAGATGGTGGTAATAACTCTGGCATAAAAGATGAAGAAAAACTAAACGACACTCTTCGATGTCAGGACGTCGACCGTTATGCCTCCACTCACATTATTAAATCATTATACATATTTGTATCAAGTTTGATTTAAATCCATTCAGCTGTTCTCAAGTACCACATTTTTAATTGACATGACCTCTGACCTCACGAAAATCACAAAATAACCTCACTCCTCACCTTTGATGCCAAAATATAATCAGTTCATCTTTACATCATAATATATACTTATACCAAGTGTGGGTAAAATCCCATCACTGGTTCACAAAGTTATCACGGTAACAGGATTTTTGAGAACATGACCTTTGACCACTTAACCCAAAAATGTAATCCGTTCATGTTTACATCATTATAAGTACTTGTACAAAGTTTAATTTAAATCCATCCAGCTGTTCTCAAGTTATCACATTTTTACCTAACATGACCTCTGACCTTTGATATGTTGATGCCATAAACCAATCAGTTCATCTTTGCATCATATATACTTCTACAAAGCTTTATCTCTAGGCCCCAAAATCTAATCAGTTCATGTTTACATCATTATACATACCTGTACAAAGTTTGATTTAAATCCCTTAAGCTGTTCTCAAGTTATCACATTTTTACCTGACATGACCTCTGACCTTTGATCTGTTGATGCAATAATCCAATAAGTTCATCTTTGCATCATATATACTTTTTCCACGTTTGTTCAAAATCCCATCACTGGTTCATGAGTTGGTGCGGAAACATAATTTTTACTTAACATGACCTCTGACCTTTGATCTCATGACCCCAAAATGTAATCATTTAATCTTTACCTCATTATATGTACCTACAGCAAGTTTGACTATGTTCCAATCAACCTTTTTAAAGTTATTGCGGTAACAAAATAATTGTAACTTAACATGACCTCTGATCTTTGACCTCTTGACCCCAAGATCAAATCAGTTTATCTTGCAACATTATATATAATTATACCGAGTTTGGTGAACATCCCATGACTGGTTCACAAGTTAGCTTGGTAACCAAATTTTAACTAATGGGACATCTGACATTTCACCTTTAACCTCTTCACCCGAAAATCTAATCAGTTAAACTTTACATCATTATACAAACCTGTACCAAGTTTGAATTTGACCCCTTCAGCCGTTTTCAAGATATCGACCTATTACATCCTTTGACCTTCGACCTCTTGACCCCAATATCAAATTAGTTCATCTTTGCATCATAATATATACTTCTACGAACTTTGGTCAAAATCACATCACTGGTTCAAAAGTTAATGTGGTAACAGGATTTTTACCTAACATGACCACTGACCTTTGCCCTTTGACCTGGTGACCCCAAAATCTAATCAGTTAAACTTTACATCATTATACAATCCTGTACCAAGTTTGAATTAGATCCCTGCAGCCGTTTTCAAGATATAGACCTATTACATCCTTTGACCTTCGACCTCTTGACCCCAATATCAAATTAGTTCATCTTTGCATCATAATATATACTTCTACGAACTTTGGTCAAAATCACATCACTGGTTCACAAGTTATTGTGATAACAGGATTTTTACCTAACATGACCTCTGACCTTTGCCCTTTGACCTGGTGACCCCAAAATCTAATCAGTTAAACTTTACATCATTATACAAACCTGTACCAACTTTGAATTTGACCCCTTCAGCCGTTTTCAAGATATAGACCTATTACATCCTTTGACCTTCGACCTCTTGACCCCAATATCAAATTAGTTCATCTTTGCATCATAATATATACTTCTACGAACTTTGGTCAAAATCACATCACTGGTTCACAAGTTAATGTGGTAACAGGATTTTTACCTAACATGACCTCTGACCTTTGCCATTTGACCTGGTGACCCCAAAATCTAATCAGTTAAACTTTACATCATTATACAAACCTGTACCAAGTTTGAATTAGATCCCTTCAGCCGTTTTCAAGATATAGACCTATTACATCCTTTGACCTTCGACCTCTTGACCCCAATATCAAATTAGTTCATCTTTGCATCATAATATATACTTCTACGAACTTTGGTCAAAATCACATCACTGGTTCACAAGTTATTGTGATAACAGGATTTTTACCTAACATGACCTCTGACCTTTGCCCTTTGACCTCGTGACCCCAAAATCTAATCAGTTAAACTTTACGTCATTATACATACCTGCACCAAGTTTGACTAAGATCCCCCCGGCCGTTCTCATGTTATCGCGGTAAAGAAAACCTATCACGGACTGATGGACAACTGGATGGACAATCCCGAAAACATAATGCCTCCAGCGACTTTGTCGACAGAGGAAAAAGAACTAGAAGACAGATAGGCATAACCAATGGAGAAGGATTGTGGGTTCAGTCCTATCATATGAGGGGCAATATGGGGAGAGAGGGGGAAGCACACCAGTACAACATTTGAGAGCAGGGACATCGGGAGATCTGTGGGAGGGAGAGGGCTTGGGGTGGAGGCATGGGAAGGGGGGAGGGGGGAGAGGTAAAAAAAACACATGGACACTGCTAGGACTTCCAGGAAAGAACATGGAATTTCAAAAAAGTGGATCTGGGGTGAATTAATGGGGCTAGAAAAGATCAAGGTTTTGGATGGGGATCAAGGTAAGAGATGGTGGTGAACAGGTGTTTTAAAGACCTGGAGGGAGGATTGGGATTGAAGGGAGTGAGGGAGTTTGTTTCAGAGGCAGGAGAAAAGAGGAAATCAATGTACTTTTACATGAATTGCAAAGACATTGTTTGTAAACAATGTACAAACAGTCATGATGATTTGAATCGACATCATGAGCTTGGGGTTCAGATAACGCTGCAGGCTAACCCCAAAAACATTTTGAAGATAAAGAAATTCCCGTAAGAGTCCATCATTGAGATACTACATGGATGGAGTATTGGTACTGCTACCTTTCTCTTGGTGTCGTGGAATAGCCGTGAATGGAGCCACGCATCTTGAGGACGTCGATATCTTTACCTTTGCGAAACCCATCTGGTCATCTCCGTGCAGAACAAGGGTAGAGTCGCACAACCAGGACGATCATGGACGACAATCTATGCAATTCACCCCTGGCCGGAGAAAAAAAAGTAGAGTTAGGCCTGGGGTTAGACTCAGTAATTCATAATTACTAGTACCAGTGGGGTCACCAATGGGAATCCCACGGGCATGGAGGTGTATGGTTGCGATCGGTGCAGCCGTTTTTGCTGAACCTGGGACAATAACGTTAGGTGGGAGTCCAAACCTGAAAATGCTGGAGACCAAAGCTGAAATTGGGAAAACAATATAGCCTATTTTACACCAGGGGTTCCCAGGTTTACCCACTCAAAATTTTGGTGCGATCGGTTCAGCCGTTTTTGCGAACGGACGGATGGACGGATGGAAATTTGGTGAATTATAGTAAGATGCACTATGATTCCGAAATATACACTTCCATTTGAAATTCATTACTTGCAAGAATTGTAAAAATATTTTCCACGCTTTTTTCTTCAGGCGAGCTGAACATGCGGACACAAGCGAACATCAGATGGATGTAAGCATAGCGACAGCAGCTGCGACAATACTCTATTGTTCCTGGAATATTGAGGGAAAGAACCACCTTTAGAGGCCATTTTTCTCCGCAGAGCGGGGGTCGGCCTTTTTTTGGGCACCTTGTTCCCCTTTTTGAAGCAATGTTTTATGGCCGGATGCCCTTCCTGCCGCCAACCCTGTTAGTCGCCTCTTACGACACACAGGGAATTACCAGTGAACTGGTGCTCAATTTGCTGACCTCGGAAGGATGACAGGCTGAGTCAAACCCCTGGTGTTAATTCAGCGATCGACCGGGATCCAACCCAGGATCGTCGGATCCCAAGCCGGCACCCGAACCGCTAAGCCAACACCAGGCCGGAATATTGAAGGAAAGGATGTATCTGATTCTGAAAGAGGTGTTACACAGCTACTTAGGGTTCATATTTCCTCTGCATGGATCAAGGTTCGAGCAGGAGCTTTATATAGGACAAGGATATTAGTAGATGCTTAAAAATTGTTTTTACAGGAAAATGGGGGAAATGACAGTTATATGGAATTAGAAATGGGGTGTCACAGCACAATGGAGAACTGTTCAAATTCACCAAATCTTTCGAACCAAATCTTTCTTTTTCTTTTCTTTCTTTCCAATCGAACCAAAAAGTGACTTGCAATTCCAACACCACAGCATTTGGTCCACAGCTTGGTCCACTTTCCAGAAAGAAATCGTCCGAATAGGGAACTGGTCCATGGTTCGTGGACCAGAGACATCCATTTCCACAAGAAATGTGAGCTCCAGTACAAGGCATTGAAATTTGCAGCTTCGTCCGGATCCGCAATCCATTTGTCTCTGCTGCAAAAAGGTGTACCTTTTACTTAATTAGCACTTTCAATATGAAAAAGAGTCATGACCATCTCACCTGCTCACCTCTTTCCTTTGCCAAATCATCTACTAAATGGTCTCACCTCTTGCACGTCACAGAAAATCCCTGAGGCAGTAGCTCAAAGAGGAAAAATGAAAAATGCAAATCCCTTGTTCAATCTTTGCGGGGCACATCCGAGCAGATGGGAAAGTTTGGCAGATACATAGGTGAAGAGGTTGTTGGAGAGTGGTAATCGTAGTCGGGAGGTAGTGGTTACATTTGATTTTTAGACAAGAGGGAGGGGTGGAGATGGGAAGAGTTGAGGAGAGTGAAAAATGGAAGGTTCGATGTTCCCACCTGAGAATTTGCTTTATAAAGCTATGACTTCAGGTTCACGTCCAATGTGTTGTTCATTTGTCCATTGCTTCCCAATTTTCTAGTTGCCATGTAAACTGTACAGTCTTATACTGTGACATGGTAATACTAGGTGCACCCTCATTTTACTAGAATTCACCAAATGTCTGTCCGTCTGTTCCCAGGTACCGCAAAAACGGCTGAACCGATCGCAACGAAATTTTTGGTGGGTAATCCTGGGACGCCCTGGAGTAAAATAGGCTATACTGTTTTTCCAATTTTTTTCTCAATTTTCCAATTTCCAATTTTTTCAATTTTCCAGTTTTTCCAAACACGATGGAATAATATTTACCGATATGAACAGTGATGTGGCTTTTATTGAAATTCTACAACTACTGTTTATATTTTGATGATTTGCGTGTGATATGATTTAACCGATGTTTATATGAATCGTTTAAAATAAAAAAGCCTTCAATTTCTGATATTTTGCCTTTACATTTGGGCTTCCCAATTGAAGCCCCGCCCGTAGGGTGGGTACCGTTGCTAGTAAAAAGTAATACAACATAACTTTCTAAAGAAATATGGGGTACTGCAAAGATTTATAGGAGAAGTACCTTTAGAAAACTCACCAGACTCAATGGTGTAAAGGTTAAAGAATTTGCTCTGCACCTGGGAGAATGGTAGTTCAAACCTGGCTGAGTTCATACCAAATACTTTATTAAACTAGAACGCCACTCAGTAGAGCGCATACTCCCGCCGTGGGTCAAGTTGCTATAGTACGATTTCACAAAAGTTTGAGGGAGTAGTTCAGTGACAACAGCAAGACAACAGCAAGACAACACAAGACAACACAAGACAACAGCAAGACAACACAAGACAACACAAGACAACACAAGACAGACACTGCCCAGAAATATTATATATATAGAATATATAGAAGATAATGTTAAAAAAAACAAGGCAATTTCACTTGCATTTTCGGATTCAGCGTTCAATTCTATATAAGTGAGTGTATTTTGAGGCCTGTGTGACTTCAAATAAAATTGTAAGCCTGGAAAACCGTTCGTTTCATTCCTTAGGGATACAACATGTAAAACTGGCCCAAACGTCAAAACAAAACTCGCTCATTTTAAGTCGTACAAGCTCATGCGACCACTCATTCTTCTGGGAGGAATCCCGTGCACATGCTGGTCACACCTATAACTCACCTAAGTCTTTATAAGTTCATCAAATACTGACGCCGCGATTGACATTCGCTGAGGTAAATGTTGAGATCTCTTCTGAGGTAAAAAAAAACAACAACAAAAAAAACCAGTTTTGAAGTATTATACGTATCAAACGATACATTTCATGAAACGGGGAAACCTAATACACACTTTGGTGGTTTTAAAATGACAGAATATGTCTTTATTAGAAAAAAAAAGAACATTGAAGACAACGCTGCTAAACAATACACTGCTCTAACGCATGACCACGAGTTTAAACTACATTTACAACAAATATGAAAACTATTTTCATATCACAATGTTAAATATAGAATATATAGAAGATAATGTTAAAAAAAAAATGAGCCCTATCTTCCAATGGTAAAAAATTCCCAAAATATTCCTGGATCCGGAATAATATCCTGAGCTTCACCAAAAAATAAACAATTCTTCCTTATCCCAAGGGCAATCATCCCACCAACTTTCATCCAAATCAGTTCAGAACTTTTCCAGATATCTTGTTCACAAACACACGAACACACACACACACACGACCGAATGCATTACTCCCTGGCGGGAGTAACTAGAGCTCATAGGACATGATATCCCTACATGAAACTCATAGAACATATGTGTTTAAATACTTCAATTTTAATCAAATTGTGCTTTTAAAGATCATAAAAAAGAAATCCGGAAGTATTAAGGTGATTTGTGTTCTACAATATTCAAGTACGGTATTATGCTCGCATTTAGAGAGGACTAAAGGCATATAAATATATTAATTCTGGGTTTTACCGCTGGTTTACCCCATGTCTATTCCATCGCCCTATCTAATACGTAACATTAGTTTATCATGCCTGTTGTTTGTGACCTTTATAACATCCTTAAAAACAAGTTTAAAAAACGAGAACGACACTCTTCAACGTCGCGATGTCGGCCGATATGCCTCCGCCCACATTATTACATCATTATAATACTTGTACCAAGTTTCATTTAAATCCCTTCAGCTGTTCACAAGTTATCACATTTTTACCTGGCATGACCTTTGACCTCTTGACTCTAAAATCTAATCAGTTCATCTTTGCATCATGTATACTCATACGAAGTTTGTTCAAAATCTCATCACTTGTTCACAGGTTGGTGTGGCAACATAATGTTTACTTAGCATGACCTCTGACCTTTGAACTCTTAACCCCAATATCAAATTAGTTCATCTTTGCATCATAATACATACTTCTACCAACTTTGGTCAAAATCCCATCACTGGTTCACAAGTTATTGTGGTAACAGGATTTTTACCTAACATGACCTCTGACCTTGTGACCCCGAAATCTAATCAGTGCATCTTTACCTCATTATACACATCTGCACCAAGTTTGACTAAGATCCCTTCAGCCATTCTCACGTCATCACGGTAACGAAAACCTATCATGGACGGAGGAATGGACGGACGGACGGACAGCCGGACGGACAACCTGAAAACATAATGCCTCCGGCGACTTCGTCGGTGGAGGCAAAAGAAGAGGTTTCCTGTTTGAATGTTTTTCAGTTTTGTTTGACCGGCAAGCACATCGAGTAAAAGTTTTTATCTCACTCCTCTGTGTATGCATAATTGGGACAAATTCAAAGCCAGAGTACGGAAAAACAACAAACTTGTCTTCTTCTTGATGTTCCTATTTGTGCTCAAAACATAGCATTCAATTGAAATAAGTTGTTCCTCGTTCATAAACGGACAATCATAAACTGATAAGACACGTTTGGCTAGTCCTGGCTAGTCAAACGTTCGGCCTGCTTTCGAAAAGCCTTCAGGAAAGCACATTGATGTGTGGCGACCCAGAAGGTAGTCAGGTTCACTTTGTTTTTTCGTTCAAAATTTTGGTAGATTAGCAAAACTATACATTTTTGGAATATTCAGAGCATGAGGAATCCAAAAATTAATGTTTACATTTGCGTAGACACCTTTGCGAAAATGACACTCAGGACAGTGATGAAGATCTGTAAAAGCATATACCTGAACGGTATAGACCTCGTAGATCCTGTGTATAGGACTTATAGTTCAATCTGATACTACCTATAACTTCCTAGAACAACCTATAACTTCAAAGGACTTGCAATATCACAAATATAAAGACAATGGTTTTCAATTACCTTTGTTTGTTGCTTTTCTATAATCCTGAGCACTATTTTGAGGCCTTTATTGGATTCCTTGACCCAGAAAACATAGGATTAGCATATTTAATTAAGTCTCTAGGTTGACTAGAAGCCGAGATCGCGCAAAATATTGTTATGGAACCCAACGTCGGCCTATGGTTCCCCTTTGAGGGGGGATTAGTCCCCTCGTCTATTACTGACCGACATGGTCCCTGAAGCTGCACCGCGACCTCCGGAAAGGCCGTTGAGCAGCTTCGTTCGTGACCGCGGATAAGATGTTAATTTGCCGAGCGGATGGCAGCCGCGGCCCGAACCATTAACAAAGACGAGACCCGATTCCTTAACGTTGGCCAAATCGTGCCACAGGTATTCAATTGGGAAAAGACAAAGACGACGGATGTCGGGCCACGCCCTTCTTCTCCGAGTTGGAGCACATGGGCAATGGCGGCGAATGCAGTTGGCAATAGAGGCTTTGGGAATGGGGCTTTGGGAATGAAAATGAAAGGGGATCTACCTTATTTCACTTGGTGCAATGGAGAATGTCAACTAGTGGGAACAGAGCCTTAACCTACACAGAATAAGGAAATAAACTACCAACAAGGAGGAAATCTATGATTGGCTAACGTGATGGCATATGACCTAACTAAGGGATGCCCTTTGACCTTTATACACAGAATGGAGGCAGGAGGGTGGTCTTTACAATTCATTACACAATAAAAAAACACAATTCTCATATCCACAACAATATGTATTTTATGGCGGCCATTTTCAAAATCCAAAATGGCGGCCATGCAGGTGTTTGTGCAAATGCCAACATTGATTTTCAGATTCTCCATGCTCTGAAGATTCCAAAAATGTACAGGTTTGCTAATCCCAAAATCTTGAAAGAAATTATATTTGTTAACATAGTGAACCTGACTATCTTCATCACTGTCCTGAGTGTCATTTTCGCAAAGGTGTCTACGCAAATGTAAACATTAATTTTTGGATTCCTCATGCTCTGAATATTCCAAAAATGTACAGGTTTGCTAATCCCAAAATTTTGAACGAAATTATATTTGTTAACATAGTGAACCTGATTTGAGTGTGGAATGTGGAATGAGTGGTGTGGAATGGAATGAGTGGTGTGTGGTGTGAAAATGTGGTGTGGAATGAGCTTATGCTGGTCTTTTGGGATATCCCATTTGAGCTCCACTAGCTTACAGTATAGAACGTGGTCCTCTGTGATGACTGTATACTGCTGACCAATGTGTGTTGATAGTTCCATACACCTCCTCGCATCTGTATTTCATGGATCAAGTTTATGGGCCGGCGCTTGAAGGATTAACATGTGTATACAATTGTTATTTCTGGATCATTATTGGTTAGTTTTTGATTGAATTCTGTCGATCTAGTCTTCCATCGTGGACTTTTGGCATTGCGTTATGAAAGCCAGATCAGTGGCTCATGGATTCTGGTCAGACTCCTTTGCTTTCTCAGAAGTGCCGCACCATTCTATCTCCACTTAAGTGGAAAAGACTGGGTTGATCTTTCACGAGCCTCGATTCAGTATACAAAAAAAAACAAAAAAAAAACAGGGCAAAGCTGTTCCATGGATTCAAGCACATCCAAGCAATAGCAACATGCTTCTTAGCAGGGAATATCCAGAATACTATGGTACCCTATGGAGGCCATGGTGTGACAGGCTATATTAATGGAGCAAGTTTGTAATAAGTGACCTGAGACTTTGACCTTTGCCCTGCTGACCCAATGACCTGTTGACCCCATGGCCTTGGTAAATAATTAATACAAATATTATTTATTTTTCAATTACAAGTGCAAAGGGTCCTTTTAATCTGAATGACTGCATAAAAATAGCAAGTTTTATGGAAAAAAAGAAGAGAACATGCACATTTATAACTAAAATTATGTATTTTGGTGGCCATCTTGTTACTTGCAAAATCGAAGATTTTTCATAGTGGGGCGGCTTAGCCCAAATATTCAAAAGAATTGTGCATTTTGTGATACAAGCACCAAATTTGGCACAAATGTACATTAATATGTTGCGAACATTTTCAGATATTGGGCCACTTGAAATTCCGTAATTTTTTTTTTCAAATTTTTTCAAATTTCGTAATTTCAAATTTTTCGGGTGACACCGTCACAATTTCGGTCTTCGAGGCCGGCCGATAGGCAAAGTGTGACCGGAAGGGACGAGGTTCTCCTGACCACGTGGCCCTCGATCTGGGAAGCGAGAGGCGTTCCATTAGTGGACGCGCCCCTCACGCCCGACTTTTGGGCGGCCCCGGCAGGCCGTTTGTTTTGACGTTCCGTGACAGGCCCCGCACCCCCACCTCCGGGCCGACCGGAAGCTTGTGCTGAGTACATCATACCTGAACAACTCAGTGAGGCAGAACACAGCAGTGCACACCAGGGTGACCCCTTCAGTGCATAAACCAATTAACCTGTCCACTGCAGGGCATATAGAAATGAAGTTATTTTCTGCATATAATAATAATATAAGTTCAGTTCTATATAACAATTTCTGTTATCACCACTACCACTACAACTACCACTACTACAAGCTTTGTCTGGAATTTTGTGGACTAACAGACAAACAGACATACAGACAAGCTGGGATCAAAACATTACCTCCTTCCACCATTGAGTGTAGAGGTAAACATCATGGAAATTATATCATGCCCTAGATTTAATTCATGCTTACCCGTGTATTTGCTTCACTGGTTCACAAGGTCTTTTGCATACATGTAATTCAGACTCTCGTCTTCATTGCTGACCACACAATGTTCGCAACATATTAATGTACATTTGTGCCAAATTTGGTGCTTGTATCACAAAATGCACAATTCTTTTGAATATTTGGGCTAAGCCGCCCCACTATATCGGCCGGCCTCGAAGACCGAAATTGTGACGGTGTCACCCGAAAAATTTGAAATTACGAAATTTGAAAAAAATTGAAAAAAAAAATTACGGAATTTCAAGTGGCCCAATATCTGAAAATGTTCGCAACATATTAATGTACATTTGTGCCAAATTTGGTGCTTGTATCACAAAATGCACAACAGGTTTGCTATGCTGCTACACTATATATTGGTCGGTTGCGTTTGTGGTTCTGTCTGTTTGTTTGTCACCGGCCTACAGGTCACAATTCTAAACCGATCGTCACGAAACTTCACTAAGTTGAATAGGTCGTCCCAATTGAGAAGACTATTGTTTTTGGGGTCAAAAGTTTAAAACGTCATCATAGGCCAAAGGTCACCAACATTGCCAAATTTCTAAAATCCTCAATTTTCATCCGATTGACTTGAAATTTGAAGAGGACCTGCATATCTATTCATTGAATTCAACCACCAAGTATATTTGAGGTCAACATAGGCCAAAAGGTCAACATAGGCCGAATTTCTTAAATCCTCAATTTTCATCCGATTGACTTGAAATTTCAAGAGGACTTGCATATCTGGTCTCTGAATGCAACCACTAAGTATATTTGAGGTCAACATATGCCAAAAGGTCAACATAGGCTAAATTTCTAAAATCCTCAATTTTCATCCGATTGACTTGAAATTTGAAGGAGACTTGCATATCTATTCATTGAATTCAACCACCAAGTATATTTGAGGTCAACATAGGCCAAAAGGTCAACATAGGCTAAATTTCTAAAATCCTCAATTTTCATCCGATTGACTTGAAATTTGAAGAGGACCTGCATATCTATTCATTGAATTCAACCACCAAGTATATTTGAGGTCAACATAGGCCAAAAGGTCAACATAGGCTAAATTTCTAAAATCCTCAATTTTCATCCGATTGACTTGAAATTTGAAGAAGACTTGCATATATATTCATTGAATTCAACCACCAAGTATATTTGAGGTCAACATAGGCCAAAAGGTCAACATGGGCCGAATTTCTTAAATCCTCAATTTTCATCCGATTGACTGGAAATTTGAAGAGCATTTGCATATCTGGTCATTGAATTCAACCACAAATTATATTTTAGGTGAACATAGGCCAAAAGGTCAACATAGGCCATATTTCTAAAATCATCAATTTTCATCCGATTGACTTGAATTTCTAAGAGGATTTGCATATATGGTCACTGAATTCAACCACCAGCCATTTTTGAGGTCAACATAGACCAAGTTTTTAAAATCCTCAATTTTCATCTGATTGACTTGCAAATTGAACAGCATTTGCACATTGAGTCACTAAATAGGGAAACTAACTATTGTTTGAGGTCAAAAGGTCAAAGGTCAACTCAAGGTCAACCTTCCAAAATCATTTTTCATCTGAAAAATCGTCACTTTTCTTCCTATTGACCCGAGCTTTGATCAAGATTGTCAATTTTAATCTTGATGAAATGGACAATTTGCTGTATCAATGGAATTTTTTTTCTTGGGGGGGGGGGGGGGGGGTGGAGCGGCGATTTTGCAAGTATCATGCTCCGCATGACGTCTTGTTTTTTTTATATTATAGTGGCTAAATAACTGAAAATCCAGCCTGGTAACAACTATTTTAATTCAGTACACTCAACCATCAATTACCCCCCAAATGGCCAGGATTTCCACGACAGCAATCACTTCTACCAAAAAAATGCCGCATGCTTTCACTTTTTTATGCCTCTGCCGACGCAGTCACCAGAGGCATTATACTTTTGGGTTGTCCGTCCGGATGTCTGTCCGTTCATCCATCCGTACTTCTATCCATCCATCCATCCATCCATCCATGTGTCTCTGTCCGTGATCAAAAAAGTTCAAAAAAGTTCTGAATCAAAAATAAAGGTTCTGTAATATTAACAGTGAAATATGGAATTGTGAAGACCAAATACTTTTTTCAATTTCAACTTATTTTTCGAGAAAACTACGAGTTATTTGAAAAAAAGTGCAAGGGTGCCAATATTTTTTGGCCACGACTGTATATACTATAAAAAAGCATCAGAACTTGTGTATATGTGTAGACATAGATAAGACTCTTTGCCTAAACCACATTTTCTGTTGTAAATCCAGCCTTAAGCTGAACTCATCTCAACCGTGAATGTTTGCCGCAGATCCATTGTTCCCACCATAAGTGTGATACAAGTTCCAGGGGCCACTCGCTGTCCATGCATCGATCCATCCACAGCCTGCCTGCAGAATCTAAAATGTACTGTCAATGTTATTTGATCGCAAGGTGTGCAATTACACCCGCACCTCATGTGGTACCACTGTTGTTGATGAAAAGCGACGGATGACGGTGTACAGAACTCACCTTCACTTACCTCCACCTGTCCTGATATTTGCAATTTATTTAGCTTGGTTCACGGATGTATATGCTTGGGCTGTACATATATGGGAAGGTGTAACCAGAGTAGTTGTTCTAGGATTATTTGACTGAAAGTATGGTATTCTTTGGGGGTAAGGTACTAAGATAGGTACCTGAGTACTCGTACAATCGCTTGGCTCAACACTGGGATCCATTTTGTCCCTAGTTTATGCCATTCCAACACCATGTGTAGGCTTATATGGTACTAGCCAGAACTGCTTTTGCAAAATATTATTGAACAACCTCTGTAACTCCGATAATTCCTCCCTGCTCAGAGTAACATAAAACCTTTCGATGACGTGCGCAATGCAACTTTACCGTACCACAAGTACCACCACAAGCAGGGGATAATAGTTTGCTAAAACATAGACATTTAGAAGCAACCGAACGATATATGAATGAAAGGATTATTGCTGTAAATGAGCGAAAAGGGTTGAAAAGTAAAGGCGAAAAAAACCCCTCACCTGTATTCTTGAATCACACAAGGTGTCAAATAGTAACAACCGTCCGTGCCTGTCCACGTATGTACACATATGTATATACAAGACTGAAAACGGGTAAAGCGAATTTAATAGTTTGCCAAAGCAACTTTCATTGAACACTTTCTCTTCATCAGTCTAGACATGAACCGTTAACCATGTTGTAGACTTGGATTTGTTTCACATCGTTGACAATGGATTTGTCAACTTCCAGCATGCAACGCAGGCTCTCCAATGCCCATGCTCCAAATGAGTTCCCGAATTACCTCCTTGGAAAACGTGCTCAGCATGATGTTTGAAGTGATCTTTGGTTGCTTTTATAGTGGATTTTCAAAGAACGTAATGCATGTCGAGTGGGAACAACAGGCTGGCATTGAGACACGCACTCTAATTTATATGTTAACCAGTGATAATCCATGTGTTTGTCTACACATTGGACATTCTTCAAAACAGCAGTTCTTGTTTTTGTATCCAAGGTCAAGGCTTGTGGAAGAGCAAGTACACTAAATGGACGAGGACGCAACAGAACAAAAGCAACATTAGGGAGAGGTGGGAAACACCAACATCAGGGTTGAAGGATAAAATAGAGGGAGACTTGGCAATACAAGAAGAAAAAGACAAAAAATATCTTAGCCCCCACCGTGGTTTTAGTAATTTTGCTGTATGGAGTTAAATGCCATCAGTCGGCCACCTTTGGTCGGATTACAAATCAAACTATTCTGCATATGTATACTCTCATGTTTTGTCTTTGTGCCAAGTTTGAACAAAATCGATCCATATGCTTCTCGACAAATGGTTGGGGACAACTTTAAGTAACAAAATGGCTGCCAGTCAGCCATCTTGGATCTATTCTTGAAAGCAAATGACGTGCATAAGTAAGCCATCGTTCGTTATCTGTTTGCCAAGTTTCAACAACATCTATAAATGCATGTCCGAAGAAATGATTGAGGACATGTTCAACATCGGGTTTTACACAACTAAAATGGCCGTCAGTCGGCCATCTTTGATCGCACCACGAAACACAATGATGTGTCCGTGTATATATATATATATATTAAGGTGGCCCTTAAACGGGGTGAAATTTTAAAATGTTAATTTGAATGTTCCCATGGCCTAAATGTGATCCATTTGGGATAGAAACACTGCATTCAAAATTTCATACAGGTCTGTTTATATTGAGAGGTAGTCCAGGCACCTTCAATAATCAAGATTTTATATATAGAGAGCACACAACAAACGAGAACGCCACTCAGTAGAGCGCATACTCCCGCCGTTGGTCAAGTTGGAGCCCTATCTTCCAATGGTAAAAAAAATCCTTCAAAAAATTCCTGGATCCGGAATATGAGCTTCACCAAAAACTAATCAATTCTTCCTTATCCCAAGGGCAATCATCCTACCAACGTTCATCCAAATCCGTTCAGAACTTTTCCAGATATCTTGTTCACAAACATGAACATACGAACACACATACGCACGCACGCACACACACACACACACACACACACGGACGGACACGATTGAATGTATTACTCCCTGGCGGGAGTAAATATACTACTGTACAAATACACTTCTTAAAGTTATTTTCATTTCTCATTCTATTTAACATTCCTGATGTTATTATATTTCCTGATGCTATTATATTAGTTTCGAGTCAAGGAAGGTTCTCACCAACATAAGTCATATCATTGCTGCCTGATTTTAGCCAATGTTGCTCTCCGATAGTCGGGATAAGTACGGCGGTGTTCAGACACGACCTGAAGTAAGAATTGGAGTTGCTCCTCATCCTTGGTAAGGAGCCGGTTGTAACTTTTCATGAGGGCCACACCTCGTTCAGCATGATCATTTACGACCTTCAACTCCCTGATCTGTTCCACAGCAGCTCTGTAGCCATCATGGTCACCCCATGTGCTTGGATCCACAGTTAAAAAGTCTGACGAGATTTTCAACTTTTCGAAGAATGTTTTTGTGTGGGGTGACACAAATTCTTCAATTCCCTTCTCGCTTAAGGCTTTCATGTCAGGCCGTGGCATCTTTGATGGTTCTTCATCTAATGGACGCTCGCCTTTCAGTGCTTCCACCATCAGTTGTTTAGTAGCGATAGGCACTTGTTTGTCGAAGAAGGCCAACCCCACAAGCTCTTCTCAAGTACCACAGATGGTTCCTCAACTTCTCACTGGTGGCTGTGGAGATTGCACGACTTGCAGTCTTGTAAGAGATCGAGGTCTTCATCAGCAGCAGATCATTCATTGGAGCTTCAGCTGCACTTGGAGCTTTCATCCAGGCTTGCAAATACACCAGAAACAAACAGACAAATTTCTCGTCGGCCATTCCTCTCTCGTGCCGTCAGCTTGAACTGTTGGTGGAAAAGCCAGATTTTGAGACTGTAGATGGCCTTCGGCATCCATCTTGCATGGTGAATCGCACCAGGAGCACGGAAATGAATGCCACGAGCAGGAACTCCTCCACGAAACAAAATGGTCAGTTCCAGAAGTTCTTTAGAATCATCCCGTGGCTGATTGAGGTCAAGCTGCTTCTTTGCAAAATCGATAACTTCATCAGTCACAGGGAGAATGCGGTCTTTGACAGATTCATCAGAGAGACCAGAGATGAATGCAGTCTGGTCAATAGAGTCCCACTTTGATTGGAATCTCTTAAACAGAAGAACTTCCGGTCCAGAGATGCTCCCCATGACTGCTTTAAATGCTGCAGCAAGCAGCAGCTCCATAATGTTGATTATGTTGATTGTTGAATAGTTGATTGTTTTACCACTCTTACTCTAGTCCATAGATGTGATAATTATTCATAAGCATGTTTTATCAAACGGTTTTATTTATTTCTGTGATACATACTGTATTATCTGTGATATGTGTTTTTAGTGCTACGTGACCTCAATCACATGGCCTATAGGGGGAAATGTTCAAGGGTGCTGGACTACCTCTAAATATTTATGCATTTAGCTGATATTTGGCCTGTTTTGTTTGTAGAGAACATGGACCAGTCGTAAAAGGTGAGAGCGTAACATTTCAAACTTTCAAAAATAAGGGCCACCCTAATATATATATATATATTTATTGTTATGAATTTGAGAATGGTGTTTTTTTGTGTTGTAAAATATCACCCTCCTTCCTCCAGTTGTTGTGTATAAAGGTCAAAGGGCGTCCCTTAGTTAGGTCATATACAATCACGTAGCCAAATCATAGATCTCCCTGTTCAGTAGTTATCTCCTTATTGTGTGTATTAGATTAAGGCTCATCCTGCTCATCCTTCTGCTCATCCTTCCATTAATTGACACTCCATTGCACCGAATTCAGACAAGGTAGATTCCCTGCACATTCCCCTTTTTTCAGGCCAACTGCATCGGGCGGTTACGCTGCATTCTGCTGCAGCTGTGGGTTGTGGTTGTTTTCGCTGCAAGACTCCATTAGCCACGAGGTCATCTCAGAGCCGAAGGTGGGAGGAGTCGGCCCAGCGCCGGGAACAAGGCGTGGCCTTGCCAACGCCTCCTCTAAGGGCGGGATCGGTGAGCCCTCGCGACCAATCAGGGCCGAGGCGACCTCACCGATGGGCGTGTCCTGGAGGCCGGCGGCTTGATCGCCCGAGGGAGATATAAGCACGCGCGGAAGCCTTTGGAAGAGTTGCGTCAGAGATACGGCAGATGCGTGACCCAGCTGATTTCTGCAGAGAGCCGCTTCAACCAGCCCGTTTCAACCAGCCGCGTGAAGCCCTGACGGGGCAGCGAGTGACCCTGCCGGTGTGCGGTGTAAAGCCGAATACAAGGAGCTGCCGGCTCCTCGCTTCCCGCCCGGAGTGGACCTGCTCGCTGTGCCCTGTGATTCCACCTGCTCATCCCTCCAAACCATTCCTGCCATTCCATCCTTTTGTGTACGTGAGTTTGTTTTGTGTGTTCTGTCCTGGGTTATAAGTAAGTCTGTATAAGCTAGAAATTGCACTGTGTCCTTCTGGTCCGTCCCCCTTTCTACATTATTTTATTATCCTTCCTTCTTCCTTGGTTTCTTTCATTGTGTAAGTAGTAATAATAAATAATAGTCGTATTTCCAACCTTTTGCCTTCGTCTTCCTCTTCTTCACATCCGTCGTCTTTGTCTTTTCCCCCATTGAATACCTGTGGCACGATTTGGCCAACGTTCAGGATCGGGTTAGTCTTTGTTAACGGTTCGTGCCGCGGCTGCCATCCGCTCGGCAAATTAACATCTTATCCGCGGTCGCGAACGAAGCTGCTCACCTGCCTCTGGAGGGAGCTTGTGCAGCTTCAGGGACCACGTCGGTCAGTCACAAACGAGGGACTAATCCCCCCTCGAGAAGGGATCCGAGGCCGACGTTGGGTTCCGTAACATTTGGTGTCGGGAGCGAGATTCGGACCTGAAGCGCTTAGCGCGCTCAAATTACGAGTGGGCCGAAATTTTGTTTTATAAAATCCTAAATTTGAAAGTCGTGCCATGCATGGTCAAGGCGACGGGATGCCGGTGGGAGAGATAGAAGGGTTAGGGGTAACCCAGGACCAGAGGGAAGAAATGGAGGAGAGAAATGATGATGTGGTTAAGGAGGTATCAGGCGCACAAAATGGCGGCGCTTCGCACGTGGTTGGGGCAGCCGCGCCCGCAGCACCGGTGAATCTAAACCTCTTTATGATACAAATAAGGGCGCTCATGGTCCAGACAAGTGGAGACCTGAGGAATGACTTGGGAAACCAAATTGTAGGAATGGGAAACCAACTTGTGGAATTGAGAAATGATATGGGAGGCCAAATGGGGGCAATGAGGGACGAAGCCAGGGGCAACAGTGAACGTTTAGCCAGCAAATTTAAGAGGCTAGGAAGCAAAATGGAGCGAATCAGCAAAATTGGGGACAGAATGGGTGACCGCATGCAAAAATGTGGGGAGACCATGGATCACATGGTGGGCGAGAGGGTCCCGAGGGTGCACGACGAGGTAAAGCGGGTCGAGGAGCACTGGTTGAGTGAAGTGGAGAAAAGTTTTGGTAAAATGACTGGTATAGAGATCGCGACCCGGGGTTTGGGGCAGCCGGCGACCGCTGAGGTAGAGGGGATTTTATTAAAGCCAACGGTCGTCGAGGTGAACAAAGAAATTATGGGTATAGTTGAAATTGGAGAGACGACAGACGTAGAAGAGCAACAGTTGGAGGAAGGAATGGATAAGGTGCAAAGTCTGAATTCACACCTTGATGCTGTGCTCATTAATCCTTATAAAGATTTGCAGGTGTTGGTGCAGGGAGGAAGAAGAACCCCGAAGGTGAGACGGGCTGTATGTGGTGCCGGGAGATTTTGTAGAAAGGTGTTCGGCGCGAAGAGAATTGTCGCACGATTGGGGTCAATATGGCACCCGGGCGTTGGTGAAGGGTCCCGTGTGAGTGGAAATGGCGCACGTGTGAGGAAAAAGTGTGCGTCAAAGAATGAGCGTGTTACGAAGCGCGAGTGTGAAACCGAGTGCGAGCGAGAATGCACATTGGGGTGTACGGAGTGTGACACAGGGAGTGAGAGCGATACGGAGTGTACGTGCGAGGGTGAGTGTGACACGGAGAGTAAGGTGGTGGTGGAACATGTGCGAGGAAGCACACCTGAATTGGTGGTGGCGCGAGTGCGAGAGAGCACATCGGAGCGCGTTAGTGGGTGGATGCAAGAGTGCACGCCCATGGTGAGTGGTACGGGGTACGTACCGAGTGGGGAGAGTGCGCAAGACGATGCGCGAGGTGTGTTAAGGAAGTGTGCGAACGGCGAGTGTGCGCGAGAGGTGTGGTGTGTAACATGGAGTGCGTTGGTGGAATGGACGGAGTGTGTGGAATGGACGGGCGGCGTTGGAACGCCGGGCTTGATGAGTGTAGAAAGGGTCGCGTGTGCGTGTGGGCATGCGAGTAAGGCGTCGACGTTAGCCGGGTTAGCAGTTAGGGTGACGGATAGCCGACGCGGGCACTTGGTGCGCCGCACGCTTTGTTGGATGCGAAGCTTTGCGCGGATCGCGCTTTGTTGGATGCTAGGCCCCGCACGGTCGAGTCCGGGCCTTGGGCGAGGCGACCGGTCTGGTTCAGGGGCGAGTGGGAGGAAGCGGACGGTGCCCCCTCGTGGGGACGGGGTTCCGACCGAGCGAGCCTTGGTCATCGGGCCCGGGACCGCAAGGTGCCGCGCCGAGATGGTGCATGGAATCTCGGCCCAACCAAGCCCCACCCCCCCCCCCCCCCCCCTGAACCGAATGCCGGACGGATTCAACCTGCAGGCGACCAAAACACCCGCGTTCCTTGCTCGGCTGTGCGAAGCCGGGCTTTGAGAATGTAACGACGCACCGAGGCTCAAGTTTAATGGACGGTGATGATGATAGTGTTTTTGGATTCGAAATTTTGGGATAGGGAATTTGTGATTGGTTGAAATTTAAGAGCAAAATTGATAGTGAGAGATGCCCGATGTGGTGGGATGGCAACTCTGCCATCCCTCACACCGGGGGGCAAAGGAGCAGTAGCTATGGGGCTGGCAGTGAAAACTAGCCCGGGAGGGTTAGGATATCGTGTGTAGGGATCTAGAGAAGAAGACCATAGGTAACGGTAAGGTTAGGTAGTGACAATGATACCTGTAGTGGGGACGCAGGTAGATTAGTTTGGATAATAATGACGAGGGAGCGCAATAGTTTAAAGGGGCGACTGGGAAGCGCAAGTTCCAGAGAGGAGTAGTTAGAAAAGATGATGCCGTGTGGTTGAGAATCGAAAGTGTATTGAGCGTGGAAGTGTATGGAGCAGTGAGTGAGGAACGATTGGGATTGCACAGGTGTGCAACTGAACAGGTGTATGGAGCAGTGTATGAGTGAGTGATGGTGATGTGTGTTGTGTTGACCAAATGGTCCAGGGAGGAAGGAGGGTGCAGGTGGCACCAGGTGAGATTGCACAGGTGTGCAACTGCAGGTGTATGGAGAATGGTTGTGTGGAATACATGGAGTGTGGAATATATGGAGTATGGAATGGATGGTCGTGGAGTGAGTATGGTGGAAACAGTGGAGTGGAGTGGATGGTGCGAAGGTGTGGATGGGGGAAAGGAGGATGGACCCCATCACGAATACCCGGGGAGGGTAGTTTAAGTGTTAGGTAGAGGGTACAGGTAAATTGTGGTTGGATATTGGCATCTGTGGTGCGTGGTGGAAGAATGATGGTTGAATCGGTGCATTAGTGTCGTGGAAATGGCTGGGCGTGTAGCCTGTTAGTGTGTATAGTTGGTTGAGCACTCCGCCACTGTTAGGATGTCGGCCAGGTGAGGCCGCAGGTGGGCTCTGGGAGCCGGTAGAGTTGTGGATGGGGCCCGAGGATCCGGAGGACGGACCCGGGTAGCCCAGTGCCAGAGAGGGCACCGAGTGGGGAAAGCGCCAAGGAGGGCCTTCCCCAGTTAGATAGGTTAGGTCAAGGAGCAGGTAAGCTCGGAGGCAACTACAGTGGTGGAGGTGTGCAGGTGGGTAGACCTGCTAGGAGAGCTACACGACTCAGCCCGGAAATTGTGCAGGGCACAGGGAATTGAACCGGGGGAGTGAGACCCCAAATTGAGGAAGCACCACAGTTTGGTCAATGGGAATTTGGTTCTTAAAACCGCATAGAGTGTAAGAAGGCCAATGGTTTGGCAGGGAAATGCCCCGGGTAGTGTAAAGTGTGTTAATGTCAGTTAGAGGATAGTTAGGATTAAGAATCTCCTTGCACCATCTACATCCACTCACCTGAGGTGACGCTACTCCGCACCATGCCATGTTTTGATTATTTTTTTCGGTGCAAATGTTTGGAATGTGAGACGCATCATGACGTGGGTGTGACATTGTGCTTTGTGTTCCATCTCTCCCTCCTTATGAGGATTGATGATGAGTTGGTGATGGCAAATTTTGAATTAGAGGGATTGTGGTTACGAATTTGGTATAGGGGAAATATGGGGAAGACGTGACAGTCGTGACGAATTTGTAAATGTGTAGATTTTTGTACATATGGGGTAAGGGCAAGGGTAGAGTAGGTAACAGGGGGGGTGACGTACGGTAGGGACGAGCTTTCTCACTTCGCTCTCCGTACGCACCTCGTCTTGCATTGCCTTGTTTGACGTGTATCCTTGTGACCTTACCCCTCGCTCACCTGTCTTTCCCCCCCCCCCCCCTTGTTTCCCACACGAGGACTGTGCGCCACTCGGCGCCGAGGGGAGCGTGCGGGAGTCCGCCATTGTGCGCCAGAAATCCCAGAACCAGCTGTCTGCATCGATGCACCACCCTATGGACCACATGTCTGTGGCTGAGCACCACTGATGGACCCCATGGGTTGGGGCATGGCCCCTCTGCTGGAACCGGCCATGAAGGCCCGAGATATTGCTGGCGGACCTTGGTCACAGGGCACCTATGCCACAGGTGAACCACACATAGTCGGCCCTCTGGGCCATAAATATATAAAAGATGGACGCATTGTGTGCCTTTTTCATTAGTCCAAATAGGCCGCCAGCAAAGAAGAAAGACAACATCAGTAAGAGAGCAATAGCCAGCAGAGGGAGCCGAAGAGGAAGACACCACCAGGGGTTTGGGTTTATTTTTATTCATGAACTGTGATGACTGTGCACCAAAGGGTGCTTTATGGTGCTTGATGGTGTTTTGGTGCTTTCTGGTGCGTCGATGCAGGGCAGACTGTCTCCCCCCCAAAAGAACAATCACAAGTCCTGGGTTGCGTTTTGTAAATAAAATAGCGTCAACTGTAAATAATGCTCCCCCATCGTTCATGTTGTAGTTTGAAGACAATTCTGCAATTCGGTTAGCTGTGGGCGTGAGTCTGTTAGGTAGGGTGCAATGGAGCAGCGGGACATATTTATTTATGTTTTAAAACTGTCACACTCAGGGTCAGGTTAAATGTAGAGGGAACTACACCTACGTGCCACACTAAAAGTAAAAGTAATAGGCCCGGGACGTGCCTAAGACGAGGAGGGTGCAGTGTTATGAATTTGAGAATGGTGTTTTTTTGTGTTGTAAAATATCACCCTCCTTCCTCCAGTTGTTGTGTATAAAGGTCAAAGGGCGTCCCTTAGTTAGGTCATATACAATCACGTAGCCAAATCATAGATCTCCCTGTTCAGTAGTTATCTCCTTATTGTGTGTATTAGATTAAGGCTGTGTCTTCCATTAATTGACACTCCATTGCACCGAATTCAGACAAGGTAGATTCCCTGCACATTCCCCTTTTGTCATGCCAACTGCATCAGGCGGTTCGCTGCATTCTGCTGCAACTGTGGGTTGTGGTTGTTTTCGCTGCAAGACTCCATTAGCCACGAGGTCATCTCGGAGCCGAAGGTGGGAGGAGTCGGCCCAGCGCCGGGAACAAGGCGTGGCCTTGCCAACGCGTCCTCTAAGGGTGGGATTGGTGAGCCCTCGCGACCAATCAGGGCCGAGGCGACCTCACCGATGGGCGTGTCCTGGAGGCCGGCGGCTTGATCGCCCAAGGGAGATATAAGCACGCGCGGAAGCCTTTGGAAGAGTTGCGTCAGAGATACGGCAGATGCGTGACCCAGCTGATTTCTGCAGAGAGCCGCTTCAACCAGCCCCGTTTCAACCAGCCACGTGAAGCCCTGACGGGGCAGCGAGTGACCCTGCCGGTGTGCGGTGTAAAGCCGAATACAAGGAGCTGCCGGCTCCTCGCTTCCCGCCCAGAGTGGAACTGCTCGCTGTGCCCTGTGATTCCACCTGCTCATCCCTCCAAACGATTCCTGTCATTCCATCCTCTTGTGTACGTGAGTTTGTTTTGTGTGTTCTGTCCTGGGTTATAAGTAAGTCTGTATAAGCTAGAAATTGCACTGTGTCCTTCTGGTCCGTCCCCCTTTCTACATTATTTTATTATCCTTCCCTCTTCCTTGGTTTCTTTCATTGTGTAAATAGTAATAATAAATAATAGTCGTATTTCCAACCTTTTGCCTTCGTCTTCTTCTTCTTCACATCCATCGTCTTTGTCTTTTCCCCATTGAATACCTGTGGCACGATTTGGCCAACGTTCAGGATCGGGTTAGTCTTTGTTAACGGTTCGTGCCGCGGCTGCCAACCACTCGGCAAATTAACATCTTATCCGCGGTCGCGAACGAAGCTGCTCACCTGCCTCTGGAGGGAGCTTGTGCAGCTTCAGGGACCACGTCGGTCAGTCACAAACGAGGGGACTAATCCCCCTTCGAGAAGGGATCCGAGGCCGACGTTGGGTTCCGTAACAATATATATATATATATATATATATATATATATATATATATATATATATATATATATATATATATATATATATACACTCAACCCTCGGCTATCGCGAACTCAGCTATCGCGTTTCTCTGCTATTACGGCTACCTAAAAAACTGCACAACACGCTATAGCGCACCGGAAATGGTGGAAAGGGTGCTACGTCATCACCGAGCGTGGGGAAAGAGAAATCAAGGGAAATCAAGAAGAGGAAGAACTTAACTTACGCTCAGAAATTCGAAATTGTGCAGTTGATAGACAATGGTGAAACAAAGCGAAGTGTTGGAAAGAAATTTGGGATAAATGAGTCAACGGTGCGAGGTATTTACCAAAACCGTGATTATCGTAGAAACGTAGATAAGATTTAACAATCAACAGTGAAGCAAGGTGCTCCTTTATTAATACGGCACTGGCAGGTTACGAGGAGCAGTATCATGCCCACGTCAACTCCCTCCGCCAACGCCAGATCACCGAATTCTTACGGCCAGATTCGGCGTCAGAACAAGTCTAATCGGGGGACATTAGGGTAACCGCGGGGGGGGGGGGGGGGGCACAAACTGCCGTTCGAGAACTCAATCTATGATGTAAATGCTTGATAATAAGAGTTTGCCATCAACAACCAACACACCAACCCAGTTCCAATTTAAAAATATGCTGCAAAGTCTCTCTCTTTCACACAAACACACACACACACACACACACACACACACACACACACACACACACACACACACACACACACACACACACACACACACACACACACAATATAGCCGACGTGCAAGTTTGGGACAATATCGGGACAAGGAAACGCGACGATTAAAAACTAAATCCTAAGTTGGGACGTCCCCACACCAGACGTAAACAACAGGACAAAGGAAGAATCAACAAAATAAAACGTTGTGTTTGCATTTGTGCTGGCTTAGCTTCATCTGGCAGTCAGGAATCGTTCGGCTGTTGAGGCTCCGTCAGGCTCCGGTGTTGGTGCAAAGCAGGCCTTCCCGCGCCCCCGTTCACCAGAACTCGATGCGTCCCTGTTCGTGCTCCATCAGGCCTCACCGAGCGCCTCGCCACGCTTCAGCGGCGAGCCTTGCCCGTTCGCTCGTCGTTCGCACGCGAACACAGAGAAGGAGAATCGTCAGCACTCCATCTCTCCACCATCTTGCGAACTCCTCGTTCCTCCACCAAAGCCCGAAGGCAAGAGAAAGTCCAGCGCAAAGGGACAATCCAAAGCAAGAGGGCAAAGGGAAGAGACAAAATGCCGGCAAGTGAGAGGTTTTACTGGGGTCTTGTGACGTCAGCTCTCTTCCCCTCCAACCTGCGTGTCACCCCTTGACCTCTCAAATGTTCCGATCGCGTCTGCCCTTCGTGTCATGCCATCGGTCGGTGGCCAATCAGTGCGTCACTCCTTCCACCAATCACGGGGAAGCTTTCTGCCCCTCCCTCGACCAATCACATGTCCTTCCCTACTCTTCCAATCGGTGACCTGCTCTTACTCGCCCCTCCCCTGGCCAATCACAGTCCTTCTGGGCATGGCTCTCGGCCTGCCTGGTCGATGTGTGTTTTCCATGGTGCCGTAGTGTGTGGTTGCTTCCTGTTGGTTCTTCCGGTCAGTCATTGTGAGAGGGGAGTATTTATTAATGTTGCGCTAATGGGGCTAACTAATGTATGTGATGTATTGCCATAAGGGACACCGGAGTGATCACAGAGGGGACGACACACCGGGGAATTAGCATAAACCCTACAACTACTTAACATGCCCGCCCCCTCGTGGTGGGGACACAGATACGCAGATTACTCCGACAAACTGGGCCAGACAGGTCCCTGACTTACTTACATCGAGATGGTTCTTCTTCTTCGTGACATCGGAGCACCTACCTATGCAGATCTTCCTAAATCTATATAATCCCCCTACCCCACCGACATAACAATATTGTTATGTCGGGTGGGGTAGTGATATGTAGAGCTAGATAGATCTGTGTAGGTAACGTGCTTCGTCTGTCACGGTAAGGAATCTACCTTGTAATAAGTTCCATGTCTAGGCAGTTTGTCGGTAAGGAGTATACTTGTGAACCTACCAGGAGGTTCGAGTGATAAGTAGAGTAGGGATTAAAGAGTAGCGCCCCTGTGTATCTCACCTGGTCAGCCAAACCTTTGTCCCTTTTGGCACCGCAACCACTTAGACACTTAGTTAGGATCTTTATTGCAACACTAAATAACGCCTTTCTCTGACATGACTGTGAAAGACGAACAGGCAAGGAAACCAAGCCAGGGCACCGCCGTTGGGCGTTGCTGCCAGATACACCTCCGACAGGCCTATCCACCTTGAGTACCAGACATATGTGGTCAACTTCTTTTAGGCTATGACCACGGAACAGGGGACGAGAGTTGGGGTGGCGTGGTAGGCGTGAACCTCCAGCCGGCGAGTCAGTGGAGGGCACTGATTGGGTAACGCGCCAAGGCTGATGTGAAGTCATGAAGAAGGTTATTTAAGAGAGCGCCGAACGCCATTGTTCTTCTGGCAGTGAGTCTTGCGGAGAGAGAGAGTGAGTCTTGCGCCATTTTTGCGTTGGTCTCGAGAGTCTCTTGTGGTTGGTGCTCTTGTTCGCGCAGCTAGCCTGTTTTGGACATCCGGCGCTTCGTCTTGCGCAGCCCGAGTCGAGGTGAAATATAGCCCGAGTGGAGTTCGCTTGTTCTTGCACGTTCGCTTCGGGAGAGCTGACTGGGACGTGGCAGGCCGATCGTGTGGGAAGAACGACCTCGCTTGGAGCCGCTGGCCTGAGTTGGACGCGTGGTGCTTGGTGCACGGACCTCATGGTGCTCGGTGCTGTGGTGCTGGAGTGTGGGACCTCATGGGCGCATCGGGGCGAACGAAGCTGCGTGTGGGCAGGGAGACAAGACGACAAGAGCCAGATAAGCCCGAGCTCCGCGTTTACACTTTACACGACGAGACATTTTCTTTCGTATTCATATTCCCTCGTCTTGTTTCTGAAGACGGTGTGTGGGATCCCAAATTAGTTACTTTTATTTCATTGCCGTCGCGTTTCATTGTTTCGGGGTCCGTGAATAAATCTATATTTTTCTACATTCTGATTTGTGTTTGTAAGTTCATTAAGCCTCTTACAGGACCGGGGCTACGTCGGTGCGCTGAAGGTAAGCTTTTGCTGCAGCCTTCCATTTTCCTTCTTCCTCCCGCGTTAGATAGCAAAATCCATGTTTGGTTATCGCCTCCATTAAATCCGTTTCGGTCCATCCGCGACTTTCTGGTGTTAACCAGGAGTCACACGACAACTGGTGTCGAGGAGTGGGATTTGAACCCCGTAGTAAATTTGGTGTCAAGAGTGTGGAGAATTCGAACGCAAAATTCTTTAGTCAGAGGCAATAAATTTGCATCGGCGATCGGTGCGCGAGACGCTGACGGAGCGTTGTTAAAAGTTAAATTTTATTCCTGTAAAAGACGTGCGGGAAAGCGACCTCCTTTACGGAGGGGAGGTGAGCAGTATGGAGGCAGGGAGAATGGAAGATGCGGGAATTCTTTGGGGTGTGTCGGAAGTAGAGGGGGTAGAGGGTAGTGTTTGAACTTCCTCCGCTGCTATCAAGACGGCCCCAATGGATTTACAGGCCTTTTATGAAAACATAATGAAGGCAATGGGTGCGCAGAATGAGAACAGTGAGTGAACGAGTTAAGTGAGCAATTGAATAACAGCATGCGGGAAATGAAGGATGGGTTGGATGGACAAATTGGGGGATTGAATTTCAAAAGGGGAGAAATGAAAAACAAAATGGATGCCCAAAAGGACGATATGAAGGCTCAGGGTGAGCGGTTGGAAGGAAAAATGGAGTCCCAGGGGAATGAATTAAAAGAAGAAATGACGAGATTTGGCGCCGATGGGGCAAAGGAGAAGCCAAGAGTGGCAGAATGCGAATCGGAACGGGGAGAATTTAAATTGGGAATGGGAGAGAGTACAGCCCATGCAGATGTGCACGAGGCTCAGGCACCGTGAACGGCATGTGAAGAGGTGAATGGGGCATGTCCACAGGTGAGCATGGAGTGCCCACAGGTGAATGTGGAGAGCCCACAGGTAGATGGGGGGACTGAATGTGAAAATTGTAATAGGGGATGTCTCCCACATCGTGGCCCGGAGGTTTATCGGGACCGGGTGGATTCCACAACACCCCAACCGGGGGATGGAATTGAATCCTTGCTGTGCCAGGGTGGTGGTTCAGAGCAAGAGGTGGTAGAGGTATTGGGGGTCCGTGTAATGGAGCTGGACCATTAAATTTGCATCGGCGATTTACCTGGAACCAATCAGCGTGGAAGGCGTGAGGAGGTTCGGCAAATGGCGGGAAGCTACGAGGCTGTGGTTGGTAGCGCGCCAGAGCTGACGTCACACGCGAGGTGACAAAAGAACGTGCTGGACGACATTTTGTCTCTCTTTGATCTCTTCGCGCTGGACCCCTTCGTATTGGAGATCTCTCTGTGCTTGAAGCCCTTCCCCTTCTTCGCTTGTCTCTGGTCTTCATTGGCTCTTCCTTCTCGCGTGCTGGACCTTCGTGCTTCGTGCTGGGTGACATTGGTTCATTGTGGTGCTTGGAGCGGGATCCGGTGCTGTTGGTACTGGAGTGAGGGACCACGTGGCGTGCCGCGGAGCGAGTCGCATCGAGGCTTGGCGAAGGGTGCGAGCGAGCGGACGAAGGGTTTCTTCGCGCCGGAACTTGGAGCCGCGTTGGATGGCGCACACGACTACAGACAAAGATAAGACGCACCACATTTCACAAGTACACGACGAGACATTTCTTTTATTAATTCAGTGCTTTGTTCGTTTCTGAAGTGAGGTGTGTGGGATCCCAATTTAGGATCATTATTTATTCATCGTCGCGTTTCATTGTATCGGGTTCCGTTTAATAAATCATTGTTTTTGTACATTTTACCCCGGATTCCCGTTTTGAGTCAATTCCCCTGCAGGATCGGAGCTGCCGTTGGTTCGCTCTAGGTAAGCGCTTCCGCCGCTTCCTCTTCTCTTCTTCTTCCCGCGGTTGATAGTAAAATCCATATTTGGTCGTCGCCTCCATTAAATCCGTTCGATCTTCCGCGGTCCCTGGTGTTAACCTTGAGGGATTCGCACGACTATATATATATATATATATATATATATATATATATATATATATATATATATATATATATATATATATATATATACATACATATATATGTAGGGAGCTGTAATGCCCCTCCCCCTTTTTATATCCTTGCTGCTTTACCAATTACCAAGTATAACCAATTATACGTTTTGTTTTGACTGACTGCTGTACTCTTTTTATAATACTTGGTTCTTTCTTGTGCATTGAGGATGTGTAATATCCTAATAAGGAGTTCTTTTCCTGTGAGCTCTGGTCTGTGTGGGCACAATCTCTAGTTCCCCTTCTCTAGCCTTGGAGACAACTGTTATCTCTCTGCCTCCCTCTAAGACTTTACCAATATCCTGCAAGTTGACAGTTTTATGAGTGTCCACTCCCTTTGTACTTTCCCAAGCAAGCTTTCTATACAGAAAGTTGTAAACATGTTGCCACATAATGCTGACCATCTCCTTATCTGAGCTAACCCATGACTGGCCTTGGATGAACTTCCTTTAATTAACTGAACAACAGGATGGGACTATGGTGGGAGGACCAATGAGCCCATTCTGTCTCTGTACCTTGTGAGCTAACTCCACCCCTGATTTTCCTTATCTATCTATAATTCCAGTAATCTCTGTACGTCTGTACGTTTGTACGTCTGTTTGTCTGTGACCGCTGTTTCTCGACAACCACGGGTCCGATATACTTTTAACTTGCCAGGTATATTGCTGGGGACCCGAGGATGTGCCTTTTCAAGGCTTCATATTAATCGGACAATTACTTACCGAGCTATGTCCAAAAAACGATTCAACCAATCAGAGAGCAGCGAACGATCGCGTGTGCCGAACGTGGAGGACACACTCTGCCTCGAATGGCACATTTGAGAGCGTATTCATTTATTTCACGTTTGCAAACTATGTTGGCGTTAAACTATGTTTTAAAACTAATAAAACCGAATTTGCGATTCATTCGCTTTCCTGCGCGTTTGTGCACGCGATGGCGATTTCTTTACCAAACTCCGGAAGCCGTTCGCTTTGGACCAAACCATTGCATGTAAATAGAGGGGGGGATTGTCACCGTACTCGCAAGCCGTTCGCTTTGGACCAAACCATTTCATGTAAATAGAGGGGGGGGGATATAATTTTAGATATAGATATAGTACGGGCAATGCCCTAGTATAAAGCAATGTTAATTGAACTATTTCAGAGCATCTTGTTGTAGCGTTGGTCATTCCATGTGAACCTTCCAGCAACACCTGCTCCCGCAAGCTTGTGTAATCGAGTTCTAATAAATATATCCGTTGCTCCTTTTCTCTGAGTCCTCTGAGTCCCAAGTTCTAAGTCTCAATCCAACAACTGGTGGCAGCGGTGGGATCAGTCTGTGCAGTCCGGGACGCGGTCCCAGGCAAGTGAGTGGTGAGAGACCAGCTGGCAATTGATCTGGGTCAGGTGAGCTGTGGTTTTCTTTTGTTTTTCCTTTTTAGCCTGGGGGTCAGTCCAAATTGTAACCCACTCTCTCTTGCTCGGTTGCCGTTTGTTCCGTTCCCTGCTCATACCTGTTCCACGAACCTAAATTTAAATACGGACCGCTTGGGTCCTGGAGCAACTGATTGTTTATGGACTCGTCAGGGTAACGTTACGTAAGGGAAAGTGCCCCATGTTGGGCGCCTAAGGTTAAGGGGTAATAGATCTCTGGGTTGTGAGGGTAAGGATAAGGGCGGTGTCCCGATCCGAGGCCTACCTGGGAGACGTTGGAATTATAAGTAAGATTAGAGGTATTACACGGGCGTAGGACGCCAGGAGAGTACAGTAAAGGTTAGGTTAGACGGCTGTGTAGGCGGACGAGCCTCTCAGGAGAGTTAGGTAGTGCAGCCGTACCGCGAGGCGGACGATCCTCACGAGTACAAGGCCGCGAGTTAGGTAGACAGTTGTACCGCGAGGCGGACGATCCTCACGAGTACAAGGAGAGTTAGGTAGTGTAGCTGTGCCGCGAGGCGGGAGATCCTCACGAGTACAAGGCTACGTCGGTAAACTAAAGTTTCTTAGGATGGGTAACAGTATGGGTAATAAGACAGTAAAGGCAGGTGAACCGCTTAGAAATACCCCAGCATTTTTCATGTTTCGGAGGCATGGCTATGATGCTGTGAGACCAGGGAAGTCATGGGTTGCGCTGACGAAGGATTTAGGAGAACCATGGCCCGAAGGAGGGTCTTTTGCGCTGGAAAAATTGGACGTGTTGTATGAGACATTAGAAAAGTTTGAACAGGCCACGAAACACTTCCCGCCGGACTATTGGAAAGTCTTTGGCTGGTGGAAGGAAGAAGCGATGAAGCGACACGCAAAGTCGAAACAGGCCAGCTTGGCTGGTGAGGTAACAAAACTTAAGGGTCTGAGGAAACAGGCGAATAAGGCACAGGATGAAGCGCTTAAGGAAATAGAAAAGCAGGCCAACGCGCGACTGATGTCGCTCGTTGAAAACCCAGACCCCGCGAGAGGGGAGGTAGCGACCAATCTACCCTCCCCAGCCCCAGACCTAAGCCCTGTCCCGGGGTTTCAGGCACCACCTAACCTTTCTGCGCCCCCACCACCACCTCCCTATAACCCCGCTACCATCGCGCCCCAGATACCCCAGGACCACCCGAGCCAGGGAAGACCGTTTGCACAACTTGGGGCTAACGGAATAGATGACGGGACTGACATCGCAGGGTTCCCGCCACCGATAGGACCGGATGGGTTATACCCCTCACTGGTAGACTGTAATGGGAAAGAGACCCCACAAACTACCCCATTGGAATGTCAGGAAATAGAGGGAAGGAAAACATTGTGCCCCCTACAAGTTATTGGAGTTAACGCTCAAGGACAGGGGGTTCGAGAAAGGGTACCATGGAAAGAATCCTCTTTAACGGTAATGCGGGAAAGGATCCAACATTTGCTTATTGAGGATCCACGGCAGATAGTGCCAACCATGTCGAATTGGTTTTTAGCCGGTGAGTGCGACTATCGAGACATAACTCATATGGGAGTATCCGTGCTCCCACCCAAAGTATGGGAAAGGGCTAGATTAAGAGCACACTGGCCGCACGCCGATCCAATGGCAGCAGGACCGGGCCAGATAACACCAGCGCAATTTGACGCACTGAAGCTCCGGCTGCTGGGTGCCATCGAGCATGCGCTGTTGCCAGCAGGAGGTCCGGATTGGGGAAAAATCGGGGCCATAAAACAAAAATCAGGAGAACCAATTGGAGAGTACCAAGAAAGGTTGGAAAAGGCCATCGCGCGCTGGGGAGGATTGGGTCCGATGCAGCTGGGAGGGCTACCCCAACCATTGGTAAATCAATATCTAATAGAGGGGCTTCGGCCGATATTAAAGAAACAGGTACAGTCCGTCCTCTTCGGCTGGAAGGGAATGACAACCAACGAATTATGCGACAAACTGGAACAATGCCCGGGCTCCTCCTTAGAGGAGAAGAAGGATATTAAGGAGGAGATATTGCAAATGTATGTTCAGGAGAAACGGGCTCAATTTAATCAAAATAAAAAGGGGGATCAGAGTCAGGACTACATACGCGAACAGAGCCAGAAGTGGGGACCTGTTCGAGGTTTAGAGGAACATAGGAGGAGTTGTTATCCTCTTTTCTATAAGGGCCAATTCCCCAACGGAGAGTGGATCCACAACGAAAATGAAAACTGCGACGGTTGTACTGAGGAAGACTTTGGACTAATTAATATGAACGAGGTAAAACAACAATGGACAATACCACCCCCTCTTCCCCCTCCTCCTCAAAACCCTCAAACTTGGACTGTGCAAGAGCCCCCTCCCCAAAATTGGTATCCACCAAGATCCCTTCTCCAAACCCCCGGACCACCCCCCAATAGTGGGATGCAGAATGGACCAAGGGGGAACTGGGCCCCGCCTCGGGGTCCGCCGCAATGGCAACCAGCAAACCAGTCACATTGGGGGCCGCCAGAACGCAGGCAGGGCGGAAGGGGTGCTGTAGGGGGACGACCTATGCCCTCCGCACCACCGGTTCCACAGGAACCGTGCTTTTATTGCAAGCAACTGGGACACTGGAGAAGTAATTGCCCAAGTGCTGCTCGTAAGGGGTTTCCGCCCCAATACAATAGAGGGGCCTATTGACGGGACGCTGGCGGGTCGCCCAAAGAGTGTCCTCTCTTGACCATGACACCGGCAGAGGAACCAACCTTGATGTTGGACGTGGAGGGAAGACAATTAGAATTTCTCGTAGATACGGGTGCGACTCGCAGCACAATTAACAAGGGGCAATTGCCCTCTTTGCGCCCTACGGCAAGGAACGTTCAAATACTGGGTGTTTCGGGTTTACCCCAAGCGCTTCCTATTTCGGAGGAAGTGCGAGTAACATGCGGCCCGCTGGAGGCTAAACATGCTTTCTTGATGACCACTACCGCCCCGACCAATTTGTTGGGACGGGATTTATTGTGCCGCTTGGGCTGTCAAATCTCATGTACAGAGGAGGGAGTTTTCGTAGACGTCGCGGAATCTAAACGCGACTTGGTAATGACGGCATTGTCTCGGCCCGGCCCCACCGTGTATTGGTGGCGCATGGATGACGGGGCTCTGGCTACCTGGACGCATATCATAGATAATGTGTGTTTGGACAATTCAGTTCTGCGAGAATGGCTACAATCTCTGTCTCCCTCTTCCTCTTTTCTCCCGCCTCTGGAACAAACTCCCTCACTCTCTTCAATCCCACTCCACCCTCCAGGTCTTTAAAACAGCTGTTCACCACCATCTCTTATCTTCCCCCATCCAAAACCTTGATCTTTTCTACCCCTGCTAATTTCACCCCAATTCCACTTTTTTGAAATACCAACTTCTGTCCTGGAAGTCATTGGTGTCCTTGTGTTTTATACTTCTCCCTCCACCCCCCCCCCCCCTTCCCATGCCTCCTCCCCCCAAGCCCTCTCCCTTCCACACATCTCCCTGCTCTCAAATGTTGTGTTTGTGTGCTTCACCTTCTCTCCCCATCTTGTTTTCCACTCCCGCTTTTTATATATTTTGTTTGTCTGGTTGATTTGTTTGTGAAGTAAATGTTAGCTCTTTCACGAGCCTCGATTCAGTATACAACAAAAAAAAAAAAAAAAAAAAAAAAAAAAAACCACCAAATTTCGATAAAAACCTTAAAGGACAATCCACCCCATTGCACTGCGTACTATGACGCAACGGGCGACGACGAGAATTATCGAGAGAAGGTTAAGGAAAAGCTGGGCGAGCGCACGCCTATACACTTATCACGGATGTGGATCGGCCGCGAGGGAATAGGAATCGAGGCAGTCCTAACCTCGAGTCAGCGTGCGTTGACCCAATACCCCGAAGGAGCGGCCGCCCATGTTACCCTCACCACTGCCAAGGGCTGGCCGCCGGAAAGTGTAGGTTGGATGATAGGGAGGTTACGAGAAGTTCCCTTGCAAGGTTATCGGAGTAAGAAAGGCCGCTGGACTTTGAAACGGCTCCAAAATGGCGAAGGGTTCTCAATTGACTTCAAGACACAACGGAGGGATGGAGTGTTCGAAGCAACAGAGTTGCCTCCTAAGGGCACCTATGCCATGAGGGCAGTGCTGACGGACCCGGGTGAGTCAGATTACCTCCTAGCGGAGGTGCCAGACAATTTATGGCCTAAAAGCGACGGTGAGGTTGGACGGATGCGAGACGCCAAACCTCTAGTGATAGCAGTGCAGCCGGGGATGCGCTTGCCAAATGTAAAACAGTATAAGCTACGACCTGAGGCCGACGTAGGCATAGCACCAGTAATTCAATCCCTAGTGGAACAGAAAATTATTGTGGAAACTAACAGCCCATGTAATACACCAATTTTGCCAGTGAAAAAGCCGTCAAAGGACAAATGGAGGTTTGTACAGGATTTAAGGGAGGTGAACAAGGTGATACAGGGCATACACCCACTAGTTCCAAACGGAGAAACCCTCATGATGTCAATTCCGCCGGACGCAACATACTTTACGGTCATCGACCTTTGTTCTGCGTTTTTCTCTGTGCCCATCGCGCCTGAGTCACAATACTTGTTCGCTTTCACCCATAGGGGGCGCCAGTATACTTGGACAGTACTACCTCAGGGGTTTTCAGATAGCCCCACTCTGTTTTCCCGGGCGCTGCACCGCGACCTGGCGGATGTGGAATTGAAGGGAGGGTCAGTGTTGCTGCAATACGTTGACGATTTGTTGATTTGCTCCCCTTCAAAGGAGGCGTGCGAAATGGATTCCTTGGCCCTATTAAAGGCCTTGGCGGCCAAAGGCCACAAAGTAGGCAGACCAAAACTTCAGTTTGTGCGGCAGGTTGTAACTTACTTGGGACACGCCATTTCGCACGGAAAACGAGAATTGGATGCTGGACGGGTGACCGCTATCATGGAGCTGCCTCGCCCTCGCTCGCAACGGCAACTGCTGCGCTTCCTAGGTATGACGGGATACTGCCGCACTTGGATACTTGATTTTGCGCTGCTAGCTAAACCACTATACGAGGCAACTAGATCAACCGCCTCGGACGAATTGGTGTGGACGGAGGAATTGAGGCGATGTTTTGACGGGCTGAAAAAGGCGTTGGTCACGGCACCGTCGTTAGGACTCCCGGATTATGCGAAACCATTTACCCTTTACACTCACGCCGTGGGGGGTTTCGCCCAGTCAGTTTTGACACAGACTCACGGGGATAAGGAGCGGCCGGTGGCCTACTTCAGTAAAAGGTTAGACCCGGTCGAACGTGGGTTTCCGGTGTGCCTGCAAGCCGTGGCAGCGGCCAGGTATGCAGTAGAAAGGACAGCGGACATCGTTATGGGACACCCAGTAAAGCTACGGGTACCGCATTGCGTCACTTCGCTGTTGTTACAGCGAAGCACACAGCATTTGTCTAACACTAGATTAATGCAATACGAATCCGCACTGATCACTGCAGCCAACATCACGATCGAACGTTGCACGACACTCAACCCAGCCTCACTGATGCCCACTCCTGAGGAGGGCGAACCCCATGTGTGCGCCGACGTTGTGCAGCTAGTCTCCACGGTGCGATCGGATTTAAAGGACAATCCTTTAGAATACCCCGACTGTACATATTATGTCGATGGATCAGCTAGGCGCGCATGGGACGGGTCCCTGTTGTCCGGGTACGCCGTGTGCTCGGATAGCGAAACGGTAGAAAGCGGGCGTCTTCCACCTACATTTTCCGCACAGCAGGCGGAGCTGTGCGCCTTGACCAGAGCGTGCAGCTTGGCGGAAGGCCTTGCCGCCAACATTTACACTGATTCGGCCTACGCTCACGGCGTAGTCCATGATAAAGGAGCCATCTGGAAGATGAGAGGTTTTCTCACATCTGCCGGTTCAGTGATAAAGAATGGCGCGTTGGTAGAAGGGCTCCTCCGAAGCATTTTACTACCCCGCGTTATCGCGGTAATTAAGTGTCGTGGCCACCAAAGGGCGGACACTGACGTTGCCCGGGGCAATGCAAGGGCGGACGAGGCGGCAGGAAAGGCCGCCAACCAACAGATAGAACGCAACATGCCGATGGTGACACGAGCACAGAAGACAGCCGCACAGATTGCTGACATACCGACTGCGGGACCACCCGCCACACCAACTAAGGACGATATCATAAATTTGCAGAACGCTGCACCAACGGCCGAACACGAGGACTGGCTCAAGCGAGGGGCGATACGCCCCGGGCCAGGAGAAATATGGACCCTTGACGAGAAACCCATAGCACCCCAGGCTTTACTGCCTTGGCTGGCACGCATGGCTCATCAGAATGGTCATGTGTGCCAGAGGGGGGTGATGGGACAGATAAACTACACTTGGGCAGCGCCAGGACTGTCATGGATTGTATCCGAAGTGTGCCGATCGTGCGTGGTCTGCCAGCAACACAATAGAGGGGCGCCGCCGAGACATGCACATGATGGGGGACGGCCCCCGCCTAGTGGGCCGTTCGCAACTATCGAGTTCGATTTTACAGAATTGGAACCAAGCATGTCGTTTCGCTATGTGTTGGTGATCGTAGATACGTTCACCAAATGGGTCGAAGCATACCCATGCGTCAAGTCCAATGCTCCGACAGTAGTGAAGCGCCTCGTGCGGGATTTTATGTGCAGATTTGGCATTCCCCAGATAATTTCGTCAGATCAAGGAGGCCATTTCACGGCGCAGGTGGTTAAGGGCATCCTGAAGGCGTTGGGCGTTAAACAATCCTTTCATTGCGTTTACCACCCACAGTCCTCGGGACTTGTGGAACGAACGAATAAGACGTTAAAGAATAAACTAGCGAAACTTTGCGCAGACACAGGCTTGAGGTGGCCAGAGGCTCTTCCGCTTGCATTGATGAGCATTCGTTCCACCCCGGGTCGCACTACGGGCCTTTCCCCCCACGAAATATTAATGGGACGACCTATGAGCTTGCCCGTTTCAGCACCCACAGACATGTCCACCCTTGCTTTGCCAGTAATGGATGACATGCTTTTGAGATTTTGCATAGGCTTGTCCAATGTGGCACGCAGCATCCATGCTCGAGTACGAGAGGCGCTGCCTGAACCAATAGGCCACGCCATCCACGACTTCCAGGTCGGCGACTGGGTGCTTGTAAAGCACTTTACCCGCAAGGCTGCTTTGGAGCCACGGTGGAAGGGACCATTCCAGGTGCTACTGGTTACACCGACGGCAGTCTTCTGCGAGGGTAAACCTTCGTGGATCCACGCCACCCATTGTAAGTTGTCCATTCTCGCACCACAAGTCACACAAGACACCGCACCTCTCACTGCTGAAGACACCGCACCTCACACTGCTGAAGACAATGCTCCGTCTAGGGCACCACAGCCTCCTAAGGGCGGCGATGACGGTCATGATGATAGGAACTCTGGGTAGCTGCCTCAAACCCCCTGCCGGAGATAGGCTCTTGAACTTCGAACTATCGAGAAAGGACCTCCCCAAGTATCCAGGACCCGACAACTATTCAGCATTTCCCCTCTACCCCGTCAAGTATATAACGGCTCGCTGGGGAGACAAAATAGCGGTGAATTGCTGTAACCTGGAAACAAGCTTTAAGTGGTTATCTGTAAGATGGGTGGAAGCTATAGTGGTACACAATAACACACCACAGGCACGCATGACAAGTACACGCCTAGTCCTGACTAAGGTTAGGAAAGTGGAAAATGGAACATATGGGAACATAAGCAGCCGATATGCCCCAGGATATGGATGGGGCAAGGGCATTGAGAATACTACCCTCATGTTACATTATACCCCCATTGGTCCGGATACAACAATGATACTTGAATGTGGAATATGGCCCCCTCGCACGACAATCCCAAATGGAACTACACCCTACTTACGACCTAGTTGCGCCGCTTACGTCATTAAAACCCCGCCTGCCCAGGAAGTAAGAAAGAAGCCAGAGGAGAACACATACTGGAAGGTCGCACGGCATATGGCCACATTACAGAATAGGACACGGTGTTGGATGTGTATGCACCTTCCCCGCACCAGCACAGCAGGAATACCAATGGTAGCGTTACCCCTATCACTCAATGATTTGTGCTCAAAGCCACTAGACACCAAATGCCTTAGTACAACCCTGACAAGCCAAGGTTCTGACGGAACCGCGTGTAAACGAGTTTTCCAGTACTCGCCCCCCATCCAGTCCCGACACTTTGAGGAACGTCCGGCGCCGGTTTGGGTTAAGCCGGCTATGGGGGCCCTCTGCTTAGAAGGAAAGGGCCAAATAACGGTAGGCAAATCTGTGTGTAGAGATACCCTCCTTGCGGACCCTAGGGAAGGGAAACACATGCTGTTAGTTAATGTTACAAGTTCGCCCTTACATAATCTCACACACCTCCAGTTGGCATGGGAAGGGGAAAACGGAACAAACACTATCGCAGACCTTCGCACTTGCATGACCACTCATTTAGTGGCTCCACATGGAACCATGTTTGTATGCGGGAACAAAGCTTACCCGTATTTACCTGATAATTGGGGAGGAAGTTGCTATTTAGGATCAGTTTTCCCAGAAATGGAAATGCGACAACACTTGCATAATACCCCTGCACTCATAAGGACACCGCGAAGCACCTATTGGAACGACGACGGCACCACCACCTTACATGGCGCTGATTGGGAAAAGGCCGTTAGTTTCTTTTTCCCATGGGCTGGGACGGTCATGAGCAGTTACCGCATTGACAAAATTGCGTTAATCTTAGAAACTGTGGCCAACGCCACCGCTACGGCACACGACGAAATGTTGGACACAGTCGTCCACCTGCGTACAATGGTTATGCAAAATAGGGTTGCGTTAGATATGCTATTGGCAGAACGAGGAGGGGTATGTGGGATAATTGAGGGTAGATGCTGCACTTTTATTCCTGACCCCTCACAGGGCGTCAGTGCTGCTATTATAAGGTTAAGGGAAAGCGCTCATACATTGACAAGGGATCGAATGGATCGGGAAGCCTCCCACCAGTGGCTTACCGACTGGTTCAAAGGGTGGACAGGCACGATTGTTAAGTGGGTACTAACCGCCTTGGCAATAGTCCTTGGAATCGTGGTTTGTTGTGTGATAATCAAGGCTTTAGTCCTTGCGTGTGTGAGAAAGTTTTCCACAGGATGGACGCTGAAGACGACAACAGAAAAGGCCATGGTAATGCTCGAAAAGCTGACCGCGGGCCCAGATGACACACTGGCCGTCGACGTGACTGCAGGCTGCGGATCCTGGAACGACGACCCGAACGAGCCACTGGGCCGCGACAATGAGATCTCCGCTTCCGAAGATTGTTCTTCCATTGTTGATATTACCGATAATGATGTCGAGTACACTTATGCGGACCTCGAAGCATTTCAGGCTGCCAGGAGGCCGTTTACTTTGGGCCCCAACACGTCGCATGCAGAAGTCGACGAGTTCCTGAAGGACTCCTCTAGTTTCTTCTCGATGTGCAAGGCCGTGACTATTGGTGGCCGTCGACGCCGCAGGCCTACGCCACCTGAGAATAATGTTACTGATGATGTTACCAATGATGATGTGGGCCACTTGCAAGGGTCCCCGACTGATGTTTATATTTCAATGCAGGCTTTGCCTCTCCATGTTTCACGAGCTCACCTTTATGTCTCACAAGCCCACAGTGAGTCAAACGCCACTGACCCAGTCCGGGATTTGGACCCAGCTGCAAACCCAAGCCCGGATGGAGAGGAACTCGATCGTGGAGATACTCTGAGTTCCGAATCTGATTGTTTTGGGGATTCGTCCGTGGATAACAGCGATGCAAGCAGCATCGCCTCGGGCGATCTCGACTTTGACCCAAAGGAAGTTTCTCTCCCACCTTTGGACCGTTATGCTTTATTTCATGGCCATAGGTTTGAGCCACCTGATACTGACGATGTTGTGTCTTCCCCAGATCACCAGCACGTAAGAGACCTCATGAACATGAATATCGATTGAGCGCTGAAGATCTACAAGGATTTCACTTGGGGAAGCCTGGGCGAGCTCCAGTTGGGGAGGAGTCCGGCTGCACCTCTGTGGTCAAAGGGTGGGTCGGAGATCTTCCTGGGTGTGGACCCCGGTGGAACCAGAGGTCTTCGTTGTGGATTTGGCGCGCTATTCGATCTTCATGCCTCTACGGTCTCACCTCATACACCCATCTACACCTGACTTACATCATACATCCACTTACACCCACTTGCACCCACACCCCCGCGGATCATCCTGCTGAGTGCGATGTGCGGTACTGGGTACGGGACATGCTCACTGGGTTGCATTCGCGTGGTACGTTATGTTTAGTGAACCCTTTACACTGTCTCTCTCACCTCTCTTGGTGGATTTTGTGTGCCATTTGATCATCCTGCTTTTACGGACTTACATTGCATACTCACATACAGACGCGAATCATCCTACTGAGTGTGTGTGGTGCTTTGGTACGGGACATGCTTACTGGGCTGCCTTCGCGTGATATGTCGAATGATTTTCCTGATTGGTTTTGTTTCTGCTTTTTGAAATAAAGGCCTTTGATTGGCTCGTAGATAACTTTGTATCTTAGATCCAAAAGGGCGGTATGTAGGGAGCTGTAATGCCCCTCCCCCTTTTTATATCCTTGCTGCTTTACCAATTACCAAGTATAACCAATTATACGTTTTGTTTTGACTGACTGCTGTACTCTTTTTATAATACTTGGTTCTTTCTTGTGCATTGAGGATGTGTAATATCCTAATAAGGAGTTCTTTTCCTGTGAGCTCTGGTCTGTGTGGGCACAATCTCTAGTTCCCCTTCTCTGGCCTTGGAGACAACTGTTATCTCTCTGCCTCCCTCTAAGACTTTACCAATATCCTGCAAGTTGACAGTTTTATGAGTGTCCACTCCCTTTGTACTTTCCCAAGCAAGCTTTCTATACAGAAAGTTGTAAACATGTTGCCACATAATGCTGACCATCTCCTTATCTGAGCTAACCCATGACTGGCCTTGGATGAACTTCCTTTAATTAACTGAACAACAGGATGGGACTATGGTGGGAGGACCAATGAGCCCATTCTGTCTCTGTACCTTGTGAGCTAACTCCACCCCTGATTTTCCTTATATAAAGCAATGTTAATTGAACTATTTCAGAGCATCTTGTTGTAGCGTTGGTCATTCCATGTGAACCTTCCAGCAACACCTGCTCCCGCAAGCTTGTGTAATCGAGTTCTAATAAATATATCCGTTGCTCCTTTTCTCTGAGTCCTCTGAGTCCCAAGTTCTAAGTCTCAATCCAACATATATATATATATATATACATATATATATATATATATATATATATATATATATATATATATATATATATACATGTATATATATATATATATATATATATATATATATATATACATATATATATATATATATATATATATATATATATATATATATATATATATATATATATATATATATATATATATATATATATATATATATATATATATATACATAAGCGCATCATTGATCTCACCGAAAAACTAAATTCAAGTTTTAACTTTGCTGATAAAAGCGTGCTGAAAAACACCTTTACATCAATTTTAGGTTTGTATGATTTCATGACCTCTTACATGAAACTTACATGATTTCATGACCAATTACATGAATTACATGACATGACCTTTCATGAACAAATTGAGTACCAGTTCACTGGTAATTCCCTGTTTGTCGTTAAAGGCGGCAAAAAGGGTTGGCGTCAGGAAGGGCATCCGGCAGTAAAACATTGCTTCAAAAAGGGGACCAAAAAAACAACAACAACCACGGTTCCCGAAAAAGGCCAACCCCTGCTTGCAGGGAAAAATGGCCTCTAAAGGTGGTTATTATTTTATTTTATGAGTTTACCATTTAACTTCACTTTTATATATATATATCTATATATATATCTATATATATATATATATATATATATATATATATATATATATATATATATATATATACATGTGTGTATATATATATATATATATATATATATATATATATATATATATATATATATATATATATATATTGTTGCGGATATGGGATTTGGCCTCCATATCCGCTTGTAAATATTCCCCTATTTCCCCAATACTCCCCAACTATCCCCAATCCCCCATCCCCTAGTCCCATTGTCTGTAAACAACACTCTGTAGAACCGACCTTCCCCTTCTTCCCCCATTAAATGTCGTACCCAGGTCCACCGCATCTCACGTAGACAACTTTCGGACCTCTTGCTAGTTATTCTTAGTCTATGTCAGTTAAGGACTCGTTTCCATTAATTCTGACTCTTCGTTGCACCAGAATGTGATTGTATGGCACCAGTAGTGAGTTTAGGACCTCCCCATACCTCCTCCCATCTTCCTCATGAAACAATAACAACAACAACAACTACAACCACAGCGGGGGCGGCGCGGCCGCGGTGCGGGGAGTGTGCGTCCTCACACCGGCTTGGTTAGCCGCCATTGCCATGTGCGCCCACGGGGTTACCACGAAGGGGCTGGCTGTCAGCTCCTCGTCAAGGGCGGAGCCCGGTAACCCCCGCACCCAATAAGAAGCAACGGGCCGATTCCAACTGGGGCGGAGCTAACGAGCCGAGGGCGTGTCACTCCCCGCCGGATATACGCAGCCACTTACCGGACGTGACGAGAGATGCGCCCCGAGCTTGAAGAGGAAAGAACCAGTCGTGACCTCCGAGCGCTGTGACACCTCCCTGCATCTACTGGACCATACTGTATCCTGTCCCTGAGCCAAGAGTGCACCTTGAGCCATCGACTACCTGCCTTCCTTGCCATCAATCCCCGTGTGAGTCAGTTTTGTCCCGTTTATCTGTCGTCTGTCGGGGTTACTATTAAGACCGTAATTAAGTGCCTATCTTTCTATGCTGTCTCTCTCATCCCTGTAATCTAAACGTTCTGAACTAATATAACCTCCTCCGGAGGCCTTGAGAACTGTACCCCTGGTGTCGTGTCATTTAACCTAGCCGTTGTGTCCTTTCCTTCATTGATCTAGCGTAGCGCGACTCGGCCAACGTTCGAGTATAATCGGGTAACTTGTGCGAACACGGCGGCCATTCCGCTCGGCCCATCATAACATCTAAGTCGTGTCCGTAACAATTGGTGTCAGGAGTGTCGGATTCGGACCTGGGACTAAATTCATTTAGCCCAAATTTTGGAACACCAATTGTACCATTAGGGTAACAATTGGTGTCGAGGAGTGAGATTCGATCCGGAGCGCGTTTTACGCGCTCGAAATTATAACGGCGAAATTTGATTGTGTTTTACAAAATATAAAAACCCGAATTTTGAAAGTCGCGCTATGGCAGACCAAGTCGGCTGGGGTCCGGTAGAGGAGAGTGAGGCAGGGTCGATCCAGGACCAAGTTGAGGGACATGAGGAGAGCGAAGCAGTGAGGGTGGCAGACGCACAAAATAGCGTCGTTGCGCCCGACGTTGCGGGCGCGCAAAATGGCGCCTCGCAAGAGCGCGCGGTAGCCGAGCCCGCTGTATCAACGGGCTTTAACATGCAGCCGATTGACATGCAGGCCCTCATTGCGCAGCTACAGGCAGCTGTACAGATGAGTATGGGGAGCCAAATTGAGCGATTGGGTGAGCGGTTGGGAAACCAAATTGTGGGAATGAGGGCTGATAGTGAGCGATTAGAGGGCCAAATGGGGGCAATGAGGGACGAAGCGAGGGGTACCGGTGAGGGGTTAGACAATAATTTTAAGGAGTTAGACAAGAAATTTGGGAAGTTAGACAATAATTTTGAGGGGTTAGACAATAATTTTAAGGAGTTAGACAAGAAATTTGGGAAGTTAGACAATAATTTTGAGGGGTTAGACAACGGGATAAAAGAGGTGAGAAATGGGTTAATGGGGGTAGAAAACAGAATGGCCGCTCAAGAGAATCAAATGGAAGGGATGCAAAAGGGGTTAGAGGGGTTAGAAAACAGGATGGAAGGCAAATTGAGGGACATGAGGGACCAAGCGGAAAGGGAAGTTAAACAAATGGGGCAGCAGATAGAGGGGGTCAGAATGGGGGTAGAAACCAAACTGGATGCTCACAGGGAGGAAATGGAGCAGATGAGGGTGGCATCTGGGCAGGAGATGCAAGTGATGGGAGAGGAGATCAGAAGAGGTGTGAGTGAGGAGGTCGGAGGAGTGCGCGAGGAGGTGAGGCACTGTAAGGAGCGCATGGAGAAGGAGGTGAGAAAGGGGACTGTAAAATTGCAAGGGGGTATAGAGGAGTTGACGCTGGGAGTAGAACAACTGACAGTGGGACAAAAGGAGTTGGGGGACCAGGTAAAGAAGAACACAGCGGTAATAGAGGGTTTAAAATCGACACAGAAGGAGATGAAAAAGGACGTAGGGGTAATTAAAAAAGAGTGTCAGACGGTACATGAGGACCTGACGAGGAAAATGGACAAGGTGGTAGAGGTGATGGAGGTTAAAGAGCGGGAGGTGCGGGAGCACATCGAAAAAAATAAAGTGGAGTTAGAGGAAGAACTTAAAGGGGCGCACGAGGAGATGAAGGAGGTGAAGCAGAAATTAGAAGAAGTGGAAGAAGGGGTGAGCGAAATTAAAAAGCGACGGAGAGAGGATAAGAAAGAGATAAAGGAGGAAGTAAAAGAATTGGTCCAAAGTCTGTGTTCGGATCGTGATGATGTGCTCATTAACCGGATGAGGGATTCGCAGGTGATGGAGGAGAAGCGAAGAGAAAGAGGACCCGGTGTAAGTGGTGACCAATATGGTCGTGCGTATGATGCGCCAGGTGATTTAATAAGCTTGGGGGTCGAGATAGACCCGGATGTTCGTGAGAGGCCACGAGTGAGGTGTATGGCTGGTCCGGAGGGTATGGAACGAGAGGTGCGAGGTGTGGGTGAGCAAGGTTGTGGTGGTATGGAATGGGTAGCGGGTTGCGGAGGTGTGACCCATGCATCGACACCAACAGGGGTAGTTGTTGGAGGGACCGGGGAGGCACGAGAGCCCCTTGGGGGTAATGTACTGTGGGGGCCCGGCCGGTTCGGCCCCGCGCTGACCCCGCAATGGGGCGACGCACGGGGTCCGGCAGGCGGGCAACGACTCGCATACGAGATGGTCCCACAAGGTCCCACTCGCGCCGTATGACGGCAAGAGTGATCTACGCGCGTACCTGGCGCAGTTCGACTGTGTGTGTAAGGGCAACGGTTGGGGTGAGGACGAAGGTGGAGTACACCTGGTGGCCGCATTGCGCGGCGCGGCGGCGGAGGTGCTGACGGCATTACCAGCGGGTGCTCTCACCCTGCCAGCCCTCCGCGACGCCCTAATTAATCGATTCGGCATTGAACAGCAGAGCGAGCTTGTTAAAGCTCAGCTCGCGCTGCGAAAGCGCAAGCCCCAGGAAGCCATCGGGGAACTTGCCCACGACATTCGCCGCGCAGTGGGGATCGCACATGCTAGCATGGCAGCGGATTCCCGGGAAAGCCTGGCGCTGGACCATTTTATCCAGGCCCTCCCGGACATTGAGCTCCGGCAACAGCTCGCCATGTGGCGCCCGCAGACTCTGAGCCAGGCGGCTGATGCTGCGGCCCGTTGGGAAGCAGCGAGGCCCCTGGCCCGGGGGGGCGAGCGTCTCGCAATGGCGGTCCGCCAGGTGGGACCCCCGATGGAGGGCGGACCCCTTAGGGGGCCCGCCCCCGACGTGGGTCCTGACCTGGCGGGCATGGTCCGTAGGCTGGTGGACCAGCGCCTGGCGGGACCTGGACCATGGCAGGCGGCCCCGGAGGTGGCCCGCGGTGGACCACGAGCGGGTAATCCAATTCGGACCTACAGGGGGGGAAATTTGGAATTCCGGAGGCAAGCACCTTATCAGGTGAGGTGCTATACCTGCAACCGTCTGGGTCACCTGGCGCGGCACTGTCGAGCCGCGCGCCGGGATGATCCCCGGCGGTTGAGGTGCTCAACTCCGCCCAGGGGGGAGCGGGTTAGCCGACCCCAGACACCCCCCCGCCAGACCCCGGGAAACTAGAAGGTGTCGGGCACGTAGGGCGGTGTTCGGCAGAAGAGGATGGAGGAGAGCCCTCATTGACGCGACAGGTCATTTATTGTGGCCAAATTGGAACCGGTAGCCTGACAATCAGATGCAAAATTGCCGGCGTGGGGGTAGACGCCGTAGTGGACACAGGAGCTAGCGCCACGATCATCAGCCCTGTGGTCCTTGATTCGAGCGCAGGTGGCTGGGATAAGATCCAGCGCCTGCAAAATTATAGTTTGCAACTTGCTACCGGGGTAACGGCCCCGATCATAGGGCGTGGTTCTGTGACCCTCAAGTTAGGGTCGGTAAGGAGGGAGATAGATGTTTGGGTGGCGGAGGTGTGCGACCCATGTTTAATAGGGTTGGATTTGTTGACTGCCAGCGGTTGCAAAATCGACTTGTGCCGGGGGATCCTGCAGGTGGGAGTAGAAGAGCTGCCGTTAGGGGGAGTGAGCACGGCCGAGAGAGCGGAGCTGGAGGCTTCCGAGGCCGTGACCATCCCCCCAAGGGCCGAGGCGATAGTGCCGGCCCGGTGGGCAGCTCGCCCAACATGGCAGGAGTCCTGCGGCCTGGTCGAACCGGTGGCAGCGCAGTCCATACCGGGTTTAATCGTGGGCCGCACCCTTGTAAAAACGGACGGACCGGTAGTGGCCGTCCGAGTAATAAATATGAGTACAGAACCACGCACTATAGTAAGGGGCACGAGGGTAGCTGGCTGCACCCCAGTTGAGGAAGTCGCGACAGTGAGGGGCGAGAACGTCCAGCCGAGCCGACCCCGGGGGGAGCCTTCAATAAGAAGTAGGAATTGGCCCGATCCCATTTGCGAGATGGTAAATCGTAGTAGCGTAGAGTTGGGAGGTACCCAGAGGGAGGCCTTACACAAACTGGTTGGGTCCCATTTGGACCTCTTCTCCCTGTCCACCGAGGATATTGGACGTACGGGCCTGGTGAAACATCAGATCCACACCGGTGAGGCCCGGCCTATTCGTCAGGCCGCCCGACGGCTCCCTTGGAGCAAGAGGGCGGAAGCTGACGAGCAGGTTGAAAAAATGCTCGACGCAGGTGTGATCGAGCCCTCGGGAAGTCCTTGGATGTCACCTGTTGTGCTGGTCAAAAAGAAGGATGGGACCACGCGGTTCTGCGTGGACTATCGCCAGCTAAACAACGTGACACTCAAGGACTCATATCCCCTGCCAAGAATTGATGACACCCTCGATGCCGTTGCGGGCTCAAATTGGTTCTCGACTTTGGACCTCAAGAGTGGGTATTGGCAGGTGGAGATGGATAGGGCAGGGAAGGAGAAAACGGTATTTTCCACAGGTAAGGGACTGTATCAGTTTACTGTGATGCCGTTTGGTTTGTGTAACGCCCCCGCCACCTTTGAGAGATTGATGGAGCATGTACTAGGCAGCATGCCATGGCAATCATGCCTGGTGTACCTGGATGACGTCCTAGTACATGCCAAAACGTTCCCCCAGGCAGTAGCTAATTTGGACCAGGTGTTCGGGTGCCTCAGACAGGCAGGGTTGAAGCTGAACCCGAGTAAGTGCACTTTGTTTGCAAGAGAGGTGGCCTATCTAGGTCACGTGATCGGCCGCGAGGGGGTAAAAACGGACCCAGACAAAATTAAAGCGGTAGAGGAGTGGCCCGCACCACGTACCATCAAAGAGGTGCGGGGATTTTTGGGACTCTGCTCCTACTACCGGCGCTTTGTGGCGAAATTTGCGGAGTTGGCCCGTCCCCTCCACCGGCTTACGGAGAAGGGGACGCGACTTAATTGGACACGGGAGTGCCACGAGGCCTTCCAAAAATTGAAGGGGTGCCTGACATCCGCACCCCTTCTAGCGTACCCCACTAGCAACGGGGCATTTACCCTGGACGGATGCGAGCCAGGAAGGATTGGGCGCAGTTTTGTCTCAGACACAGGAGGGCGTGGAGAGAGTGATTGGTTATTATAGTCGGGCCTTAAGTAGGCCCGAGAGAAATTATTGCGTCACTCGCAAAGAGTTATTGGCTATGCTGGCTGCCATGAACCATTTCCACCCGTACTTGTACGGGCGGAAATTTTTGGTTAGAACTGACCATTCCTCCTTGCAATGGCTCCTTCGGTTCAAGGAACCAGAGGGCCAAATTGCAAGGTGGTTGGAAAAGTTGCAGCAGTACGATTTTGATGTGGCCCATAGGGCCGGGAAGGCCCATGGTAATGCGGACGCACTCTCTCGGCGTCCTTGTCTGGGGGGAAAACTGCAAATTTTGTGCGAGACACGAGGAGAGGGAACAATTGGGCGATTCGGACCCGACCCTCGTTGTCCGGGCAACCCGGGTGAGAGGGCCAATTTTGCCACTAACCGCAGATGAGGAATTCGGAACTTTGGCATGGAGCACGGCCCAGCAGGAGGATCCTGTCCTGGGGCCAGTGTTCAATTGGGTCAAATTGGGGCAAAGACCAAAGGGGGAAGAGGTCACCCCCCTCGGGGCACAAACAAAGGCATATTGGGCTCAGTGGCAGAACCTGGAATTGAAGGATAACATCTTGTATCGCAAATGGGTGGAGGTTCCCTCTGATAGAACTTCCTGGCTGGTGATAATCCCTGACAAATTCAAGAACGTCATATTGCAACAGGTGCATGGTACCCGCTCCGGCGGCCATTTGGGCAGGACAAAGACAATATCTCGGGTCCGCCGGAGGTTCTATTGGGTGAATATGGGGCGCGACATACAGGACTGGTGTCGGAGATGCGACGCCTGTTCTGCCAAAAAGGGACCAGCACGGAGGATGAGGGCCCCCCTTCAATTACATCAGGTGGGGGCCCCCCTTGAGCGGGTGGCTATGGATATTCTAGGACCGCTGCCCCGCACCCGCCAAGGTAATAAGTATATCCTCGTTGTAATGGACTATTTCACCAAGTGGCCGGAGGCCTATGCCCTCCCCAACCAAGAAGCAGGGGTGGTAGCACAGGCCTTCGTAGAAGGATTTGTATGTCGGCACGGGATTCCACAGGAGCTGCACACCGATCAGGGTCGAAATTTTGAGAGCCAATTACTAAAAGATGTGTGCAGACTCCTGTCAATTCGAAAAACCAGGACCACGCCCTTGCGGCCACAATCTGACGGGATGGTGGAAAGGTTCAATCGAACATTGATCCAACAACTGGCATTGTTCACCACCACCCGTCAGGATGACTGGGACGAACATCTCCCTTATTTGCTTATGGCCTACCGAACCAGCCAGCACGGGGCCACCGCATGCAGTCCAGCGTTGCTTATGTATGGGCGGGAGTTACGGGCTCCCGCCGACTTGCTATGCGGTCCCGTGCCAGACACAGTGGTTAACCCGCCGAGGGAGGGGTACGCACGTCACCTAGAGGAAGGCATGGAGCTAGTCCATGCCTTCGCCCGCCGCCAACTCCATCTGGCGGGGGAAAAGATGAAGCGCAGGTACGACGACCGGAGCCAGGGGAGTCAATACGCTCCGGGGATGAAGATTTGGTTCTTTAATCCCCGGAGGCGGAAGGGAAGGTGCCCAAAGCTCACCTCCCCCTGGCAAGGCCCAGGAGTCGTCCTGTCGCAAATCTGTGACGTGGTCATTAAGATCAAAATGGGGCCACGAGCCCTCCCTCGGATCGTCCACGCCGACCGGATAAGGCCTTACACCGGCGAGCAGGCGCCCCCGTGGATTGCCTCGGCTTTAGATGCCGAGGCGGGACCCAGTACCTCTGAATAAGGGGGGCTTATTAGTGCCAGAGGACTGGGGGATTAAGGAGCGATGGGCCCGGTGGGTAAGGGTGGCGTCCCTGCCACCCTTCCCATGGTGGGGCAAATGCGCAATAGCTTATGGGGTTGATGGCAGTGAAAACTAGCCCGGGTGGGTTAGGATATTGATAGGGATCTAGCGAAGATGACATTAGGTAACGTTAAGTTTAGTTAGTGACTGATATCTGTAGTGGGGACGCAGGTAGATTAGTGTGGATGATAATGACGAGGGAGCGCAATAGTTTAAAGGGACGACTGGGAAGCGCAAGTTTCAGAAGGGAGTAGTTAGCTGAGATGATGCCGTGTGTGTGAGAATTGAACAGGTGTGATTGCACAGGTGTGCAACTGGACAGGTGTGTGGAATATATGGAGCAGTGTATGAGTAGTGAGTGTCGTGAAAATCAAGCGCAGACACGACTTTCCTCAGTGTAGGCTTTAATATCATTTAGATCGATAATATCTCCTGTAACAATACATGCAACAATAGGCATTAAATCAGAGCATTTCAAGCACAGCAAAGGTAGCTTCGATATAACAATGGTTTGCGCAGCGCAGCCTTTGGGGCGTACATACCATTCAACTACTGGATAATGTCACAGTGAGTCCCGCCGGAGTGTCCGCACGCCCCGAGTGTCCCGGGTCTTATAGACGGCCCCCCCTTTTTCGTGGCGAGCATCCCTGGGTTCACCTTGGTATAATTTCACTACAGTGAGTGTTGTGGATCAGCGCGAATGCGCTTGGGGAGAGAAGGGTGCAGGTGGCACCAGGTGTGAGAGCACAGGTGTGCAAGTACAGGTGTGTGGAGAGAGTTGGAGTAAGTGGTACGGAGTGGTGTGCATGGTGCGAAGGTGTGGATGGGGGAAGAGTGGACCCCCATCACGGATACCCGGGGCGGGTAGTGTAAGTGTTAGGTAGAGGGTATAGGTAAATTGTGGTTGGATATTGGCATTTGTGGTGCGGATGCAGAATGGTGTTGTGGATGGGTGCATTAGTGTTGTGGAAATGGCTGGGCGTGTAGCCTGTTAGTGTGTGTAGTTGGTTGGGCACTCCACCACTGTGAGGATGTCGGCCAGGTGAGGCCGCAGGTGGGCTCTGGGAGCCGGTAGAGTTGTGGATGGGGCCCGAGGATCCGGAGGACGGACCCGGGTAGCCCAGTGCCAGAGAGGGCACCGAGTGGGGAGAGCGCCAGAGGGCCTTCCCCAGGTAGTTAGGTTAGGGTAAGGAGCAGGTAAGCTCGGAGGCAACTGCAGTGGTGGAGGTGTGCAGGTGGGTAGACCTGCTGGGAGAGCTACACGTCACAGCCCAGAAATTGTGCGCGGGCACCGGGAGATGAATCGGGGGAGTGAGACCCCAAATTGAAAAGCACCACAGTTTGGTCAATGGGAATTGGTTTTTAGAACCCATAGTGTAAGAGGGCCAATGGTTTGGCCGGAGAAAGACCCCGGGTAGTGTAAAGTTGTTAAAGTCATTTAGGAAATAGTTAGGATTGATGAACCTGTCGCACCATACGCAGCCACTTACCTGTGGTGATGATGATGACTCCACACCTGTGTTTTCTTTGTTTTGTGTTGCAGGAAATGAGAATTGCTGTGTGGATTTGTGAGACGCATCACGACGTGGATGAGACGTTGGGGTGATTCCATCTCTCCCTCCCTAGGAGGGACTGATGATGAATTGGTGATGGCAAATTATGATGTTGAGTTGGAGATGGCAAATTTTGATGAGAGTTGAAAATGGCAAATTTGGTTGGTTAGGAGGGAGAGAAGATGAATTTGGTTTATGGGAGGAACGGGGAAGACAGTAGGGACGTTTGTTGATTGGTAAAGTAGATGTTTATGGGTAGTGTTGTGTTTTGTGGATGCAGTAAGGGGTAAGGGAGGGGCCATGTAGGTTACCTGGTGGGGGGGGGGGCGTACGGTAGGAACGTACCTGTCTCACCTGGTTCCCATGTGCCCCCAGTGTGCATCATCTTGTATTGCGTGCACTTTTGCGCCCTTACCACCTTACTCACTTGTCTTCTTCTTTTGTCTCCCACCTCCGAGGATCTGGCTTTGGGGCAGAGAGAGAGGAGAGAGAGGTGCTGGCTCCGCAGTTGTGGGCCTGCACTTTCGCTGCTTGCTGCCTGGATCGATACACCATATGGACCGCAATTTTGGTGGCCACCCACAATGGACCGCAGTTCTTTTGCGGCCAAGCACCACCCGTGGATGGACCTATGGGTCAACGTGGCACCTATGCCATACAGGTGAACCACTTATAGTTGGCCCCCTGACGGCCACAATAAAGAAATGGACGCGGTTGGCGCCTTTCTTTATTTTTTAAAGAAGCCAGAAGGCCAAGTGCACCACACGAAGGCAAGACCAGCGGCAGAACATCGGCCGGCTGCGACACCACACCATGATTACTAAACATTTTATTGGTGCACCGGATGGTGCTGACTGTGTGATGGGGTGGTGCTTTTGGTGCTGGGAAGGGGTGCTCTGCACATTATTAAAGGCCGTAAAGCCACAGAGCACTCGTGGGTTGGTGTATCGATGCTGGCATGCGTGCTCTCTCTATGCATAACATCTGCATGTGTTCCTCCAAAAACAGGTCCTGGATCGTAGTGTAAATATCAGCGTAGTCTTGTAAATAATGCTCCCTACCGGCTGTATGTTTAGTTTGCGAATTCTTTCCGCGATTCGGTTATCCTGTGGGTGTGTTTCTGTGAGGAGAAGGGTGCAACGTCGCAGGGGGACATATTTACTCATTTGTGAATATCTGTAAAACTGTCGCACTCAGGGTAGAGTTAATAGTAGAGGGAACTACATCTGAGTGCCACACTAAAATAGGTAAAAATTTATCGGGTCGGGACGCCCCGAGGGTAGAGAAGGGTGCAATGTTGCGGATATGGGATTTGGCCTCCATATCCGCTTGTAAATATTCCCCTATTTCCCCAATACTCCCCAACTATCCCCAATCCCCTAGTCCCATTGTCTGTAAACAACACTCTGTAGAACCGACCTTCCCCTTCTTCCCCCATTAAATGTCGTGCCCAGGTCCACCGCATCTCACGTAGACAACTTTCGGACCTCTTGCTAGTTATTCTTAGTCTATGTCAGTTAAGGACTCGTTTCCATTAATTCTGACTCTTCGTTGCACCAGAATGTGATTGTATGGCACCAGTAGTGAATTTAGGACCTCCCCATACCTCCTCCCATCTTCCTCATGAAACAATAACAACAACAACAACTACAACCACAGCGGGGGCGGCGCGGCCGCGGTGCGGGGAGTGTGCGTCCTCACACCGGCTTGGTTAGCCGCCATTGCCATGTGCGCCCACGGGGTTACCACGAAGGGGCTGGCTGTCAGCTCCTCGTCAAGGGCGGAGCCCGGTAACCCCCGCACCCAATAAGAAGCCACGGGCCGATTCCAACTGGGGCGGAGCTAACGAGCCGAGGGCGTGTCACTCCCCGCCGGATATACGCAGCCACTTACCGGACGTGACGAGAGATGCACCCCGAGCTTGAAGAGGAAAGAACCAGTCGCGACCTCCGAGCGCTGTGACACCTCCCTGCATCTACTGGACCGTACTGTATCCTGTCCCTGAGCCAAGAGTGCACCTTGAGCCATCGACTACCTGCCTTCCTTGCCATCAATCCCCGTGTGAGTCAGTTTTGTCCCGTTTATCTGTCGTCTGTCGGGGTTACTATTAAGACCGTAATTAAGTGCCTATCTTTCTATGCTGTCTCTCTCATCCCTGTAATCTAAACGTTCCGAACTAATATAACCTCCTCCGGAGGCCTTGAGAACTGTACCCCTGGTGTCGTGTCATTTAACCTAGCCGTTGTGTCCTTTCCTTCATTGATCTAGCGTAGCGCGACTCGGCCAACGTTCGAGTATAATCGGGTAACTTGTGTGAACACGGCGGCCATTCCGCTCGGCCCATCATAACATCTAAGTCGTGTCCGTAACAATATATATATATATATGTCAGCCCTTCCTATTACTTGAGGCCATTATATGGTGTAACGTGGAATTCAAATTCCTATTTTTTATGAATTTTCTTTCTACTATTTTAAGCTGATATTATAATATTCACATTCCCATTATATACCAGAGACACCGCAGTTTGCTTATTTGCTGGTTCGTGAGAGTACTGGAAGTGCATATAATCTAGCAAATCTGCATTATTGGCAGCGCTGCTCTAATTAATTATTCTATTTGATCAGCATTGTAGAAATAATGCCTCACGCATATCTCAAGCAATTTCTCCATTGATTCACTATATTTCCGATTATTTTTTGAAATTGCGAATGATTACCATTTATAATTTATAGTAAGGGCATTTTATGAGATATTTCACAAATCTGTTAACTAAATTGTTACCAAAAAATTTCTTCACCAATATGTTTGTAAAGGTGTGTAATAACATGTGTTAAAATGTTGAAGTTCAACTCCCGTGGGAAACCCAGAAAAAAAGCTGTTGAATTCGGGTACCGAAAAATTATTTTCGAGAATTTTTTTTTTTTTAATCGGCCCTTAAGTAACTTATGAGGGGTCAAATAAGGGTTTTTCATGATTCTGAGTTGATTGTTAACATTTATATTTTCACTTTTACATTTACACACAAAGTAGCTTTTATTTCACATACATATATAATACTCAAGAGTTATTTCTCATTCACAATGTCAGAAGTTTCAACAGTCATTGTCTATGTCTTCTTCAGACTCAACAACATCATGACTGCAGTTTCTGCATGTAATGCCATTACAGACTCCACAGGCCGAGATGCACGTGACCCCATTCTTCTTGCAGCTGCATCGCCGGTTGCTGCAATCTCCATGACAATTACAGCTCGTGAACTGCAATAGCTCCTCAGGAGCCGTGGGGTCCAGTGTTGGAACTGGCTCATACCCATGCACACCTATTGTCCATCCATAGTCACTGGGGTTCAGAGACATGCTCTGTAGAAGGATCCAGTCCCGGGTCTGCAGGTAGGCACGGAGTGAATGTTGTGCAGCTGCACCCTCTGTTGGAGGTAGAGTCTCTGGTTTGATCACTCCTGCCACTGCCTTCCTTGAGAACATGTTGTACCGAATTTCACCCAATGTATTATCTCATCCATGGTAAATGTACTTGAAAATCGCAGTACCAGCCTGAATCACTGTTTCCTTGGTGGCTTCTGTGTCAAGGAAGATGTCCTCCATCCGCCGGTTGACATCAGACAGGTGACTGAGGGTGAGCACCCAGCATTTGTGGCCAGAAAAACTGTTTCTCATTCTTCCTCTGCTCAGTCCACCTTGTGACTTGGCTGCCTTCATTAATGTCTGCTCAATGCAAATGTCACACCATGTGCCGGACCACTCATGACTTGAGTAACGGACAACGTGGTTCCCGTGGGCAGTGAGACATTCTAAGGTATCTTTGTAAGCAGGCAAAGTTTCTAGTTCCTTCATGAGTTGACAGTACAGCCGTGCGCCCTTGGCATACTGATGATGGCCTGCAGCGGCAAAGATGTGAAGCATCTTAGTAACAATGCAGGACAGATGCCCATTGTGGTCTGCAAGTCGCTCGGTTCTGATAAAGACCTTGATCACATCTACCATGTGGTGGTACTCCACCCAGAGTGCAGGTGTTCTTCCTCCTTTTGCGAGTCGTTTGAAGGTTTCTTCAAACCTTTGCTCAAACACTGGCACTACTGGGTCTGAGTGTCTGGCTCCCATCTTCCCATCAGCCACCTTCTCCATGAAGGTCTTCATGTCACCACGCTCCTCCTCAGTGAAGGCAAGTTTCATGATGTGTTGATAGATGGCTGCATCGATGAGGAGGTGAACACGGATTGCCTTGTCAAAACATCCTCCATCCATGATGTGGTTGGCTGTCGTACTTCCAGGATAGATCAACTGGATCACATCTAGTAGTCCAGAATCTTCCATGATGTTACCCATTGATCCAAGATAAGACTTCAGCAAGTGAAAACCACCCAACCTTGGAATGACGGGTAGATTTGCCTGCTTTATTATATTCACAGCCTTCAGCCAAATCGGAAGATCAAAGGTCACTATAGCGACCCCAGCGCGCCGTATGCACTCTTTCAGAGTGGTGAAGATGGTGTTGAGGTCATTAGGGTCTCCTTCAATAACTGGGAGGAACTCGATCTGTGTGCTCTGCTTTGCATCATTAGCATGGATTCTCTTCATCCAGCCATTCCAGTTGGAGTGTGGGAACTCAGGATCGTTGGCTTTGATCACCCACCCCGCTGCCCAGAGTGTGTCACCTGGAGTGAGGAGTGGCTGATCATGAGCCAGGGAGGAGGAAAGCTCAGCGAGGGGGAGAAACATGATCGCGTTCGTTCCTATCTGTTTCCTGTTCGTAAATGGAATAATCTTTACTTCAGTTCCTCTCAGGATCTTAGCTTTGTCGAGTGCCTTCAACTTCACCCGGGGGAAAGCTGCTGTTGTCTGTGGATCTGGCAAAGGTGGTGCCGGAGAGGTGACTTCGATCCAACCCATTGAGTGAAAGGGAGTGTTTCCGTGAATAGAGACAATGTTTAAATCTATATTGTCTCCAACAAACTGAGTGACTGCATTGTTTGTTTCCCCAACCTCCATAAAGACCACCTGATCATTACTTGACAATTCACTTTCACTGGCTGGCACTTTGGCTGTCATCACTGATTGATCCTCAAGCGCAGCATCAACCGCAACCTCATCGTTGATCTGTTCATCGGTTTCCTCCACAATGGTGTCAAGAGTGCCAGAAGTATCTGGAACATCATCTCCACTCCTACTATTAAGGAATCAGTATTTGTAGTTTTGTGTCTCCGTGTAAGACTCAGTGTATCCCAGCCGGTGGAACTTGTTGAGCATCCATTTTGACCCAAATCTATGATCAAGTTGTATGGCAAGCCCCATTTGGTGTGGCAATACTCCAGACCGAGGTCGACAGGCCTTAATAAAATTCTGCCCCCAAACGGCAACTCTTTCGTCTGTCTTGACAATCGGTCTCAAGAACATCTGAAGGCTTGCAGGAACAAGTGTCAGCTGACTATCGATGTCAGTCATACTGTGTGTGGTGGGGTATGACTTTGGACCTAAATCAATCAAGGCAATATCATTGGATATGAACTTGAGTGCTGTCTTTATGATCTGAGTCTTCTCATCTCCATGGTCAAGATTAGCATGATGCGCTCGCAGAATATTGTCGGTGCCATCTTTGAGACAGAGTACATCTGCCCTTCTTTCCTGTGTTGTGAAATACAAGGTGTCTTCGTATTTCTTTAGAAGTTTTATCTTTAGCCAATGCTTTGAATAAGAAAGGCTCTTCTCTGGTGACTGATCAAACTCCTGCAGCTTTTCATGGACTTGGTCCATGTTCATTACCCCATGCTCTAATTCTGAGTCTAACCATTCGCAAAATTCAATAAAAACTGCCTCTCGCTCCTCATCAATACTCCTCTGTCCTCTCTTCCTTTTTCCTTCCTCATCAGTCTTGGACAAACTGTCACCTCTCGCAAACATAAGTTTGCATCGCAAATGGTACAGTGTTTCTTCTGCTACCAATTCGTTGATCCCTTCCAGGCGTCCAGTGACTTCAGTGCCCCAGTCATCCCCGCGACTCCGTGCTGTCTTCAGCAAGCTTGCCTTCAGTGTATCTGCAGTCAAATTATCCGGCACTCTGTATTTCTTTCTAGCTTGTGCTGGATTATTTTTGTAGAGCTGGGCTGGTTGGTTGCAAAGAATGCATACATCCTTATACAGGAGGTCAACTGACTGTGATCTTCTAGAACTGCAGCCAGTTGATGAACTGAACTCACAAGTAGTGCGTCTTCTCTTCAACTTTGATGACTCTTTCTCTGCCTTTGATGCTTGAGCTGACTTCTTGGTGGTTGCAACAAAGTTGTTGTACAGATCATTTTTACACTTCTGGTGGTACCTCAGTTTTCCTTCCTTTTGAGCCTCCTTCATACGTTCCACAACAGTAACATTTTCGACAGTTTCTGCTTGTTTCAATAAAGTTGAGTATCCCTTTGGAGTTGCCTGTATGAGCCTTTCAGCTGGTGTATCCGAGCATGCACAGATGAAGCAATTGAGCACAGGTGGAGTAACGTCTTCATCCATATTGCTAGACTCCATGTCCTGCAAAGTAGAAAATGAGATATATTTAGAAATTATTTTTCCACAAAGGAGTGTCTGTGGTGAAATATAAATGTTAACAATCAACTCAGAATCATGAAAAACCCTTATTTGACCCCTCATAAGTTACTTAAGGGCCGATTAAAAAAAATAAAAATTCTCGCAAATAATTTTTCGGTACCCGAATTCAACAGCTTTTTTTCTGGGTTTCCCACGGGAGTTGACCTTCAACATTTTAACACATGTTATTACACACCTTTACAAACATATTGAAGAAATGTTTTGGTAACAATTTAGTTAACAGATTTTCATATGTTTCCCTTACTATTAACATTGCTTCAACAATGCCATTAACAGGGAGATAGAGAGAAATACTGCAAATAAAATTCAAAAGGGAAACAATTTTAACATTTCATCCAAAAAAAAATGCACCTAAAAAGTATTACTAATTGGTTCTCGAAGACTTTACAAACAGCTTCAAAACACCATTTGTACTTAAAATCATTGATCTCACCCACACTTTGGGGAAAAACTAAATTCAACTTTTAACCTTGCTGATAAAAGCGTGCTGAAAAACACCATTACATCAATTTTGTGTTTGTATGAGTTTACCATTTAACTTCACCTTCTGCGACAGGTATTAGCAAGTTTAGGTGTAGCCATTAGAAACCTCAGTATAGTGCATATGCTCGCTCACATTTTGCAGTAAACCCAAAAATAAAAGACCGCAGGGTAAACGGAACAGTAATTCTATGTGAAACATAGTTCAACCAATGGAAAAAGAGGAAATAAGATTGCATGAGCAATTACACCATTGAGCAGGTCTTCAGTGATTGTGACAAAGGTAACCATTAGATAAGGAGAATACAGTCTTCAGTGGGAGGTTTCGCAGAATAGTCTTTTTTTTTTTGTCCCCGTCGCACTGCGGAGCGAAAGGGGGCTATGGTTTTCCCCTCCGCCCGTGCGTGCGTCCGTCCGTGCGTGCATCCGTCCGTGCGTGCGGACGTGCGTGCGTGCGTAGGCGAAGGACCGAATTCTAATTTGGTGTGTGGGTGCAACCCACGTCAAAATCCAAGATGGCCGCCGCCATGTATGTCTGAACCTTGTGAGCGGAATATCTTGAAAAAAAATAAGCGAAGTACGAACTTCTAATCTGGTGTTTGGGTGTATCTACGCATAAGGAAGAACGCCATTGAAAATTGGGTCGCCACGTCAAAATCCAAGATGGCCGCCTTGCGTCTTCCACTTTGTCAACTCATCGCTTCACCGATGGGGGGCCTAGGTGTAACGCTTGTCCATCAGGTAACTCCATTTGATGAGGAATTCCTAAGAGGTAACTTAGTACAATAGTACATGACTTGTAGATGCTCCTGCCAGTCGTACTTTCAAATAAATTTGACTCCATGCTAATGCTGGGTAACTCATTGCGAACTAGTACGGCACTCAGTAGAGAGCATACCTCCACCTGGTTTACGTTTTGTATCCCACTGATAGGCCGGATCTGGATTCGGACCTGAACCAAAATGTAATCAGGTTGTTCATGTCACCTAACCAACTCGTCCACCAAGTTTATTCAGAATTTTTTTTTTAATATCATGTTGTATATCGCTTTTAGCCATATCGCTGGCGTTGGCTTAATGGTTAGGGTGCCGGCTTGGGATCCGAGGATCCTGGGTTCGAATCCCGGTCGATCGCTGAATTAACACCAGGGGGGTTGACTCAGCCTGTCGTACCTTCCGAGGTCGGCAAATTGAATACCAGCTTGCTGGGATGAATGATCCGGGGTGTATCCCGGCTTAGAACAGGTACCCTGTATCCCTGCGCATCGTAAGAGGCGACTAAGGGTTGGCGTCAGGAAGGGCATCCGGCCATAAAAACATTGCCTCAAACAGGGAACCATGATTGTCATGGGGCCCGCAAGGCTAACCCCCGCTCTAGCGGGGAAAATGGCCTTAAAATGATCATTCATTCATATCGCTTTTGGCCAGATCTCTCAATGGTGAAGAATCACTTGAAAAATTGAATAATTCTCATATCCAAATCAATATTCAGATATTCACCAAAATCAAATCGATTCGTCCTTATCACACACACAACCACTCCACCAAATTTCGTCCGAATCATTTGACAGCTTTTTGACATATCCTGCTATGTATCGTTTTGGCCCTATCTCCCAATGGTGAAGAATCGCTTAAAAATTCCAGTCGCCGGATCAGATTCCGGATCTTCACCAAAATAGAATGATTTCGTCCATGTCACATACACTACCTCTCTGCCAAATTTCGTTTGAATCCGTCCACAACTTTTTGAGCTATTTTGTTCACAAACAGACAGACAGAGTTGAAAACATAACCTCCATCCATCTTTGGTGGTGGAGGTAACTATATAGAACGGTACTTGGTAGTGCACAAGCTCCTGCCAGGCTGACCAGGTTACATTTTGTATCCCACTTATAGGCCAGATCTGGATTCAGACCTGAACCAAAATCTAATCAGCTTGTTCCTGTCACCGACCCAACTCGTCCACCTCGTTTTGTCATAAGTCGTCCACAATTTTTTGTAACATCAAGCAATATATCGCTTTTGGCCTTATCCCTCAATGGTGAAGAATGATCAATTAAAATTTAAAAATTTTCGTATCTAGATCCCGATCTGGATCTTCACCAAAATCGAACCGATTCGTCCTCGTCAGACAACCAACCTGTTCAGCAAATGTCGTCCGAATCAATCCACAACTTTTTGAGATATCATGCTCACAGACAAACAGACAGGGGTCCTTCCCATCCACCCCCCCCCCTTCCCACACCTGCTCCCCCCAAGCCCTCTCCCTCCCACAGATCTCCCGATGTTCCTGCTCTCAAATGTTGTTTTTGTGCTTTCCCTTCTCTCCATCTTGTCTACCGCTCCCCTTATTATATGTTTTATGTGCCTGTTTGTTGTCCCCCGTCGCACCGCGGAGCGAAAGGGGGACTATGGTATTCCCTCCGCCCGTGTGTCCGTCCGTCCGTGCAGGCGGGCATGCGTGCGTGCGTGCGTAAGCGAAGGACCGAATTCTAATTTGGTGTGTGGGTGCAACCCACGTCAAAATCCAAGATGGCCGCCGCCATGTATGTCTGACGCCATGTATGTCTGAACCTTGTGAGCGGAATATCTTGAAAAATAAGCGAAGTACCAACTTCTAATCTGGTGTGTGGGTGTATCTCGGCATAAGGAAGAACGCTATTGAAAATTGGGTCGCCACGTCAAAATCCAAGATGGCCGCCACCATATATATGTCTGAACCTTGTGAGCGAAATATCTTGAAAAATAAACGAACTACTAACTTCTAATCTGATGTGTGGGTGTATCTACGCATAAGGGAGAACGCTATTGAAAATTGGGTCGCCACGTCAAAATCCAAGATGGCTGCCTTGCGTCTTCCACTTTGTCAACTCAGATCACTTCACCGACGGGGGACCTAGGTGTAACGCTTGTTTTTTTGTGATTGATGCTAGCTCTTTCACGAACCTCAATCTTGTATACAAAAAAAAACAAAAAAAAAACATCCGTCCAACTTTGTTAGCGGAGAAGTTAGACATATTACTGAGAAAAAAAATACTGTCATTTAAAAATACGACACCAACCACGTTTCTTGTAACAAAACCACATGAACGTTTTAGATTGTAACAGGCTTTTCACTTGAACCTGGTGGATGTGGCTGGCACCCCATCATTCATATTGTCATGTCCAGCAGTCTATCAACACCAACCACTGGACGAATGGACAAAACTGGCTTATTACTCCTTTGGATCGCGTTCAACTAGCTAATGGTGGTTTCGTCAATGCTGGAACCACAAGAAGCACATGGGATTCTTGGTTCTGATTTAACGGGGTTTATTCCCCTCCACAAATAACAGGTTTAAGTAAAACGCGATGGTGAGGTGCCACGGTGGGTTGGGAGGAGGGAGTGGGGAATGGAAACACAGATTCACAATAAATAATTATTTACAATTATTATCCACAAATGTTCATCCGCATCTTTATAGTCTTGGATTCTAACTCCGACTTGGCAACATACATATAAAATATGAACTCGTACCCCAGCCTTCAGCCATCTTTGATGAAGTTTCTATGAGATAGCCCACAGACTATATTGGTGTCCTTACCAATCTCCCTGGTCCCTCATGAAGTGAACTTACCATGGCTGTCATGTGCATCTTAAACATAGGTTAGCTCCTCCATGCTGTTGTCTGGCCTTGTCCAGCAAACTATGCACAGGTTTGTGCTTGCTGTGTGCAATATGTGCCGACTCACTATGGAAGAACACAACAACAACCATGGCGTTTGATGGTTATTCTGGAACACCATCAGCCAAATCCGAATCCCAGAAAAGGAGGGCAGCGAAACAAACATCTGCTTATGCTAAGATTAGAAGTCATCTCATGATATCATTACCGAAGGCAAATTTCCTTGGAAATGCAGGGAACAACAAGTACCTCATCAGATTACTATCTGAGGGTCTACAAAGTGTCCAAACAGAAGTGACATGGTGATACGGATTCGTCACTTCCGTTGTGGTGGTTTTCATCCACTGTAAACATTTTGGATTCCATGTACTATTATTGTTTTCAAAAGGTTCATTGTTCATGAACAGTTTTCAAAAGGTGAAAAAGTTAGTGTTAAAGAGAAACAGGAAACCGGATCGGGAACCGGACGATGAAGAGGAAGAGGAGAAAGAAAGAGGGCGGAGCGAATGAGTCAGACAAGAAGGAGCCGAGCTACTTGCGGTCTGGAGCGAACGTTGGCGAGCAAGAGTCACGAGTGAACTTTTGGGTTCACGGGAAAGGGATCCCTGCGACAGAGTTGCCATCGCTGTGACCGATCAACCTGCGTGTCAGGTTTTTGGTGATGGATTCCGAGGAGAATTATCGCTGGGCCGTTACGTCTCAAGAATGGGTCGTTGGCCATTTTGACTCGCGCGTCGAGCAAGGTCTTTGCTTCGTCAACGGTTTTCACCGCTTTCAGACGTATCTGGCGTGTGTGTGTGTGCACCGTGGCTTGAAGATTAATTTGCGGTTCGCCGACTGTGAGCCATGAAAGTCCATACCCGAGGGTGTGATTTCCCAGTCGCCTTGAGGGCGCCTTTGTTTAGCTTCGGCTGTGTGACTGTACTTGCCATCCGCATGGGATTCTGGTCTTGAGTGGACATCGTTCTGGCGATCGCTGGAGAGAATCAACGTTGGCTTGAAGCCGGGAATAAGAGACATTGGGGAATGTTCTTGTTTCACCCACTTGGAGCACAGTGAGTTCTACATTACAAAACTGATGGTACCATCATAGGACATCTTGATTGTACTATTGAATACTACTATTGTTGTACTGTTATTCTTGTATGATCTTAATACAATATTTGTTTGTGAGTAAACATTGGGGTGGCTTCTCCATTGATCTTTGACATACAGAATAACACATTTTTCTGCCGTGACTCCTCTTGGGGCTCGGAGCTACACCGTGACCAGGGGGTCGGGGAGGAGCATGTAACAGAAATTGGGGGCTCGTCCGGGATTAAATTCCCTGATAACATTCGTCTGGGAGAGAATTCCCTAACATTCCCAAAATTCCCAAATTTTGAATTTTTCTAACATTCCCAAATCTTTCAAAAAAAAATTGGAAATTTTGGTGTGAAGGTTAACAGGTGCTAACTAATAGTCACCATGGTGTTTGACGCAGAAAAGTTTGCGGCGTCCCCTAATGAGGCACAGTCCCTCGCGTTAAAAAGATCGGAACTCTTGATATTGGCCAGACATTTTAACTTGGAGGTCCGAGTTAATATGAAGAAAGCAGAGATGCAGACATTGGTGGTAGAATCTCTAGTGGTACAAGGAACATGGGAAGAGGTAGCCTTGGATTGGTTACCCGAGGAAAAAGGAAATGTGGAGCTCCGGAAAATGGAGGTGCAACTGCAGAGCCAGGAAAGGTAAAAAGCAGAGGAAAGGAGAGCTGCAAGAGAACTCGAGGAGAGAAAAGCAGAGGAAAGACCAGAGGAAAGGAGAGCTGAAAAGGAACTCGAGGAGAGAAGAGCAGAGGAAAGGAGAGCTGAAGAAGAAAGAGGAGCAAAGGAAAGAGCAGAGGAAAGGAAAGCCGAAAGGGAGTTAAAGGAACGTGACATGGAGTATCAGAAGGAAGGTAAACTCAAGGAGCTGGAATTAATGGGAGAACGGGGAGAAGTAGCATCCATGCCGGCTGGTTCGACAACTAGTCAGAACACCTGGGATGTTGGTAAGCATGTGAGGCTGGTTCCACCCTAGTAGTGTAATAATGTTGCTTCTGGGACACCTCCGTTTAACATGGGAAATCCCTATCTAATGTCATTTACCCCCTTGTCTTTTTCAAAAATCATAAACACCTCTATTTCTCCCACCCTCATCTTTATGAACCTTTTGTCTGTAGTACCTATCCTTAATGTTGTTCATTAGACCACTCAAACACTACAAATATTTGTTTTCTCTTATAGACCTATCATCCTTCTTCTACATATCATCTGGCAGATTAATCTTTGACCCATTCACTTCCATATTAATTCTTTCCCTCCCTCATTGACCCTAAACACCTATATTTCTCTCACCCTGTTATTTACGAACCTTCTAACCTTTTGACATGTTATCCTTATTCATTAGACCACTTAAACACCTGTGATCCTTCTGACCTTATGGACCTTTTAACCTTTTACTCTTAATATCATCTGGTGAATATAACCCACTCAAACATCGACCCTACAAATATTTGTTTATGTGTGGGAAATAATTTAATTCTCCTACAACTCTCCTCACCATCTAATACATTAACAAAAAATATGTTTGAGTTTGGTTTTTTATTAAGATATTTTAACTGAGCTAAGATAAAATGGTAAACCTCCCTCAATGTTCTTGTTTGAGCGCCTCCAGTGCCACATACCATTTTTAAATTAAAGTATATATTTTCCTGACAACCATCAAAGTTTTCCGTCCACTCAAAAATATTTCCATCTTTTTTACCCAATTCACCGGTATTTAAATTAATTCTCTTATTTGTTTTGTGAACTTTTTTACCAGTTGCCTTTTCAATTATACCTATTTGATATTTTTCACATTCATTATGTTTTCCATTTATATACCAAGGTTGATTACACCTCCACTCTTTAGTCTGGTTGATACTTGGTTCTATCATTTATATAATAGTAAAAAAGGCGGCGGTAGCCCGTTAAAATCCCCAACCCCCCCTTTTTAACTTATCACTTATATATATCTTATCACTTATATATATCTTATCACTTATGTATATCTTATCACTTATATATATCTTATCACTTATATATATATCTTATCACTTATATACTTATATAACCATAAGGGAGACTATCAATTCCATTTTCTAAAATAAACCTCTTATCATCAAAAGCCCCCAATGCTTTCTTATTTATCTCTTCTGAATATAATTGATGTTTATAACTTCTTATTCCATTAATCTTTCTAAACTCTTCTTTCTTTGTTGTTAAACAGTTATAATAATCCTTAAAGTTTATTGTTTCTTTAATAACATTTTTCTTTACACCTTTTAACTTCTTATCAGTCTTTTCAACGTTATTCACAATGTATTTATAAGCATAAGCCTTTGACCTCAATCCCACAAATTCACTCATAACATTTCCTCCTAATTCATCCTTGAACTTTCCAATCACCTTTTTATTTTTAGAAGAGAACAACTCACTCTCTGGACTGTAATTACTCGTGTCATAGATATTAATGTCTCTTTTCATGTCTGAATAAACATCGTTGGTATTAATTTTCAAAATAAAACTATCTGTATCCATATAAAGTAGATTAACATCATTTTGATATTTCTTCCTCAAGTTATTATAAAAGTAATCATACATTAATGACTTTGATAAATCAAGAATTGTTGTTCCAATATAAATAGGTTTGTTCATTTCAATACTCTCTTTAATCAAATGGATCGCACAAAAGTTCTCAGTAAAGACCTCAGCTCGAGTAAAACTCGGTCTATTAATTAATTTTGATGCTTGTTCCCAAGATGTTGATAGTCTGATATTTTGTCTTTTCCTCACATTCTCCATAGTCTTACCAAAGACCGCATTATTCATCAATTTATAAAAGTCTTTCTCAAAATCTGTTTTTGACTCTGTTCTTCTTTGTGTATTAAAATCAATGTACCCCTTTAACCAATGACTTTGATTGAACTTTAGAACCCTATGGATCTTCTCTACTCTTAGACCTTTTGATAAATATTGTCGCAAATTTCTTTGGTGTAGAACATAATTTTTCTTGTTATATAATGTAGTAAGTAATTTTTCTGTTGATTCACCTATATCAAACGATCGTTGATAATCACTCAACCATTCTTTCTTTGGACTTTCTTTCTCACAAGCAAATGGGAGATCTTTGTGTAGGTTATGGAGTTCCTCTGGATATTTTAAATCAATTTCAAAATAATAACCAACTTTTTCTTCATCCAATTCTTTTTGTGTAGAGATACATACATCTTGTAAAACGTTTTTGTAGTCTTTTTCCTTTACCCATCTAAGTTTTCCATAAGGAAGAGCCTGAGACATTGCCCAGCCATACAGGTTGTTCGCGTCATAGTACATCAAGTAAGAACTCTCTTTCGTTGGATCATAATTTGGAAGATATTTGTTATTTGCTTTTGCGTATCTACTCGAGCAGACTTGTGAAATTCCACCTCTTTTTGCCTTTTCAATCATCAAAAGCATATCAACATCGGTTATCAAATCCAAACTTGTTTTGTCATTTTCAACATCGCACTCCAGGCCAATCCAGGTGCTGTGTAGTAGTGAGCAGGATCCAATCCATATCCAGTGCGACAAACAGATCTAAAGGCTTCAAATACATCGGCCAATAAAAGCACATCAGTTTTGAGATACAAATCGTGATACTCGCCAAGATTCTTGATGTTATATTTTTCCCAAACATTTTGTGCATGTACATAATCTTTATCAGATATATTACTGTTGTTTAATTTGTTATAGAAATTTTCTTTTGAAGGAAGTTGTGTTTCATTGAATCTCTCAAATGAGTCCATATAGTCATAGGGGTAAATTCCCTTTTGTGTTAGAAAATCTTTATCTAAAAAATACTCTGAAAGACATGGAAACTCTTTTAGATTTTGAACCAAGTTAACCAATGGACTTGCCATGAATTTAAATGTATCAAGAAATCTGATATGAGTAATAGGAGATGTGTGAATTGTTTTTGTGAATGAAATGTATTTCTGATCCGTGTTTGGAATTGCTGAGATACTTCCAGAAGTCTTTGAGAGTTCCTTGATAAATAGATGTGTATCATAATGAGCGTTGTTATGAAGAAAGACAGGAATGAAAGAGGGGAGTTGATAATTAATATTACAACTTTGATGAGCCGGACCTCTATATTTACCAGTGAGATGACAATGGTCTCTAACCTTTAGACCTTTACCAATTTTCTCCTCACAAATATGACAGACATTGTTTTTTATAAATTCCCTTTTTTCTTTACTTGTTAAGGACATTGGTTTATTGGTTTCTCTCATTATCTTGGTTAATCGAACACAGTCTTTTTCTAGTCGTTTCACAAACTCCTCTGGGGTATTTGAGCCTCTATACATCTCTAACTTGTTATATTTATCACCAACGGATGATTTGATATAATAACAAAAACCACAAGGAGTATGTTTTTGATATTTATTTGTGTATGATTCTTTTGGATCTGGAGAAGCAGTATCAATTTTTTCTAAAATACTTTCAAAATCAGCATATATAACAAATGGATGTTTGATCTTTTTATTTTCATCTTTGAATGTGATCTTTGAGCCTTCTTTAGGCATATTGATTACCGTTGATTTATGTTCGCCACAATAATTTGAATGTTTATCTAATCTTTCTTGTGAATTGAAGAAGTTAAGACAACGCAAACAAATATATATTTAATTTGTTCTCTTACAGACTTGTGGTTTTATTAATTTAGCAATATCTTTGATGTATGTATAATGTGAATTTTCGTCTGAATTAAAATATAGAAGATTAATATGAGTTTGTTTACAATTGTCAGAAAGCTTTAAAACCTGAATGTTGTTTGTTTCTGTTAGACCATAAACATTAACTGATAAATTATTCATCTTTTCAAATTTAGGAATATCATTTAAAGTCATCGGAAACTTTAGATCTTTCGTATTTAATGTATTCTCATATTTTTAATAATGAGATACTCTTTCATCATGAAAATGTGGAGGATGTAAGTGTGCTAAAATAGACCAGAGAAAACATTTATTGTCTTTATTTTTGATATTGATAACTGCTTTTCTATTTTTGATAACACTGGGTAAATCAATGTAAGAAGAAGCTTTTAGAGGATCTGATTTAAGAATATGAATGTCTATGTAAATAATTTTTCCTATATTGAATCCACTTCCTACGATTGAATTATCCACATCTTGCTCTTGTTTAATAAGTTCATCATAGACTCCTGATGTTTTAAAATCTTGATATGAAGATATAAAGTGTGGCTCAGTTCTCATGTATGGTGCATCTATAACTCCTTCATCCTTTGTCATTTCTAATTTTACTCCCATATAAAATTTAAGTGGTTTCATTTCCTTTAGTGTTTTTTCAATCAACGTTTGAACAGCAGGTTTAACTATTTCTACAGCATCAACTATAGACTCTGGTTCAGGAGGTTTGAAGTTAAAGACTCTTATTTTAATATGTCCTTTGAATGCTCCATCAGAGTTTTTAGTTGTGATAAAATTTGATAAATGTAGATTTGTTTTAAGATGTATTTTGAAGCCTTTCTTGAGGATATTTTTATTACATGTAGAACAGTGTTTTGTTTCAGGTGGAAGAGGGGAAAGTTTGTTAAAAATGTTGTATGTATGTTTTGCGGTGAGAATATGTTGTTTATAATATTTTACTTCCTTCTCGCAAGTATCACAATAAACCATATTTATAGCGTGAGAAAACGTGGTGTTTTATATATATCACTGTGCTTAAAATAAAACACTTTTGGGCTTTACAGCTCCGTTTTATATATATCGCTGTGCTTAAACTAAAACACTTTTTCACTCAGAATCATCTAAGTCATAACTATCACATGAATACTCAGAATCATACTCAGAGTCATCAATAAAGCTGCTCTCATAACTATCATTTGAGCACAAACTATTAGTATCATAACTATCATCTGTGTTCAATGAAATACTATCATCACCATCGTCCAAGTTCAATGAAATACTATCATCACTATCGTCCGAGTTCAATGAAATAGTAAAATCTTCACTGCTGTATTGACTCATATTTAATTAGCAAGAAAAATATTCCCATCAATATCTATATACTTTCTTTCATTAACAGATTCAATCTCTACAATTTTTATATCAAAAGTTATCTTTAAATAATCTCTAACTATCATAGAACGAAATGACATTTCACCAGAAATATTAACATCATTCATTTTACTTAGATCTACACCCTTTGGATTATTAAATAAAATACAAATGTCTCCTCTAGAATTATTAATGGTCTTATCATTCTTTTTCAAAGTATCGTGGTCAATCACTTTTTCAAGCTTTGAATAAATTGCCAGGAGTAGAGGAGAAACTTTTGTTAGATTTACTTTAATGGATGTCTTTCCAGGTATAGTTAGAGCTCTTCCTTTAAATGAAATAGAGGGGCTCATGTTATTTTCCATAAATGGTTTTACCCAAAAATTTCCATATTTATCTTTGTTCAATTTAACATCTTTGACATATTTTTCTATATCTTCCACCGAAGTAGAGATTGATTGAAATTTGTCTTTTGTGCTTTGAAACATTGTATTTATTAATGAATAAACTTGCGTTTAGTTTAAGTAAAAATTTACTATATAAATATGATAAGTTCTGAAGGATATTTAGAATTTCCAGACTCTCCATATGATAAATTAGAGAATTGTCCGGCTTGTGATAGAATAGGGCTTAATAATGAGGGTTCATATAAACAATGTTTATTCTGTGATTATATTCTAATTAATGATAATAAGAAATATAAAAAAACATATAACTCTTTTAAATTAGAACCAAAAATGAATTACTTTACAAGATTAATAAGAGAGATGAATGTTAAGCATTATGGTGATAATACACCATTTCTTACAAGGAAAGAGACTCTTTGTATTGAGGAAATGTATAAGGGTTTAATGATATTTATTATTCAAAATAATTTTAATGGAAATGTTAATACAAGATACTATATAAATAAAATAATGAATTATTTTGAAATTAAACCCGAACTCAGGATAAAATATAGAGTTTCTAAAATAGCTCAAAAAAAGTTAGATGACTTGTTTTCCAAATATATAAATGAATGATTTTTTACCCGTTTGGGAAAATAAGATAAAGTTTAATAACCATAAAAACATTCCAAATTCATTGAGATGTCTAATAGTTGGTTCAAGCGGATGTGGGAAAACCTGTTTACTTTTAAAGATGCTCCTTGGTCCTAATTTTTTAGATTATGATAATTTAATAATTTTTACAAAGTCAAGTTTTCAACCCGAGTATCAACTACTCTCACAGGGTTTTAATGCGGGTCTTAAAAAGGAAGACATTATCGGTTTATTTAAACTTCAAAACGAACTAAATGATTATTATATTGAAGATATAATACAATTATTTTGTGATACACAGAAATCAAAATCGAAACCCATAACTTGTATTCTCAGTGATAATACGGATGATATACCTTCACCTCAAGATTTAGATAAATCAAAAAAGAACCTCGTCATCTTTGATGATTGTGTTAATGAGAGAAACCAAACAGTAATGGATAGCTACTATACAAGAGGGAGACATTCTTCTTGTAATTGTATATATCTTAGTCAATCATATTTTCAACTCCCTCGACGCTCAATAAGAAACAATGCCAATACTTTTATTTTATTTAAGTTAAATTCAATAGATGTAAATAATTTTTGGAGAGATAATTGCTCTACGTTATGTAGTAAAAAAGAATTTGAAAATTATATGAAACACACGATTGGAAAATATAAATATATTGTTGTGAAACAAGATGAGATACTAAATGATATTTTTCAATAAATAAATACAGAAAATGAATACCGAAGAAAGAGAAAGAAAGTTTAAGGAACATCAACAATTAGTTTCAAAAGTTGTTAAACAACAGGAAGAGATAAAGAAGAAACGGAGACAGAAACTAACTGGTGAAGAAGCCTTTGAAAGAAAACAAGAGAAATTCTTTAAACCACTTTTGAAAACTCAACACTCACCTACAGTTCCCACGGTAGAATTTACTCCGAAAAAACTTCAAATGCTCAAAGATTTTAGTCAGATAACAAAACAAGAACTTGGTGAATTAGAATATGATGACGAGGGATTATTTCGGAAACTTGAGGAGGTAAATCAACCCCCTAATTATGTTGTGGAAGCTCTTCAAAACAATGAATATTCGGCGGGTTCAAAAACCAGAGCAGGTCTCATTCCAACAGAAGAACCAGCAGTGTTTCATCTTGTGGAAGAAAAGGTATTGATATTTAATGATGAATTGATGTTCTTGAGTTCTACTCAACCAAATGTTAAATTAACTCCAAGATTAATGTTTCTTCTAACAAACCCCGGATTCAGCGGTTCAAAATATTTTGAGGAACCACTTGATATGGAAAGAGAGGAAGATAGGGTATATATTGAGTTGTTAAATGCACTTGATTATGGAGTTTCTGTTGCTGGTAAAAGTAAGAAGAATGAGAAGGAGAAACATATTATTGATGCTTTAAGTAAACTTGGTTCAGGTGTTAGTTTTCTTCCAAATGACCCATCACAATTAGTTAATAGGCTATTATTGTTGTTAGGTAGTAAGAAGGCTGGAAACAACAATTGTTTTAATGAATCCTCAGCCATTTTAGATCAGTTGATGAATATGAAAATAATTAATAAATGTCAATACAAAGATATTTTATTAGATATTAAATAAGATGAGAAGCACAATTCTTAGTTTTAATTTCACAACGAGCGATTACACAGCTTCATTCCCTTACCCACTACAACTTGACCCCCTTACCTCATATGAGGCATCTTTATTGTCGATGGAAACTTATAATACCTTGTTTAATATCACAGAGAAAAACAGCAAGTTTAGTTATAATCCAGGAAGTGGATATAAAACTATAACTGTTTCACCTGGAGCTTACGAGATTTCTCAAATATCTTCAGAAGTCTCTCGCCTTATGAAAGAAAAAGGTGATGAACCAAAAAATATTGTAATAGATATTCAAAAACACACTTCAAAATCAACTATTAAACTTAAAAATAATTATAAAGTTGATTTCACGATTGAAAATTCGTTTAGAGAGCTATTGGGTTTCTCTTCAAAAAAGATTGAAAATAACGGGACGTTTTACAGTGATAATGTTATCCAAATATCCTCCGGTATAAATTCAGTATTAATTCATTGTGATTTGATTGATGGTGCTTATAACGATGGAATAAGAACAAATACAATATTTTCATTCAGTGCATACTCAACCCCGATTGGTTATAAAATTAATATGGAACCAAAAAATCTTGTCTATTTACCTGTGTCAGGAAAAACCATATACAGAGTAAATTTTAGGATAACCGACCAAGATAATCGTATGATATCCTTTAATGATGAAATTATATCCATCAGAATTCACCTACGTGAAGTTTTTCAATAAATAAATAATGGTTATTGTGAGAAAACACGAGTTGGGAAAATATAAAATAATTACAGGGGAGGGCATGTTCCTTTCACCAGACTATACAAGGTATGTGGGTAGAGGATACTATAAACCTAAGAGACAACGAGGTGTAGGTCATCAATTTCGAAATAAAGGAGATGGGATAATTGATACTCTAATGGGTATTGGTTCAACCATCCTTAAACATAAAGACCTAATTGGTTCAACTGCTTCTGCCGTGGGCTCCGTTGCGGGTGCTATAAAGAGTATAAAAGATGCTCAAAAGGAGTCTCATAAATTACAAGCAATCAAAGAAATAAAAAAAGGTAAAACTCAACTATCTTCACAAGAACGACAAAAAATCATTAAAATACTTGGGTCAGGGTTTCAACAATTTTAATGCTATATAAATACAAGTATGGAAGCGATTGATAGTATCTATGATTTGGATGATACGATTATCATTTCAAACTCCACTAAAAAGGAAGACTATTTTAAGGTAAATGCTATAACAGGAACAGACTGGAATTCAAACGGAACAAAAAGTTTTGAAATAAATAATCAACAAACTTACTTGAATATAGCTGATAGTTTCTTGCTGTGTAAATTTAAATTCACTAAGGCTGCGAATAATACTAATGCTACACTCGTAAATGATTTCTTCTGGAAAATGTTTGACAGTGTCCGCCTGTATATTGGAACACAAGAGGTTGAAGCGGTTGATTATGTCTCTGCTACATCTGAAATGATGAAATTTACACTATATTCGTTTAGTGATAGAATGGGTAAGGGAGCTGTTGAAGGTTTTATTCCTGATATGTCAACGGGTACAAATGCAGACCCTGGTTATAGTCAAAGGAAGTCAATGTATAATGATGAAACAAAAGCAGTGAATAGTTTTACCGTAGCAGTACCTCTTAAAGGTATATTTGGATTTTGCGATTATGATAAAGTTTTGTATGGTCTTAAAATTAGATTTCAACTACAAAGGAATGATAATGTAAATAGGTTGCTTTTTGGGGATGAAAATGCTTTTGGAGACAACAATAAATTTGTTATTAATGATTTGTGTTGGTATATCAGTGAATATACTCCTAATCTTAAAACGGAAGAGATGTTAAATAGAAGACTTAACTCAAAGAAACCGCTAAATGTATCATACCTTAAAAGAAGATGTCAACACGTTAAACTGGAACACACTACCTACACTTGGAATTTAGGTGTTCTTCAAGGAAAGCCACGATACCTCTGGCTCATTTTTAAAAAACCAGATGGAGAGGACGGTACTAATAAGAATAATGCCCTGGGTGATAATGCAAAGGTGAAACAACTTCGGGTTTCTCTTGATGGCACATTTTATCCGCGAGATAGATTGGAAATTGATTGGGAAAAAAATGATTATGCGGAAGCCTACAAGTCCTACCAAAAGGTGTGTGAAAGTAATGGTAATAATGATCCTATTTTGGATATGGTTGCGTTTCAAAAACTTTATACAATCTACGCAATTGACCTGAGTTCTCAAAAGGAAACTATAAAGTCTAATCGAGTGGATACTTCTCTATACATTGAAAGAGGGGAGAGTGAAGAGGTTAATGCATATTGTTTGCTTTTGGAGGAAACAGAATTACAGATTAATACAGATAATGGTGTTATCATTAATATCACATAGGTTTTTTCTCATAAATAAATGGTTGGGGTATATGTTAATCAAATCAATCTTAATAAATTAACATCTTGTATTCAAAATCAAAAGCCTTGTATTATTAATGTTAATACAATTCAAAGAAAAGGAGCTGTAAGAATTGATGTTTTACTCACACACACACAAGTAAAAACACTAAATGATGTTGGATCACTTAAAATTAAAATGACGAAACCTATGTTAAAGAAATATTCAATAGACGAGTCAAGAGGAGGATTTCTCCCGTTTCTAATTCCTTTATTTGCTGGTTTAAGTGCGGCGGGAGCATTGACTGGTGGTATTTCAGCAGCGGTAAAAACTGCTAACGAAAGGAAGGCACAACTAAAAGCTCAAAAAGAATTGGAAAGACATAACAAGGAGTTGGAGAAACAAATTAGTGGAAGTGGTGTAATTGTAGATTTTGCTCAAAAACTTGAAAGTCTACCTGATAAAGCTAGATTGTTGGTTGGAGATATGCTTTCCTCTATCGCTCAAGCGGGTGTTAAACTAACTAAACGGGGTAATGGATTGTATCTTTCTCATAAATAAATGGACAAATGGTAAAACAATTTGGAAAGAATACAACGTCAAATATAGAACTAGCTAAGTATTGTAAAACACTAAAAATTGATAATGTGGTTATTTGTATGAGAGATGAATTAATACATATAAATAAGAATACAAAGAATATTATTATGAATTTAGACACACAGAATGGTTCTCATTGGGTTTGTATTCATAATAGTCAGGATAAATATTATTTTGATAGTTATGGTATGCCACCACCTGTTGAAGTAATACAATTCTTACAGAATGGTGTTTATCAAACATTTCAAGTTCAAGAAATTAATTCTAAATGTTGTGGTCAATTATGTTTATATGTATTATTTCAACTCAACAATAATGAAAATTTTTATGATATCATTTTTAATCTAATATAAATGACTTATGTTGGAAAAGATGGTTCTATCTTTGGAAAATCCTCTCAGGATATTGATTTATCAAATTATTATACAAAGGCACAGGCTGAATGACAAAAATATAGTGTAAGTAAAAATATTAATATGAAGAATACTTATAAATTAATCAATTATCCAAACCCTACAGATGCGATTGACTTAATTAGATTAAGTGATTTATCACAATATATATTTTTAAAGAAAACAGCACGTTTTGTTAAACAAGTAAAATTTACAACCACAACACCTGGTTATACTGACCATACACCTTTCCTCATTGAATTTAACTACCTGCTTACAATTGAATTTTATAAAGAAGGACATTTAGTTAATATGCGAATTAATAAATGGGGGTATGATATGCCTGATTTAGGGTATAATTGGTCTTTTTCAATAAACATAGAAGACCTACATGATTTAAATCAGTCTCGTAAAGAAGAATATTATCCACTTGGTGAAGATAAGGATTTATGTGGAAGTACAATTAGTAAACAACAAATACGTGATTTTAAGAAAAGAAAAATATATGATAGTATAGCGATGGTTCGCATGACAAAGAAGGAAGGTAATGAGATAAGGATAGAAAGCCGAGGAATACAAACCGATTTGGTAGTGGGAAGATGGGGTGGTATTACCTGTCATAATATTAATCTCACATATATTTCTGATACATAAATGGCAGGAAGAAGACTACAAGAGAATTATAATTTTTGTATTCAAGGATACCTACAAGAAAAGGGTGCTCGGTATTACATACCTTATGATTTGGAGCATATACATGGGAATTTTGTCATAAAAAACTGGCCTTATACTGATATTGTTAAACCCACAAATAGAGACTTGTTTAAAGTATTAAATAAAAATGAACTTCTCAAAGTTATGAAATATAAAACTCTTTTAGAAATCGTCAACAAATCTTATTGGTATCCTATTATGAGAAAAATAATTATAGATACAAGAATATCTCAAAATCCAGATGAGTATATGTATAATATTCTTTGGGGTTTAAACTCAAGGGTAGCAAGGGATGAGGAAGGAGTTGAAGAAGAGAAGGAGAAAAGAGAGAAAAGAGAGAGGGAGGAGAGGGAGATGGAAATCAGAGCGATTCAAAAAAGAGTGGATGTATTACAGCAAGAAGATCAATCTCAACTCACCGAAGAGGAAAATAAAGAAAGAATGAATGCTGTGAAAATATTGATATCAAAAATTGCTAAGATAAATGAGGAAGGAGTTAAAGAAGAGAAGGAGGAAAGAGAGAAAAAGGAGAAGGAGGAAAGGGAGAAAAAGGAGGAGGAGAGGGAGAAAAAGGAGAAGGAGGAGAGGGAGGAAAGGGAGCAAAGAGAGAGGGAGGAAAAATATAAAAAGATGGAAATCAGTGAGATTCGTAAAAGATTGAGTGTATTACAGCAAATAAATCAATCTCAACGCACTGAAGAGGAAATTAAAGAATTAACAACTCTTATGAAGATAATGGTTTCAAAAATAACAACGTCAATGTCTTCAATTTCAGGGAGGAGATTTAAACGAGAAAGTGGTGAAGAAGAAGAAGAAGAAGGAAAAGATTATGTGATTGATGATGTTGGTGTCATTGACTTTAGTTAGTTTTTATTTGTAAATAAATGGAGGAGAGAGTGAAGGCATTCCTTAGGATTCTTTATGTTTTAAAAATAAAGATTGAAATGTATATGTTGAAAACCAAAAAGGTTTTGATACTCTGTCGGAATTTTTCTGATAAATAAATATGAGTTATTGTCTCAAATGTAAAAAGAAAACTAAATCTAAAAATATCTCTTATGTTAAAGCTAAAAATAATAGAGTTTATCAAAAAGGAATATGTCAAGTATGTGGCTCTAAAAAGTGCCAATTCATCTCTCCTAAAAGAGGAGGAGACATACAAAAGTTTCTCTCAGGAAGTAAATATACAACAACTGGAATTCCAGGGGAATTACACCTTCCAGGGTATTCTTTCTGTGGTCCAGGAACAAACTTGGATAAAAGATTAGATGAGACTGGCAATCCTAAACCTTGGTCCAGACCAAAAAATAGGGTTGATGAAGTGTGTATGAAGCATGATATTGCTTATGGGGATACCACCACATTGGATGAAAAACATGAAGCAGACAGAGAAATGTTGTATAATTTGTCTTTGATACGAAATCCGACATTGAGAGAGAAAGTTGATAGGTTTATTGTGAAAAAAATGATAAGTGTTAAATTGAAACTTGGTCTTGGTTATTTCCCAAAAAACTATTAAACTCCAATGATGTTATCAAGACTGAGGAGCTTTTGGCTAATGAATTACATAAACCTATAATCACAAAGTTTAAAAGAAGGAAAGTTTATTCTAAATACACTGACCACATATGGTCCGCTGATTTAATCGAACTAAATAATGATAAGGGATACAGGTATGCTTTAACCGTTATTGATTTGAGGAGTAGATTTGCCTGGGTTGTCCCTTTAAAAAATAAAAGGGGTGATACTTTAATGTTAGCCTTTAAGCTAATATTTGATAGGGATAAAAGAAAACCAAAGAAACTGTGGACCGATGAGGGAACAGAGTTCTACAACAAAATATTCATGAAATTTCTTAAGGGGAAGGGTATTAAATTATACAGCACCTTTAATGAAGGAAAGGCAGTTGTTATTGAGCGTTTTAATCGTACTTTGAAAGAGAAATTATATAAAAAATTCACACAACTCGGTTCTCAAAAATGGGTGTATTTAATTCAGGATATTGTAGATAATTACAATAATACAGTTCATTCATCAACAAAATCAAAACCATCAGAAACATTTACAAAATTAGAATATGAAAAGGAGATTAATTTGAGAAAGCCCAAGTTCAAAGTTGGTGATATTGTAAGGATATACAAATGGAAAAGCCATTTTGAGAAAGGTTATACACAAAAATGGACTAATGAATTATTTAAAATCATTGATGTAATGGATACAGTCCTTTGGACCTACAAATTATATGATTTAAATGGAGAAGAAATCTTGGGTTCATTTTACTCGCAAGAATTACAAAAAACAAAGCTAATAATTCATTAAACAACATTTCTATTCACCCCACCCAGATTAGCTAATTTAATTCGTGGTAATAATAAAAAAAAATTAAATAAATAAAAAATCATAAGCCACGCCCACACCGACCCCGCCCACACCGACCCCGCCCACACAGACCCCACCCACACCCATCACCCTCCACCCCCCCGTGCGTTCCCCCACCCTTGATCCCCCCTCATCCCACCCCCACCTTCCCCACACACACAAGGGGAGGGGAGGGGTGGGATGAGGGGGGATCAGGGGGTGGGGGAACGCACCCTCCCCTCTAACCTTTATTCTTTTCTTGTAATTAATAATTAAATAATTCTGGACAAAGCATATATATATAAATAATATTTTAAACAAAATCTTAATATTTTTAAGACATTTTTCTTGAGGTATTACACATTTAACTTCTTCCCAGCACAAATCATCAATCTCTTCCAAACATAAGTCAAAGGTAGTTTCAACAGCAGCAGATATCTTCAGGTTTGGAATCTCTTTCTGTCAAAGGCAAGAGGGGTAAAACAAGGAGAGAAATAAATGAATGATATACCCTGAATCACCTCCCACAATGCGCAGGGATATGGTGTACCTATTCGAAACGGTGTACGCACACATTGACACACACATGCTTACCTCCACAAAATCAAGCTTAGCGTTCAGATCGTCGAGATGAAAATTAAGGATATCACAGGATGACAGGAAATAACCATTCCTATGGAGTCCAAAATCGTCCCACTCCAAGCTTTGGTCTTCGAGGCTGCAACCATTCCTATGGAGTCCAAAATCGTCCCACTCCAAGCTTTGGTCTTCGAGGCTGCAAACAAAATAAGGAGAAATTACTATGCTGAAGTAAGCTTGACAAAACATCACACACACAAACACATACACACACGAACACACACACACTAAGGCAGCGTCGTTTAACACAAATGTATTAATATTTAGTATCTTACCTTGCATATGAATCTTGCAAGAACGGTGAAACATGCAAATGGTTTAAATACTCATTCGCCTCGTTGTAAATCTCTTTCGGAAAAACTTCATTTTCTGCCAAGACCAGGTCATTTTCAAAACCTGAATTGCTGTAATAAAAAAAAAATATCATGTTATATAAATTTAAATTAATCACATACAAAGCTCTCACCAACAGTTCAATTCTGAATGTTCAAACAGTTCAAACTTACCCTTGTGAGTATTCTTCATCACTGGAATAAGACAAGTTGTCGTTCATCTTCGTCGATTCACAATGTTTAAAATTGAACTGAATACGGCTTTTTATAATGTAAAATGTATTCAGGGAAGAGAACTGGCTGACAGCATTTCGAGGAATCTCAAGGCGTGTGTGAAAACAGGAAACGAAACAAATCTTTCTGGGAAGTTATCCAAGTCAGTGAAACAACGTCATTTCTCAAAAGCGAATAATTAATTTTAAAAAGGTTTGAGTATGGTGATGGAAGTTGGAGGAGAATTAAATTATTTCCCACGCATAAACAAATATTTGTAGGGTCGATGTTTGAGTGGGTTATATTCACCAGATGATATTAAGAGTAAAAGGTTAAAAGGTCCATAAGGTCAGAAGGATCACAGGTGTTTAAGTGGTCTAATGAATAAGGATAACATGTCAAAAGGTTAGAAGGTTCGTAAAGAACAGGGTGAGAGAAATATAGGTGTTTAGGGTCAATGAGGGAGGGAAAGAATTAATATGGAAGTGAATGGGTCAAAGATTAATCTGCCAGATGATATGTAGAAGAAGGATGATAGGTCTATAAGAGAAAACAAATATTTGTAGTGTTTGAGTGGTCTAATGAACAACATTAAGGATAGGTACTACAGACAAAAGGTTCATAAAGATGAGGGTGGGAGAAATAGAGGTGTTTATGATTTTTAAAAAAGACAAGGGGGTAAATGACATTAGATAGGGATTTCCCATGTTAAACGGAGGTGTCCCAGAAGCAACATTATTACACTACTCACCCTTCAATGAAAAGGAGGTAGCAAAGTCTTTTTTACACTTTGAGAAAGTGGCTCAAATGCTAAAATGGCCTGTGGGGTCCTGGAATATGTCAGTGCAAAGTGTTCTGGTGGGTAAAGCTCAAGATATATTTTCGGCTTTACCGATTGACCAATGTACAGATTATGAGGAAGTGAAGAAAGCCATTCTCAAAGCCTATGAATTGCTTCCTGAAGCTTACCGGCAAAAATTTCGGAATGCCCGGAAGAGGGAGAGTGAGACCCATGTGGAGTTTGCCAGAATGAAGGAAACCATGTTTGATCGGTGGTGTGATTCGAAAGGGGTTGGGAAAGACTTCAAACGGTTGTGACAGTTGATCTTGGTGGAGAAATTCAAACAGTGTGTCCACGCGGACATTAAAGTACATCTGGAGGAAAAGAAGATACCAGAGTTGTATGAGGCAGCAACCGTAGCAGATGACTATTCCTTGACACACAGGATGGGGTTCCACAGACCTAACTTCCCACCTAGAGTTAGCCAGGGGAGTTATGGTAAATCAGGGTAGGAGAACAAATATTCGTGGAGGCGGCCTAGAGATGACTATGAGGACAAATCTGATACCGCGACTTTTAGGGATCAGAAGACTACAGTTCCAAGACAGACCTATCTTCCGGGGGGCCCGAGGCAGACCACGAGTTTTTCCTCCGGGCCTACTTGCGCTTTTTGCAAGAAACCTGGACATTTGATGTCCCAATGTTATGCCCTGAAAAGGAAGGCGAGGTGGATTTGGGTTCCGTAGAGGTATTGGAGGAAAATTCTGAAAGAGGTAATCGGAAAGGGAGTGACATCAAGGAACTTAAGGAAAAGGTGGCATCTGGAACAAAAGAGGAAATGGCATCTGGAACAAAAGAGGAAATGGAGTGTCCGTCGGAGACATCTGGGAACGAGGTTGAACAAACGGTGCCTGTCCGAAAGAGACTTGTTGAAGAACAACACGGAGATTCGGAGATCCGGAGTTTAATTGGTAAAGCCGTTGCAGAGGAAGAGGCTATGAAGATACCTGTTGGTTACTTCATGAAAGGGGAAATACTCATGAGAAAATGGAGACCACCAGAGGTGCCAGCAAACGATGAGTGGAAAGTTCATTACCAAATTGTGGTGCCACCGCCGTACCGGAAGGAGATATTGAGTTTGGCGCATGAGACACCTTTGGCCGGGCACCTTGGAGTGAACAAGACCTGTGACAGAATATTGGTACATTTTTTCTGGCCAGGATTGCGACGTGATGTGGCGGAGTTCTGTAAATCTTGCCACTCTTGCCAGCTGGTGGGAAAACCTAATCAGAAAGTCCCATCCGCACCTTTAAAACCCATTCAAGCTTTTGAAGAGCCATCCAGCCGTGTCATTATTGACTGTGTAGGCCCTTTACCTAAAACTAAGCCTGGACATCAGTATTTGCTGACCATCATGTGCGCTTCCACAAGGTTCCCAGAGGCAGTGCCTCTTAGGAAAATTACTGCGGCAGTTATTGCGAAGGCCTTGATTAAATTTTTCACTTTGGTTGGCCTACCTAAGGTCATCCAGTCTGATCAGGGTTGAAATTTCATGTCAACGCTTTTTCAGCAAGTGGTACACCTGTTGGGAGTGGAGCAAGTAAGATCAAGTACTTACCATCCCGAGAGCCAGGGGGCCTTGGAAAGGTTTCACCAGACATTGAAGAATATGATCAGAACGTATTGTTTTGAATGTGACAAGGATTGGGATGAAGGAATACCCTTATTGTTGTTTGCTACGAGGGAATCTGTTCAGGAGTCATTGGGATTCAGTCCTTTTGAACTTGTGTTTGGACACGCAGTGCGAGGACCGTTGAAATTGGCGAAAGAACAGTGGCTACAGGAGGAGTCACAGTCAACAGTGGTGGAGTATGTGTCAACGGTTAGGCACAGATTGGTAAAGGCTTGTGAAGTTGCGAGAAGAAACTTGAAAGTGACACAGGATAAAATGAAAGTGAGACATGACAATAAATCTCAGATAGGAAATTTCAGTCCTGAGGACCGAGTGTTAGTGTTGCTTCCTGTTCCAGGTCAGCCACTACAGGCTAGATATTTTGGTCCCTATGCAATCGAAAGGATGGTTAATGAAACAGATTACGTGGTGACAACTCCCGACCGACGGAAAAAGTGGCAGCTGTGTCATGTCAACCGACTGAAGAAATATTATGAGAGGAAGCCTGTGGAAGAAATGGTTCCGGTCTCACCTGTCGTGCCTGTAGTTGGGGTGCAAGAGAATCCAGAGGTTGAGGCCGGTGTGAAGTTTGATAACTTTGATGACCAGGCTTGTCCCAGATTGACGAACACAGAAGTGTTGAGTCATTAGATGAGAAATTAGGTCATTTGACAAGAGAACAACAAGGACAACTATCCAGCCTAATTTTTGAGTTTGCACATTTGTTCACAGATGTACCTGGTCGTACTGACTTGGTATATCATGATATTGAGGTGGGGGAAGCCACTCCTGTGAAGCAACACCCCTATCGGATGAACCCTGTGAAGATGGAGTATCTTCGGAAGGAGGTTCAGTGTATGTTGGAGAATGACATCATCGAACCAAGCAGCAGCGAATGGAGCTTACAATGTGTGTTGGTTCCAAAACCCTATGGCAGTTTTTGCTGTTGTACGGATTTAAAACGGGTTAATGCAGTGACCAAGACCGACTCATATCCCCTCCCGAGGATTGATGACTGTATTGATAGAATAGGCCCAGCTAAATTTGTAACTAAGTTTGACTTGCTGAAAGGGTATTGGCAGATTCCTCTTACTGATAGAGCCAAGGAAATCTCGGCTTTAGTCACACCAAATGGGTTGTATCAGTACAAGGTTCTTCCCTTTGGATTGAAGAACGGGCCTGCGACATTTCAACGGCTGATTAATAAGCTTATTGCAGATCTTGAGGGGTGGAGGCTTATCTGGATGATGTCATCATCCACACCATGACCATGGATGATCATATTAAACAAATCCATGCATTTTTAAAGAAACTGACCGAGGCAGGGGTGACCATCAACTTATCTAAGAGTGAGTTTGTAAAGGCACAGGTGGTGTTCCTAGGCCATGTAGTAGGTCAGGGTCAGGTGCAACCGGTGACAGCCAAGATAGAAGCTATTGATCGCTTCCAAGTTCCAAAAGGAAAGAAGGAGCTTATGAGATTCTAGGGTATGGCTGGTTGGTACCGGCAGTTCTGCAGGAATTTTTCCTATGTGGTAGCCCCTTTAACGAATTTGCTGAGGAAAGAGACCAAGTTTGTTTGGGATGACAAATGCCAGGCTGCCTTTGCCCACGTCAAAGCAATATTAATGAGCTCTCCTGTCCTAGCAGCCCCGGATTTCCAAGCACCTTTCAAGTTGGCCATTGATGCAAGTGATGTGGGGGCTGGGGCAGTTCTATTACAGGAAGATGAGGATGGAGTGGATCTCTTGGTGTGCTTCTACTCCAGAAAGTTTAACAAACATCAGGCAAATTATGCCACAGTGGAAAAAGAGACCCTTGCTCTCATGCTAGCGCTTCAGCATTATGAGGTGTATCTGGGAACTACTACCTTTCCTATAAAAGTCTTCACTGATCACAACCCCTAAACCTTCATTCAAAAATGAAAAATAAAAATCAGAGGTTGGTGAGATGGAGTTTGGCTTTGCAGGAGTTCAACTTGGAAATTGAGCATGTAAAGGGCAGGGACAATGTCGTTGCTGATGCTTTGTCCAGAGTGAACTAACTTGGGAAATTTCTGTAGGTTGTTTGGAAGTTTTGTTGCTTTATTTTTGGGAAATATTAATTGTTGTTGCTCACGTGAATTGATGATTTGGGTGTGAGTTTTACTTTTGTTTGTTAAAAGAGTTTTTGCCTGCAAAGAAAGTTTTCACTATGTTCAAACTTTCTTTCTTGAAGGGGCGGAAGTGTTACGGATTTGTCACTTCTGTTGTGGTGGTTGTCATCCACTGTAAACATTTTGGATTCCATGTACTATAATTGTTTTCAAAAGGATTATTGTTCATGAACTGTTTTCAAAAGGTGAAAAAGTTAGTGTTAAAAAGAAACAGGACCGGATCGGGAACCGGACGACGAAGAGGAAGAGGAGAAAGAAAGAGGGCGGAGCGAGTGAGTCGGACAAGAAGGAGCCGAGCTACTTGCGGTCTAGAGCGAACGTTGGCGAGCAAGAGTCACCAGCGAACTCTCGGGTTTCCCGGGAAAGGGGTCCCTGCGACAGAGTTGTCATCACTGTGACCGATTAACCTGCGTGTCAGGTTTTTGGTGGTGGATTCCGAGGAGAATTATCGCCGGGCCGTTATGTCTCAAGAACGGGTTGTTGGCCATTTTGACTCGTGCGCTTCGAGCAAGGTCTTTGCTTCGTCAACCGTTTTCACCGCTTTCAGACGTATCTGGCGTGTGTGTGTGCACCGTGGCTTGAAGATTAATTTGCGGTTCGCCGACTGTGAGCCGTGAAAGTCCATACCCGAGGGTGTGATTTCCCAGTCGCCTTGAGGGAGCCTTTGTGCAGCTTCGGCTGTGTGACTGTACTTGCCATCCGCATGGGATTCTGGTCTCAATTGGACATCGTTCTGGCGATCGCTGGAGCGAATCAACGTTGGCTTGAAGCCGGGAGTAAGAGACAGTGTGGAATGTTCTTGTTTCACTCACTTGGAGCACAGTGCTATATTACAAAACTTATGGTACCATCATAGGACATCTTGATTGTACTATTGAATACTATTATTGTTGTACTGTTATTCTTGTGTGATCTTAATACAATATTTGTTTGTGAGTAACAATTGGGGTGGCTTCTCCATTGATCTTTGACAAACAGAATAACACAGTTTTCTGCCGTGACTCCTCTCTGGGCTCGGAGGTACACCGTGACCAGGGGGTCGGGGAGGAGCACGTAACACATGGGCAGTGAGATTTGCAGACACTCTGTCTCTGCTGCTTTAACCTTTGCTGGTGAAAGCAATCCTATTGTCGTGGTGGGGTCTGACACAGATCTACTCGTGATGTTTGTGGCCTTGACACCCACAAAGTCCCATGTGTTTCTGTTGAATCCAGCCAGGCACAAGCAAAGTCCCCGCAGACGCTGTTCGACATTAAGTCAATCCAAGAAGCGATAGGTGATCTAACGGACAACCTCCTGTTCCTTCACACCGTCACTGTGATACGTCAGTTCCGTCCCGGCAAGGGAAGCAACACAACAACTTTGCTCCATGCGCTATACCGGCGGACATTCCCATCACCAATAATATTCCCTACCACTTGGATAATGTCCTCAATGAGGACCCGTTCAGGGAGAATGTGTATACAAGTGCATGCTTCTGCGTTAGATTCTCAAATGACTCCTAAAAAGAGCGTACATCTAATCCAATCTAAATATCTATAAAGCTCAGTTGACTTTTTGCTCCACCAAATAACAGCGAAACGGAGTTGAGTAAAAGGGTGAAAATTCTACAGATGCTGTGATAAATAACTACCTCTGTCGGTTTGAATGTTTCAATGAGAATAGACGTCTGGATCAATTTTTGAATTAAATTTAAATCCTGATATATATATATATATATATATATATATATATATATATATATATATATATATATATATATATATATATATATATATATATATATAAACGTGGGTTGGCTGTGTGTCCGCGTTTTATGCAGAGATGGCAGAACGGATCTTCATCAAACTTTAAGAGGTTCATCGGTGAGTGCCTGGGAGTGTTTCAGGCAAAATATTTTTTAAATATATATATATATATAAAATAAAGTTCGTTTTTTTGGAGTTAAAAAAAAAATCGTTCGATAGTGCCGAAGACTTTTTAAATGAATTACAGTTATATTCAAGTACACATTCGCATAAATAAATACAAAACAATTACCAGACATTTTAATACAAATAAATCAAACAATTCCGGAAGTGTACGAATTTCCTAGTATGGCTTCCTCTTCTTCCTAATCGGCATCACACTTAACTCAGAAACGTGAGCCACATTCACTCAGAAACGTGAGCCACATTCACTCAGAAACGTGAGCCACATTCACTCAGAAATGTGAGCCACTCCCCTTCCTCTCCTGCCTCCCTACTCCCTCCCCCCTTCCCTCCCTGCTCCTCACCCCTCCTCCTCCTCCTCCCCCCTTCCCCTTCCCCCTCCTTCGCTTCCCCCCTCGCCTCCCCCTCCTCCTCCCCCTCCACCTCCCGTTCCCCTCCCCCTCCCCTCTCCCGTTCCCCTCCCCTCCCCCGCCCGGCAACGCCGGCTACTTCTGCTAGTTGTCTATATCAGCGATTTACCACCGTTCTGCCCAAACCAAGCAGAAGGGCTCAACCGAAATAAATCAAACTAAATTCATTAAAAACATTCTACACAAAAACGTATGCAAAACAGCCTGCACAGCCTCGTAAGGGAGGTTAAACCGCACCCAGAAGGCCAAATCTCTCACTCCATTTCTCTGGAGAAAAAGGGGAAGAGACAAGACAAGTAAGGGAGCAGAAAGCCAGAACAGGTGAAGTAAGACAAGGAAAGGCTGCACACATTCTCCGCACATGACATCGAGCACAGATCTACACGCGCTCTGAGCCACACGTGGAACAGTGATTGGCACAGGTGTGGGACAGAGAGGAGAGAAATAAAGGAAGCGAGAGAGAGCAAGCAAATGCAAGGTGTTGATAATTAAAAAACAAGAGAAATCAGATGTGAGAAAAAGTAGGAGTGATGTTTAAAAGATGAGGAATTAAGAGTCAAGGGTTGTAAGGAAGAGGCCAGTAAGATTAAAAGAAACTTTTTGATTTATTTTTTTTGTATACAATATCGAGGCTCGTGTAAGAGCTAACATTAATCACAAAAAGACAGAGAGAGGGAAGCACACAAGTACAACATTTGAGAGCAGGGACATCGGGAGATCTGTGGGAGGGAAAGGGCTTGGGGGGAGGAGACATGGAAAGGGTGGGAGGGGGTGGGAGAGGTATAAAACACATGGACACTGCTAGGACTTCCAGGAAAGAAGTCGGTATTTCAAAAAAGTGGATCTGGGGTGAATTAATGGGCATAGAAAAGATCAAGGTTTTGGATGGGGGAAGATAAGAGATGGTGGTAAACAGCTGTTTTAAAGACCTGGAGGGAGGAGTGGGATTGAAGAGATTGAGGGAGTTTGTTCCAGAGGCGGGAGAAAAGAGGAATGAAGGAGTGAAAGTGAGCAGAGAGTCTTGATTTTGGCAGTTTAACCATAAGAGGGTTGCAGGCAGATCTTGTGTGTCCTGCAGGAATATTTGGGAAACAGAGCACAGACAGAGCTGGGGAATTTAGGCCGGAGAGGAGTCGGTAGAAGCCAGAAAGACCACCAACCTGCCTGCGGTGAGTGAAAGGCCCTCGAAGTTAGCTTCATCGCGGTCAATTCCAATGATTCTGAAAGCTTTGGTTTCAACATTGTGAAGCCGAGCTAGGTGTGAGGCAGGAGCACCAGCTCAGAGGGGAGAGCAGTATTCCATCGAGCTGCGGATGAAAGCTTTGTATGTGGTGAGGAGCTCAGGTGTGCCAAGGAAGGACTTTGCACGACGGAGGATGCGCAGTCGGCGACTGGCTTTGGAGGCCAGCTTGGAAATGTGGTTTTCCAAGGAAAATCATGGCAGATAGTGAGACCCAAAAGCTTGAGTGACAGAACTTCTTGGAGAGGATTATTTAGAAAGTGGATGGGAGGGTTGTCCAGTCAGTCTTTTTGAGGGACATAGCAAGAGTGTGAGATTTGTCAGGATTGAAAGACATGTTCGACTTGTTTGACCAGTCTGTGATTTTGTCCAGGTCTGCAGAGAGTGAGGAGGCTGCAGACTGCCGATCTGAGGGATGAGGTATGGAGTGGCAGAGAGTGGAGTCATCAGCAAAGAGATATAGAGGATTTTCCAGAGAGGCGGAGAGATCATTGATGAAGACCAGAAAAGGCACAGGGCCCAGAACATTGCCTTGGGGAACTCCAGCCTGAACAGGAAGGGGAGATGAGAGAAATCCATTCAGAGCCACACGTTGACTATGACTGGAGAGGAAGTCAGCAAGCCATGCATGGATATTTCCATGGCTACCACAGGAGGAGAGTTTGGTGAGCAGGGCGGGGTGCCAGACCGTATCGAAGGCACGTGATATGTCAAGGGAGACGGCTCTGATTTCCTATTTGGCATTGAGGACCTCCATCCATTGTTGAGACAGCAGAAGTAGCATGTCCAGAGTAGAGTGACCTGGTCTGAAACCAAATTGATGATCAGAGATCAAGCCATTGGAGAAGAGGAAAGATTTCATGTCAGAAGCAATGATGGATTCCATGACTTTGCTGATTATTGGGAGCAGGCTGATTGGTCTGCAGTTGCAAGTAGGTGTTTTTGCAACTTTTTTGTGTAAAGCGGGAATGTTGGCTGATTTCCAAGCAGATGGCAGATGACCTTGATCAAAAGAGAGGGTGAAGAGAACAAAGAGAGGGTGAGATAGAGCGGCAGAGCAGGATTTTAGGACCCGTGGGCTGATGCTGTCTGGTCCAGTTGCAGAATCAGAGTCGAGGTTCGACAAAAACTTCTCCACCTTGTCAGGAGAGAAGGACAAATAGTCCAGGAGCAGCTGTGTTCGACTGGGAAAGGTGGGTACAGAGAGACATGGGTCCGGGACACAAGATTTTGAGGCAAACATAGAGTTGAGGCATTCGGCTTTTTCACATGCTGTGTCAGCTGTATAGCTGTTTGAGGTAAGGGAGGGGAGGGATGGGGGAACAAACACCAGAAACAGATTTGACCAGACGCCACCAGGATTTGGAGGAAGGAGACAGGTTTGAGAGTTCATTCTTGAGTGTAGGGAGATATTGTTTCCTGGCTCTCCTGAGAGTAGACACACTTGTTCTGAGCTTTGTGAAAGGAACTGAGATTACGTTCAGTTGGATTAGGCTTGCATGAGGTGAAGGCAAGTTGTTTCATGGCAACTGCCTCACCACATGCTTCATTGTACCATGGACGGGAGGAAGGGTATGACAACTGAAGACGAGATGGGATAAATCTGTGCATGAGAGTGAGCAATTTACTTTGGAAGAATTCCCAGGAATAGTTGATGTCAGAGGCAGTAGAGATGGGAGACCAGTCCAGATGATTGATGGCTGCTTGAAGACCGTGCCAGTCGGCCTGAGTGAAATGCCAGACTCGTCGACGCTGAGGAGGCTCTCTGAGAATAGCCAGAGAGATGTCAACTTTAACAAGGATATGGTCAGATGAGCCGATTGGAGCAGACGAAGAGCAGCAGACATTTGCAGGGAAGTTTGTCATAACCAAGTCTAGAAGAGAAGATACTCCATTGACTGAGATCCGGGTCAGGAAATTTACAGATTGTGTCAGTCCCAGTGAGTCACAGAAGTCCTTTACAGAGGTGCCATGGCTGGTGTGAGAGGAACCCACACCCAACCAGGTGGCATGATGACAGTTGAAGTCGCCACATATGAGGAAGAGAGAGTTGGGATGAGTGGATAGAAGTTGGTCCATGTTGTCAGACAGGGAGATGTAAATGGAGTCATCACTGTTTGGAGGACGGTAAAGAACACATATGAACAAAAGGTGGGAGCGAAGGGGAAGCTGTAGCCAGAGGTACTCCTGGGGGTGGGTTGGAGAGAGGGCAGTGCAAGGAGAGTGAGGAAGAGAGTTTTTGATAAAGATGGCAACCCCACCACCAGGACAAGGCTCAGGTCTATCATACTGGAGAAGGAAGTAACCAGGAAGAGATATTAAAGCATCAGAGACATCTTGAAGGAGGAAAGTGTCTGTTCAGAAGATTACGTCTGTTTTGTCAGAAGCAACCTGTATGGAGAGATCAATCAGGTTTGAGCGAAGGCCCCGGATGTTTGAGGTCTATACCGTTAAGGAAGAGGGAGGGGGAGCATCGGGTACAGGACAGGGGAGGAGAGGTGTAGGGTAAGGTGAGAGGGGGAGGTCGCTCCCCGATTATAGTGTGTATATGATGATCGGGGGAGGGATGGTGAGCTGTTGATAGTGTGTCGGAGATTGCAGAAGTGTTAGGAGAAAGGGAAGGATGAGGACGACAAAAAGTTTAATGGTGATGGGAAGAGGGACAGCGAGGTGTTGTTTGGGAGGGGGTGGGGGGGGGGGGAAGAGCAAAGTCAAAGGTTGGAGGAGGTGGAGGTATGTGATGGAAGGGATAAGAAGTGGGGAGGAGGCAGCATTGAGGAGGAGGGAGAAATGGAGAAAGATAGTAGGGGGGGGAGATTAGAAGGGAAGGGATGGGGAGGAATTTTGAAGGGGAGCATTGAGGAAGGGAGTTTTGAAGGGGAGGGGTGAGGGGGGAGTATTGAAGGGAAGGGGAGGGGTGAGCAGGAGTTTTGAAGGGGAGGGGTGAGGAGGAAGTTTTGAAGAGGAGGGGATGGTGGGGAGATTTGAAGGGGAGGGGTGAGGGGAAGTTTTCAAGGGGAGGGGTGAGGGGGAGTTTAGGAGGGGAGGGGCGAGGAGGAGCTTAGGAGGGGAGGGGCGAGGGGGGAGTTTAGGAGGGGACGGTTGAGGGGAGAGTTTAGGAGGGGAGGGATGAGGGGAGGGGTAAGTTGGGTTTTTAGAAAGTGGATGATTAATGAAAAACGAACATTTATTATAAACTGGGTTTATTGTGATTTTCAAGTCAGAGATTCGTTTGAAAACGATAGAGGGGTGGAATGAAGGTGAGTTTCGAGAATGTAGAAAGGAATGACTGTAAGAGATTGAATTTTTTTTTGAAGTGGAATGATTTGTTGAGGAAATTGAAAAAAGCCTTTTAAATAGGAAGAACAACAGCATGTTATCATAAACCACTGAATAAAACACTGCAGGGGAAAGCAAACAAACTGTACATACATGATGTGTTTGTGTGTTTTTACCCTGTCTGTGGGAGTGTTTTCGGGCAAAAACTTTTTGGAAAAAGAAAAGTTCGTATTTTTTTTTTAAATCTCTCTGTAGTGCCGGAGCCTTTTTGATTAATGACAGTGATATACAAGTACACATTCGCATCAATAAATACAAAACAATTTCTAGATATTTGACCACAAGTAATAAAACAATTCCGGAAGTGGTCGAATTTGGTGGTAAGGCTTCCTCTTCTTACTGAACGTCTTCACCAGTGTATATTCAACAAAAAGGTAAAATGATGATTTGACATTTGTGATGGATTCTGATTTGGATGTAATTGCTTTTCCATTATATTTGCCCTCGTTTCAAATATGTTAATGTTTCACTTTTGCTTGAGCAATGCCGGGTACTCCAGCTATAAACGCTTTTATACTTTACTCGGGGTACAAATACAAATACAACTTTGTCTGGGGGGTAACATGGGGTATGTGGCTGCAGCCTCATGTGGGGATCAGGGGGACCGGGAGAGGGGCGTAAATACTCTATGTAAATGTATACCATGTAGCGCCACCTGTTGATGGTGGCAGAGGGTAATACAATTTCCTTTTTTACCTGGCCAACACTGAGGTTAAAGCACTCTTTGCATTTATATATGAGCAACCTTTCATTTATATTATCGTCTGAGGCATATCTCACATGCAACACTGCGATGTGCAAACATAGTACACAAATGTGCATTTTAGAAGTAAAAATGCAGAAATCAACATTTGAGGGTGGCAGCGTGTTAGTTTTGGAGCTGAGCGATGGCAGAGGCATCAGCTGAAGGCCTTTCCTGACTAAAATCGATGTGTTTTGATGTACAGAGCAAATCAAAGAGCACTCCATGGCAATTTCTGGTGATACTTTTAAGCCTCAAGACTTGCACAGAGGGCACAGTTTCATTTAAAGGCCAATGCTTTGCCTCCTATAGATTTTGTCTGTGCACTTGTCTTCAGACACCTGAAAAATAAATTTGATTATATGACAAAACATGAAAATAAACAAAAGCAAATATGGACAGGACAATACCTTTTTTAAATTTCATCAATGTTTTCATTTCAATGGAGTTTCTGCACTAATACTCACATTTCACACCGTTTTTATTGTCACCATAATTATGTCCATTACTTTATGCTTGTGTGTGTATATGTTTGTGTATGTGTGTATTTTTGTGTTTGTGTGTGTGTGTGTGTGTGTGTGTGTGTGTGTGTGTGTGTGTGTGTGTGTGTGTGTGTGTGTGTGTGTATGTGTACAGTCACGTGAAAAAGTAAGTACACCCCGTGTAAAGTTTTGACTTTTTCAACATATTTCAACATACAGCTATTTGATCTTCATTTCAACAATATTGATAGATAAAGGTGATATAATATAACAAATATCATGAAACATTTACATTTTGTAGTCCATTGTATAATTTAAATAAACATAAATGCAAATTTCGCATGTGGAAAAAGTAAGTAACCCTTGGCTCCAATAGGTGGTATTGCCCCCTTTGGCAGAAACAACCTCAAGTAGGCGTTTCTTATAACTGTCTACCAGTCTCTGACATCGACTGGGAGAAATTTTGCCCACTCCTCCATGCAGAATTCTTTCAGCTGTGCGATGTTTGAGGGGTTTCTTGCATGCACAGCTCGTTTCAAATCCCCCAACAACATCTCGATGGGATTTAGATCCGGGCTTTGACATGGCCATTCCAGAACCCTCCATTTCTTTATTTTCAGCCATTCCTTGGTGGATGTACTGGTATGTTTAGGGTCATTGTCATGTTGCAAGGTCAACCTTGGATTGAGCTTCAACTTTCCGACAGATGGCCTCACATTATCCTCAAGCACCCTCTGGTACAATGAAGAATTCATAGTGGATTCTATGATGGTGAGCTGCCCAGGCCCTGATGCAGCAAAGCTGCCCCAAACCATAATATTTCCACCACCATGCTTTGCAGTTGGTATCAGGTTCTTGTGGTCAAATGCTGTCTTTGGTTTTCGCCAAACATGTCTTCTGTTACTGTGGCCAAATAGCTCTACCTTTGACTCATCTGTCCAGAGCACATTGTTCCAGAAGTGCTGGTCTTTGCCTTTTTTTTTTTTTTTTTGTATACAAGATCGAGGCTCGTGAAAGAGCGAACATTAATCACACAGAAAGACAAACAGACACACAAAACAAATAACATCGGGAGCGGTAGCCAAGATGGGGAGAGAGGGGGAAGGACACAAACACAACATTTGAGAGCAGGGACCGAGAGACATGGAGACATCGAGAGAACTGTGGGAGGGAGAGGGCTTTGGGGGGAGGCATGGGAAGGGGGGGGGGGTGGGAGAGGTATAAAACATATGGACACTGCCAAGACTTCCAGGAAAGAAGTTGGAATTTCAAACAAGGTGGATCTGGGGTGAATTAGTGGGGGTAGAAAAGATCAAGGTTTTGGATGGGGGAAGATAAGAGATGGTGGTGAACAGCTGTTTTGAAGACCTGGAGGGAGGAGTGTGATTGAAGTGAGTGTGGGAGTTTGTTCCAGAGGTGGGAGAAAAGAGGAATGAAAGAGTGAAGGTGAGCAGAGAGCCGAGATTTCGGCAGTTTAACCATCAGAGGGTGGCTGGCAGATCTTGTGCGACCTGTAGGAATATTTGGGGGACAGAGCACAGAGAGAGCTGGGGGAGCAAGGCCGGAGAGGAGTCGGTAGAAGACAGAAAGAAGCCTTGGTGTTCATTGACAAACTTTAGTCTTGCCCTGATGTTCTTTCTGGACAGCAAAGGTTTCCTCCTGGCACACGTCCCATGTAGATCAAATTTGTGCAGCCTCTTTCTAATGGTAGACTCGTGCACTTTGACATCAACAGTGGCAAGAGATACCTGTAGGTCCCGTGATGACATTCTGGGGTTCTTAGAGACCTCTTTCAGCATCTTGCGGTCTGCTCTCGGGCTGAACTTGCTGGGGCGGCCTGGCCTGAACAAGTTGGCAGTTGTTTGGAATCTTCTCCACTTGTAGATGATCTTCCGGACAGTCGAATGATTGATTTAAAATTGTTTGGAGATCTTTTTAAATCCCTTCCCAGACTCATAGGCATCTATAACCTTATTTCTGAAGGCCTCAGAGAGCTCTTTTGATCTCGGCATGGTGACGCCGCACACTTCAACAACAAAGAGCAAACCAAACTAAATGTCCGAGGTTTAAATAAGACAGGTTCCTCCAAGATCCTCTCTAACGATGTTCTAGTCATTTGCACCTGATTCTAATTTTAGGTATTTGAAGTAGTGATAAATGTATTGATGTACTTACTTTTTCCACATGCGAAATTTGCATTTATGTTTATTTAAATTATACAATGGACTACAAAATGTAAATGTTTTATGATATTTGTTATATTATATCACCTTTATCTATCAATATTGTTGAAATGAAGATCAAATAGCTGTATGTTGAAATATGTTGAAAAAGTCAAAACTTTACATGGGGTGTACTTACTTTTTCACGTGACTGTATATCAAGGAAAAGGGGGTGGGGACACCGAACCCACCAATCAACGCCTTTCTGGAACCAAACTCGTGCCCTTCAAATTCAGTTGTGTCGTGTGGAGTTGGACAGGTTGGACAGATAGGTCTGGCTTTATAAATGGTGATAAATGTGATTGAAATTTGGACAGACAAGGCCAATAATTCTGGATATAAAAGTTGCAATTGATGTGCCTATCCGGGTATGGTGCACAGAAGCAAAGGTCAAGATGGTGGAGTAGTGTTTTTGTCGACAGTGGATGCTTTCACCACTTTCTGCAACCTCAGTGCAGCTCTGTTCTTGCTTTAATCACTGTGGTTGATGATTTTAAGGGGATATCGACTTGAGTTGCCAAGAAGTTGTTATACATGTTACTCGCCAACATTTTTTGGCACATCGCCAAGGCTAATTCCCAACTTATCTGCTTTCCTACTTACTGGCATAAGTATAGCGACATGCTAACAACTTCTGGTGTGGTAATGACTACAATTACCGTGTCACTCATGTTGACCTCCTTCGAGAATTGGAGGACCAGAAACTGAGTGGAGTGGCTGTCTGGCGCTTGCTGACTTCTGATTGCATTCTTGAGTCGACATCAACCCAGCTGCTCCATGTGCAAGCCAGTACAAAATATTCCAAAATGTCTTCGGAAGAGAAAGGCATATTTGCTGGTATGTTGTTCAATCTTAGTAAATAAAATGTATAATTGTGACTGCTGTATAAATATTGTACTGAAAAATACTATTTATGGCTTCAAAGAAACTAGATAGCTCCATCAAAGCAGAATCTACATTTAGTAGAAATAATGGAATTTTTACGGCTGAAAGTGATAATATGTACAATCATGGAAATAATTATGGAAATAGACACGTTTCTGGCTCCCTGGTGATCATCGACACAAGTGTATTCTATCCAAAAAGTGATCGATTTCTTTCCATGGATTGATTCTTTTCAGTGGACCGATTCCTTTCCCGAGGGCGTGGGCTGACGATCCTGCCAAAAAGGCTTCTAAAACCACAGAGGTTGACTCATGCTATGGTCACCACTGTATGTAGCAGCTGTCACTACATTAGGCAGTGGACAGTCCTGAGTGAGTCACAAACTGCAATAAATGTACATATATACAGTATATACACTACATGGCCAAAAGTATATGGACACCCGAAGATCACACCCACATGTGCTCATCGAACATCTCATTCAAAAATCATGGGCATTAATATGGAGTTGGTCCCCCCCCTTTGCTGCTATAACGGCCTCCCCTCTTCTGGGAAGGCTTTCCACTAGATGTTGGAACATTGCTGTGGGGATTTGCTTCCATTCAGCCACAAGAGCATTAATGAGGTTGGGCACTGATGTTGGGCGATTAGGCCTGGCTCGTAGTCAGCGTTCCAATTCATCCCAAATGTGTTCGATGGGGTTGAGGTGAGGGCGTTGTGCAGGCCAGTCAAGTTCTTCTACACCGATCTCGACAAACCATTTCTGTATGGACTTCGGTTTGTGCACAGGGGCATTGTCATGCTGAAACAGGAAAGGGCCTTCCCCAACCTGTTGCCACAAAGATGCAAGCATACAATTGTCTAGAATGTCATTGTATGCTGTAGCGTTAAGATTTCCCTTCACTGGAACTAAGGGGCCTAGCCTGAACCATGTAAAACAGCCCCAGACCATTATTCTTCCTCCACCAAACTTTACAGTTGGCACTATGCATTCGGGCAGGTGGCATTCTCCTGGCATCTGCTAAACCCAGATTAATCTATCAGACTGCCGATGGTGAAGCGTGATTCATCACTCCAGAGAACGTGTTTCCACTGCTCCAGAGTCCAATGGCGGCAAGCTTTACACAACTCCAGCCGATGCTTGGCATTGCGCATGGTGATCTTCGGCGTGTGAGTGGCTTCTCGGCCATTGAAACACATTTCATGAAGCTTGTGACGAACAGTTGTTGTGCTGATGTTGCTTCCAGAGGCAGTTTGGAACTCGGTAGTGAGTGTTGCAACCGAGGACAGACGATTTTTACGCGCTACTCGCTTCAGCACTCGGCAGTCCCATTCTGTGAGCTTGTGTGGCTGAGCTGTTGTTGCTCCTAGATGTTTCCACTTCACAATAACAGCACTCGCAGTTGACCGTGGAAGCTCTAGCAGGGCAGAAATTTGATGAACTGACTTGTTGGAAAGGTGGCATCCGATGACGATGCCACGTTGAAAGCCACTGAGCTCTTCAGTGCGGCCCATTCTTCTGCCAATGTTTGTCTCTGGAGATTGCATGGCTGTGTGCTTGATTATATATTCCTGTCAGCAATGAGTGTGGCTGAAACAGCCGAATGTACTAATTAGAAGGGGTGTCCGCATACTTTTGGCTATGTAGTGTATGTATGTATTAAAAAAGGTTCTTCTGGACAACAGGTCGCATCGGCTCCGCCTATTACGCATGAGCTTAGCAGAGTGTATAGCCACCTACATCTCCATAGAGGATTGCACTGCAGCCAATACCGGAAAGAGAATGAAATTCTCAATTTTATAGACCGGTCCACCCCGGAGAGGGAACATTCACGGACTCGTGTTTCGGGATTGTTGCTCTCGTCAGCATGGAGCAGAAGCTCCTCCCCACTCCACTCCAGCTCCTTTTGTATGTGAAGGTTTTGACGCCGGTTTATAGGAACCCAAATCAACTGCAACAACAGATTGCTTTACTTTACCCAATTACCCACAAACACATTGTAGCACGGACAATGGCAGCTCGAGCATAGACTCTTATTCCAAAGCCGATGCAGGTACAGAAATTAGATTAGTTGGAGGAGTCCTGCTTAATAATGGATGTAGCAAAGGGATACTCCCTACCCTGAAAGAACCAAACATGTTTGGGCACTGTGTGCTGTCATACTACCCAGGCCTTTCAAAAATGATTGGCAAGATAGTATGCAGTGCACAGATTGGTGTAGCATACAAGCCTCTACGCACCATCTGTAATGTCATTTCAAAAGTAAAGGAAAGGATATCAACTGATGATAAATGAGGTGTATACCATTCATCATGCAGAGACTGTGACCAATTCCACATGTGTGAAATTGGAAGGAATTCAAAACAAAGTCCCCCATCTAAAACCTTGATCTTTTCTACCCCCATTAATTCACCCCAGATCCACTTTTTTGAAACACCAACCTCTTTCCTGGAAGTCCTAGCAGGGTCCATGTGTTTTTTTTTTTACCTCTTCCACCCCCTCCCCTTCCCATGCCTCCTCCCCCCAAGCCCTCTCCTTCCCACAGATCTCATGATGTCCCTGTTCTCTGCTGTTGTACTTGTGTGCTTCCATCTCTCTCCCCATCTTGTCTTCCGCTCCCTTTATCATATGTTTTGTGTGTCAGTTTGTTTTTGTGATCATTGCTAGCTCTTTCACGAGCCTCGATGATGCATACAGAAAAAAAAGAAGAAAAAAAGAAGGTTTTGGATGGGGGAAGATAAGAAATGGTGGTGAACAGCTGTTTTAAAGACCTGGAGGGAGGAGTGGGATTGAAGAGAGTGAGGGAGTTTGTTCCCGAGGCTGGAGAAAAGATGAATGAAGGAGTGAAGGTGAGCAGAGAGTCTTGATTTTGGCAGTTTAACCATAAGAGGGTTGCTGGCAGATCTTGTGCGACCTGAAAGAATATTTGGGGGACAGAGCACAGACAGAGCTGGGGAAGCTAGGTCGGAGAGGAGTCGGTAGAAGACAGAAAGACCACCAACCTGACTGCGGTGAGTGAGTGAAAGGTCCTCGGATTCAGCTTAATCGCGGGAGATTCCAATGATTCTGAAAGCTTTGGTTTCTGCAGCGTGAAGCCGAGCTAGTTGTGAGGCAGGAGCACCAGGGGAGAGCAGTATTCCATTGAGCTGCGGGTGAAAGGCTTGTATGTGAAGGTGGGAGATGTTTTAGAACTGTGTCATGCGCATGGCTGGTGGGGGATGGTTTTAGAACTGTGTCATGCATGCGGCTGGTGGGGAATGGTTTTTGCTCCCGCAATAAACCGTGAATACATGAAGCACAGGACCACAAATGTAGAAGCAGGTCATGTTTTGTGAATTTCGGATATGCGGGGTCAGCGGATGTCGAATCCGCAAATGTCGGGGGTCCATGGTATCCTCTCTCACTCTCTCTCAAAAAAAAATCGCACCAGCATCGGAAGGAAGGGGTTCAGTTTGGCATTTTTAATATGAAATAGGCAAAGCCCAGAAACGAACTAAACCCATTAGAATTGTCCTTTGGAACCCATTAGAATTACCCTTTAGAACCCATTAGAATAAGCCTTCAGAATAACCATTCAGAACCTATTATAATTACCCTTTAGAACCCTTTATAACCAATTCGAATTACCCTTTAGAAGCCATTCGAATTACCCTTTAGAATTACCCTTCAGAACCCATCAGCATTGCCCTTTGAAACCCATCAGAATTACCCTTTGAAACCAATCAGAATTACCCTTTAGAAACCTTTAGACTTAAACACAGTGGGTTAGAAATCTTCTTCTTCTTTTTGGACAGACGGACAGACATAGCCAAATATTGAGGCAGCTTCACCACGATAAAAACCGAACAGGTGAATGTTGTTGATGCGATTCATTTACATGATATCCTGGGACACAGATGAGGTGCAGAGATCATAGAGATACCTGCTCTGACAGAGATAAATGCTGAATAATTACATGTCCATTTCATTGTGACCTCATCACGTAATGCTGCATTGTGGGGAATCTTCTTCTTCTTCTTCCGTATTGTTACGTGCTCCTCCCCAAACCCCGGTCACGGTGTACCTCCGAGCCCCGAAAGGAGTCACGGCAGAAAGATGTGTTATTCTGTGTGTCAATGACCAATGGTGAAACCACACCAATTGTTACCAAAAAACAAGTATTGTATTAAGGTCACACAAGAATAACAGCACAAGAACAATAATAATCAATTGTACAACAAATATTATATCATTCCTATGATGGTACCATCAGTTTCTTACAATATAACTCACTGTGCTCCAAGTGAGCGAAAAGAACATTCCCAAAGTCTCTGTCCCGGAACCAAGCCAAAGTCGATCCACGCTCCGGTGATCGTAAGAAAAATGTCGTATCGAGACCAGAATCCAGTTCGGCTGACAGTCACGCTGCCAAAGAGGCGCAAAGGTGCCCTCAAAAGGCGACTGGGAAATCACACCTTCAGGTATGAATGTTCAACGGCTCCCAAACGGAGAACCACAAATTCCCAATCGAAATCCACGTTACACACGCAAACCATGCTAACGGCTGGGTGCGGTGAAATGGCTGGAGCGAGGTGAAAAGGCTGGAGCGAGGTGAAAAGGCTGGAGCGATGCGAAATGGCGGGAGTGAGGCAAAATGGCCGACAGGCCCGTACTGGAGGCGTACCGACACTCCAACAATGATTCTCTTCGGAATCAACCGCAAAACCTGTCACGCAGGTTTATCTGTCACAGCGATCACAACTCTGTCGCAGGAATCCCTTTCCCAGGAAACCCAAAGTTCCCTCGTGACCCCCGTTTGCCAGCGTCTCCACGAGACCTCAAAGCAGCTCGTCTTTTCTTCCCGACCTCACTTGCTCCGCTTTTTTCTTTCTCTTCTTCTTCTTCCGGTTCCTCCCGATCCGGTTTCCGGTTTCTTTTAAAACACTAATTTTTTACCTTTTGAAAACAGTTATCTCCATTTCACTTAAACGATAACAATAATAGTACATGGAACCAAAAATGCTTGCAGTGGATGAAAACCACAACGACGGAAGTGACGAATCCGTAATACTCCCCACCCTCAAGAAAGAAAGTTTGAACATAGGAAAAACTTTCTTTGCATGCAAAAACCCTTTTTTTTTTCTTCTTTTTTTGTATACTGAATTGAGCCTCGTGACAGAGCTAACATTTATTTCACAAACGAATCAACCAGACAAACAAAATATATAAAAAGAGGGAGTGGAAGTCATGATGGGGAGAGAAGGGGAAGCACACAAACATAACATTTGAGAGCAGGGAGATGTGTGGGAGGGAGAGGGCTTGGGGGGAGGGGGCGTTCGAAGGTGGGGGGCGGGGGGGGGGTGGGAGAAGTATAAAACAAAAGGACACCAAGGACTTCCAGGACAGGACCCTTTTTAACAAACAAGTAAAACTCACCCCCAAATGATCAATTCACGTGAGCAACAATAATTAATATTCCCCAGAAGAAAGCAACGAAACTTCCGAACAACCTACAGGAATTTCCAAAGTTAGTTCACTCTGGATAAAGCATCAGCAACAACACTGTCCCTGCCCTTTACATGCTCAATTTCCAAGTTGAACTCCTGCAAAGCCAAACTCCATCTCATCAACCTCTGATTTTTTTTTTCATTTTTGGAACGAAGGTTAAGGGGTTGTGATCAGTGAAGACTTTTATAGGAAAGGTAGTAGTTCCCAGATACACCTCATAATGCTGAAGCGCGAGCATGAGAGCAAGGGTCTCTTTTTCCACAGTGGCATAATTTGCCTGGTGTTTGTTAAACTTTCTGGAATAGTAGCACCCCGGGTGATCCACTCCATCCTCATCTTCCTGTAATAGAACTGCCCCAGCCCCCACATCACTTGCATCAATGGCCAACTTAAATTGTTCTTGAAAATCAGGGGCTGCTAGGACAGGAGAGCTCATTAATATCGCTTTGACGTGGGCAAAGGCAGCCTGGCATTTGTCATCCCAAACAAACTTGGTCTCTTTCCTCAGCAAATTCGTTAAAGGGGCCACCACATCAGAAAAATTCCTGCAGAACCGCCGGTACCAACCAGCCATACCCAAGAATCTCATAAGCTCCTTCTTCGCTTTTGGAACTTGGAAGCGATCAATGGCTTCTATCTTGGCTGTCACCTGTTGCACCTGACCCTGACCTACTACATGGCCTAGGAACACCACCTGTGCTTTTACAAACTCACTCTTAGATAAGTTGAGGGTCAACCCTGCCTCGGTCAGTTTCTTGAAAAATGCATGGATTTGTTTAATATGATCTGGCAGGAATTTGAAATTTAGCCAGGGTACCGCTCATAGTTCTGATGGCTGCCGTACTCGAATATCTCTTTCCTCAACATTTGTAGATCAACTGGTGTGATGTTAACCAAATACACACGTCGACGTGGCATTCTTTACAATGAGTTCAAATTCAACAACAAGATGGGAGTTCCCTGTGCACAACAGACTGATATCTCGTAATGTGTGTGTCTTATGTGTGATTTAGGTATTTCGACCCCTTTATATTCCTGTCGTGTGGAATAAATGGTAATTGTAACTTGCCATAAAATATCACATTTAGAAGGCTGAACTATTTCTGTAAAAATGCAAATAACCAGCTGGAAACTATTTTTACCTCCGCCACTGAAGGTGAACGGAGGTTATGGATTCACCCCTGTGTGTCAGTCTGTCTGTCAACAGGATATCTAAAAGATTTATGGTCGGATTTGGATGAAACTTGGTGAACAGGTTGGGTGTGTGTTAAGGACGGATTGATTCGATTTTGGTGAAGATCCGGATAAGAGACCAAAACCAAAAGCCGATATGTAGCAGGATATCTCAAAAGGTTGTGGATGGGTTATGACAAACTTGGTGGATGAGTTGGGTTGTTGAGAAGAACAACCCAATTAGATTTTGGTTAATACTAGAGTAGCTCATGGTGGTTGAGTATGCACTTTATTGTACAGACCTAAACTCTTCAGGAATCCACTAATTGAAGGTCCAGGAACAATATTTGGTTGGTAACACATTTGCCACTGACGGCGAAATAGCTGAAATGGCCACACCCCTTTTTGGGCCACGCCCCCTTTTTGCCGTGACTGTATCTACAGAACCGTTGGACCTAGGAGGTTGCCCGACCACTCAAAATTTGCGCAATGGCCACATTATGGGGGGTCAGTAATACATTTTCATATCCAAAAGTCAATGGTTTTTAAGATAATTGCCAAAAACCGATTTCAACATGTTACGAACTACAATATTATTCGTAATTGTTCCTGTTCCTGTTCCTATTGTTCAAACTGTCCACAACCTGTCAAGATCAAGACAGCTGATTGACATCATGAATAGGTTGAACTTAGCCATCAGCTATGATTCAATGAAGAGGATCAACGCTTCGGCTGCCCAAAAGATGGTGGAGGATACCCTACCCAACAGATGTCCTGTATCGTCAATGATCTCTGAATGGCATGTTGTCCAAGGCGCAATGGACAATTTTGACCATACAGAGAACACAGTTTCAGGAAAAGATGGCAGCCATGACACTGTTCTAGTCATATTTCAGAACCAACCGAGAGATAGCGATTCTGAGGACATTCAGACGACAAGCTGCTCAACACCACTAGGAAAGAGAAAGTTTGCTGGTGTGCTGCCATGTCAGGTCATTGAGAAGTCACACCTTGTCAAAGGCACTGGTGATATACCGGAGACATTTTCAACTACACCATACAAGGATAATCGAAAGCACAGTGTTGATGATGATTATTTCCTTTGGTGCATGGCAAGACAGAAGTACACCGATCGTGAGGAGGGCTCTTTTCCTAGCTTCACAGCAACAATGAGTGCACTCCAGGATCCACTTAAGTTTGATGTTACAAAGACGTCATTTGTACCCATCCTTCCATATGTCGCAACCGAAATGGACACAATATTTACATCCATGATAAACTTTCAGGATGTCTTGAAGCAGAAGAATGCCGTGTCAGGGGCATTGTGGTCTGATGAAGGGGTGTATGCAATCGCCAAGGAAATCCAGCTGTTGAAGCCAGATCAGTTTGGTAACATATTCCTTGGAATGGGACCTTTTCACATGGAGAAGATTGTCATCGCTTGCCTTGGGAAGTTTTTAGGCTGTATCGGTATTGATCTGGCTTTGATTGAGACTGAAGCCTTTGGCAAGCTCGTTGTAGAGAATAGTGTCATGACTGGAGGTCACTATTGCAAAGGCAAGGAGGGAATGAGTCTTGTATCAGAGGTGATGACAGTTCTTATGTTTGAGAAGTTTCAACCTGACCAGGACAGTACTAGTTGTGAATTAGACCAGCAAATAGAGACCATGGAAACTAAGATGCAGCAGGCTTTAGATAGTGACCATACAGAGTTCAGAGAGATTTGGGAAGAAAGCAAGATCTTACATGCAGACTTGAAGAAGTATTTCACCGAATGGAAAGAAACGGCCTGTAATGAGAATGTGAGGTACTGGAGCTTGTTTCTGGATGAGCTGTATCCTATCCTGAGAGATCTTACACACTCTATTCGGCAAGGCGATTGGCATCTTTTCGTTTCAGCTGTGCGGAGGTGCATGCCTTTGTTCTTCGGGTTTGGCCGGACAAACTATAGCAGATGGGGTACGCTGTTCCTTGAAGATTGCCTGGACCTACAAAGGAAGTTCCCGGGTATCTACAGATGCTTTACAGATGGTGGATGGGTGATGTACCACACTACCCGACAAGGCAGTGCAGTAGGATTTGACATGGCACTCGAGAAGTGTTACAATAAACCCACCAAGGTTGCTGGAGGTATCATTGGGATGACCAGACAGAAAGAAGCAGTAGCCTTATGGAATCTCCTAAAGCATGAGAAAGATCTTCATGTGGCACAGCTGCTGGAATGGTGCAACTTGGGAGACAAAGATGACAGTGAGCTGAGCCTACACCATGAGTTCAATCCAAGTTCTACGAAGATTGGCCATGTTCGTGCAAAGGCCCTTCTGGATTACATAAAATCCATCAACAATCCGTTCGACGCTGGAATCAGACTTCAGAACATCTCTACTGGAGCTGACATTCCCCAGGAGGTTGTCGACGGATTACTTGAATGCCTGGAAATTGGTGAGAAGAGTTATGAAGAGTTTGTTGAGACCAGATTTCAGGATAAGGAGAAGCACCTACATGATACAATCCCTACCAACCGCAAGACTGTTTTCGTGAAACGTACTTCTACTCCGTTCACAGCGAAGAAATCGATGGCGAAAAAGGATGCAGCGGAAACGGTTAGGTACATTGACTATGCTAGAGAAAGAGGGTACAGCATGCTAGAACTCCTGAAGTATGAATTGACCAGCACATCCCAGTTCCTCACCACTGAATGTAAAGATGGCATCAAATTGAAGAAGCCCGATAAAGCCTCCTTAGCCAGGGAACTTGTCAGTCGCCTTCCACAGGAGACGAGGAATGTAAAGAGTGACGCTCAGATGACAATAGTGGACTTCATGGCACTTGTGCGTAAACTACCGATGAAAAAGATGGGCCTTCACACATTCGGGGAATTGGCTGAGAGTCTTTCCAACAGGATTCTTGCTACAGGCTCCGTGTCCACAAGAATAGACATTATTTTTGATGTTTATCAAAAATCATCAATCAAGCAAATGGAACGGGCACAGCGAAGTTCCTCAGAACAAATCACAATCACCATTGGGTCTGACAATCAGAAACTCCCTGTCGATCTTGATATGTTCTGGAGCTCAATGTTGAACAAAGTTCGGTTGCAGGAGTATGTCTTCAAGTGGATGCTGCAGAATGTCGAGTCGGACAAGGAAATATTCTTTGGAGGAGTATATGGGGGTGAATGCAGGAAACTGTTAGCTGGCACTGAAACACAGATCGCAGAGCTCTCAAGCAACCAAGAAGAAGCCGACGACAGAATCATGTTCCATATTAATGATGGTGTTGTGAAACACGGGGTTCAATCAGTCTTGGTCGACTCGCCTGACACAGATGTCTTTGTCAACCTCATCTTCCACTTCAACACAACCTGGCAACTACAAAAGCTGTACGTGAAGCTTGGTAACCGGAAAACAAAGAAAACTGTACCAGTCCACATGTTGGTTGATCAACTGGACAACGGTTTGGTGTCGTGTCTCCCAGCCATTCATGCTCTCAGCGGTTGCGACAGTACCAGCAAGGTGGGTCCAAAGCTGTCTGGCCTGAAAGCATCCATCGATCTCTCCCTACTGGAAGGGTTTGGTGTAGAAGAACTGTCACCACAGATAACAAGCAATGCTGAAAAGTTCCTTGTGTCTGGATTAAAGAAGACCGACTGTTCCACTTTCGATGAATATCGATGGGAGCAGTACCACAACTCCAAGAAAGAACTGGACTTCAACCAGCTTGTGTGCTGTTCATCAACGCTACGAGAACACATAAAGCGAGCATTTCTTCAGTGTAAGATGTGGTTGCAAGCCCCAACTCCTGCCGTCACCAAACCAGATCCACTCCAGTATGGGTATGAAGCAACGGACGTTGGCATAACACCAGTGATACTGCCAGTATCGTGCAGGCCCGATGACCTGCCTCCTCCATGCAAATGCCCAAGAGCATGTATGAGTACCAAAACGTGCACTTGCAGAGACAGGAACATTAAATGTGTCACGTTTTGTGGCTGTAGTAAAGGCGAAAAGTGTAGAAATCCAAATAAGTAAATTCCAAAATAGGATGATGCAAAAGGTATAAGTGTCATATAATGTTGTGGCCTTGGTGGTATCATACAATTGTAGTTCGTAACATGTTGAAATCGGTTTTTGGCAATTATCTTAAAAACCATTAACTTTTGGATATGAAAATGTATTACTGACCCCCCCATAATGTGGCCATTGCGCAAATTTTGAGTGGTCGGGCAACCTCCTAGGTCCAACGGTTCTGTAGATACAGTCACGGCAAAAAAGGGGGCGTGGCCCAAAAAGGGGTATGGCCATTTCAGCTATTTCGCCGTCAGTGGCAAATGTGTTACCAACCAAATATTGTTCCTGGACCTTCAATTAGTGGATTCCTGAAGAGTTTAGGTCTGTACAATAAAGTGCATACTCAACCACCATGAGCTACTAGAGTATAAGATTCGAATCCAGATATGGCCTATCAGTGGGATACAAAACGTAAACGTTTCAGCCTAGCGGAGGTATGTGCTCTCGCGAGTGCTGTTGTAGCTCGGTGTTAAGTTATGTTTTGCACTGATGATATATTCAGTGACGCACATTTTTTTTTCACTTCCCCCTTTCCCATTGAGCTTTTTCTTTTATTTCTCTTCGTCTACTAACATTCGCGTACTGCACGTAAGTTAATCTACAAACAGCAATTCCAGGACATTTAGGGGCTGTGGAAAACAAATGTTCCCAAAACCATTTTATTGCTTTTAATACTCCGGTATCTAAAAGTGATGCTCATTATGGATGTTCAAATTCCTGTCCAGCCCTTCTTCCAATGATGTCTTAGATTTCTCAAGCACTCTAACTCCCTTGGCTTCTCCAATATGTTGCTTCTCACTTATCCTTGCAATCTTCTTACTTTTTGTTCATTTTGTCCCTTTAGACAGTCCAGGGTCTGTATCGTTTCTGTATAATATGTGTGAACCCACTGGGAAACCTTCTGGGACTGTCATGGGTCGATGTAGTGTGTATATATTGACATGATTCCCATTGCGACTATTCAACAAAAACCTTTGGTTTCTCTTCATCCACACCACAAATGTCCTCCAAAACCCCAGTGTTAGTGAAAACAATAAATGACGTTTTTAAAAATGTAGTTTTCTCTCCAATAAATGCAACCTCTTTGTTGAGTGTGAAACAGTGAATATGGCAGCCATCATCAACAAAACATGATCAATATTGTCTCAGTACAATGTGTCATAAATGAAAGTTTATGTCCCATCATCTTGTTTATTCAAGTGATATGGCAACTCTGTTTCCAATATTATCAAACATTCTGTTCTCGCAAACAGATTGCTGTCATAATCACATTAAAAAAAACTGGCAACGGCTTCAATTGGGAGGCCCAAATGAAAAGGCAAAACATCAGAAATTGAAGGCTTTTTTATGTTAAACGATTTATATAAACATCTGTTAAATCATATCACGTGCAAATCATCAAAATCTAAACAGTATTTGTCGAATTTCAATAAAAGCCACATCACTGTTCATATCGGTAAATATGATTCCATCGTGTTTGGAAAAACTGGAAAATTGGAAAAATTGGAAATTGGGAAAATTGGAAAATTGGAAGAAAAAAAATGGAAAAACAATGTAGCCTAATTTACTCCAGGGTGTCCCAGGATTACCCACCCAAAATTTTGTTGCGATCGGTTCAGCTGTTTTTGCGGTACCTGGGAACAGACAGACAGACAGACAGACATTTGGTGAATTATAGTAAGATAATTAATCAATGGACAACCTCTAGGTCTCGGAGTCTTGGGGACAAAAGGACAAATATTGCCCCTCTTTCCTCATTTTGTACATCATCGTTTTTCACGCACCAAACCTTCCCGATTCACCTTCCCGACACATTTCCACAACCTTCAGAGGCTAAAGCCAAAGGTTAATCTCCTTTTGAACAATCGCACTATTTCAAGGCTGACACGTAGAATCATGAAAACTCTTGGGGGAAAAAATAACGAAAAATAATGACATCTTTGCATGCACTAAAAAAGAAATAAATAAATAAAAATTCACTCACTACTGCCAACGATTATTCAAAATGGGAAAGTGTGTAATGATCAATGACTTGTTCATGCAGAGTTAACATCAAAACTCGTCTAAGAAAGACTTTTTAGGTCATCTCATGTCGATTATCGAAGAGATGAACTTGTAAAATGTGTCGTGATGTCTGGATGTCTGTCCATCTGGTCGTCCGTCCGTCCATTCATCCATCGTCCGTTAACTTTTTGCTATTTCTGCTACTCCTCCGTTATCACCCGGCTGATTGTTGACAACTTGACACATGAATACAAGACCATAGCCCGCACAGTCACTCGGGCTTCTATTTTTCGATTTCGTATGGGGGGGAGGGCTCCAAGAGGATCAGGGGGGCTCCCAGGGAATCAGGGGGGCTCCCAGGGAGTGACCCCAAAATCAGGAGAGGTCTGAACTACAACCTCAAGAAATGATCGTCAGCCCACTAGGGGCTATTTATTACATTGTGACCTCCACGACATAGCATTTTCATGTACCATACTCTTTGCAGAGCATCGGCGCTGCTGAAACCGTTTATTTGGCAAGGATTACACTGTGTGGTTTGTCATTTCCTTCCAAGCTTTGTTCGTCCATGCTCTGTCCTTTTAAATGCTGAGCATCCAGCAAGTAAGCAGCACGTTTTTAAGTCATTGTATGACTCAGATGGGCTGTGAATCACCGACCTCCCAGATCTTAGAGGGGACGCTCTAACCATTATGTCACCAAGTCTGGTATCGACATGGCATACTGACTGGGATTTGAACAAATGCAAACTTGGCTCGAATATAAATCTGTTAAACAATGCAGAATATGCACTAAATGGTAGTTTTAAAGTAAAACGTATCCGTGGACTCACCTATTGAAAAAGCTGAATCTCTGAACCTGCACTTCCAGCACCGCAGAGAGGTTCATGGCCTCTCTGTTTTCTACCACCTCCTTTTTGGTCTTGTACCCACTGCCCTTTCATTGATCTGTACCCCCTCGACCACTCCCCAAACCCCACAGGCACAAGTAGTCTGCTATGAAACCACTTCTAGTGAAACTCTCAAAATCCCAGCTAACGACTCACTTAAACTCATTTGTTCCTCTTTACTTTCACCTGTGGAACCAATCTCCTCAATCTGTTCAATCTTATTCTTCCCCCCAGGGCTTCATTATGGATGGTCACCTCCTCCACAGTTCATTCCAAACCCAAACTCAAGTCATAATATTTTCGACCCTCAATAACATCCCAAAACCTTACCCCTTCCTTTTTGTGTTTTTTCCCCTTTCCTTCCATATTTTGTTCAATTGATGTTTCATCCTCGTTTTCGCCTTCCTTTTCTTAAAGCCCCCTTAATGCTGTGTTGCAGCTTGATTCATGCATCACTCTACTCATTTGTTGATGTGTTTCCCAACTTTCCACTGTTTTTCGCCCATGGCATTCTGTGTTCTTTCTCTTCCATAAGCCTGGACTCTGCAGATATGTTTTTTTAAACATAGTAAAGATTGTTTTAAAGTTTTTGGGAAACTATACAGTATGAATAGAAAGAGGAATATCCAGAAAGTCAGAAGGTGCTGTAATGCAAGTATCTGACCAAATAATCAACAGCTTTGGAAGAAATTAAATAACTGAGAAAGTGAGAAAGTGCTAGAATGCAAGTATCTGACCAAACAATCAACAGCTTTGCAAAAAAGTAAATAACTGAGAAAGTCAAAAGGTGCTGGAATGCAAGTATCTGACTAAATAATCACCAGCTTTGTAAAAAAGTAAATAAATGAGAAACTTCGAAAGTGCGAGAATGCAAGTATCTGACCAAATAATCAACAGCTTTGAAAGAAAGTAAATAACTGAGAAAGTTAGAAAGTGCTAGAATGCAAGTATCTGACCAAATAATCAACAGCTTTGGAAGAAATTAAATAAATGAGAAACTTAGAAAGTGCTAGAATGCAGGTATCTGACCAAATAATCAACAGCTTTGAAATAAAGCAAATAAAAAAGAAAGTCAGAAGGTGCTAGAATGCAGGTATCTGACCAAACAATCAACAGCTTTGAAAGAAAGTAAATAACTGAGAAAGTTAGAAAGTGCTGCAATGCAAGTATCTGACCAAATAATCAACAGCTTTGAAAGAAAGTAAATAACTGAGAAAGTCAGAAGGTGCTAGAATGCAAGTATCTGGCCAAACAATCAACAGCTTTGCAAGAAAGTAAATAACTGAGAAAGTTAGAAAGTGCAAGAATGCAAGTATCTGACCAAATAATCAACAGCTTTGAAAGAAAGTAAATAACAAAGAACGTCAGAAGGTGATAAAATGCAAGTATCTGGCCATATAATCAACAGCTTTGAAAGAAAGTAAATAACAAAGAACGTCAGAAGGTGATAAAATGCAAGTATCTGGCCATATAATCAACAGCTTTGAAAGAAAGTAAATAACTGAGAAAGTTAGAAAGTGCAAGAATGCAAATATCTGGCCATATAATCAACAGCTTTGAAAGAAAGTAAATAACTGAGAAAGTCAGAAGGTGCTAGAATGCAAGTATCTGACCAAATAATCAACAGCTTTGCAAGAAAGTAAATAACTGAGAAACTTAGAAAGTGCTAGAATGCAAGTATCTGGCCAAATAATCAACAGATTTGAAAGAAAGTAAATAACTGAGAAAGTCAGAAGGTGCTAGAATGCAAGTATCTGACCAAATAATCAACAGATTTGAAAGAAAGTAAATAACTGAGAAAGTCAGAAGGTGCTAGAATGCAAGTATCTGACCAAATAATCAACAGATTTGAAAGAAAGTAAATAACTGAGAAAGTCAGAAGGTGCTAGAATGCAAGTATCTGACCAAATAATCAACAGCTTTGAAAGAAAGTAAATAACAAAGAACGTCAGAAGGTGATAAAATGCAAGTATCTGGCCATATAATCAACAGCTTTGAAAGAAAGTAAATAACTGAGAAAGTTAGAAAGTGCAAGAATGCAAATATCTGGCCATATAATCAACAGCTTTGAAAGAAAGTAAATAACTGAGAAAGTCAGAAGGTGCTAGAATGCAAGTATCTGACCAAATAATCAACAGCTTTGCAAGAAAGTAAATAACTGAGAAACTTAGAAAGTGCTAGAATGCAAGTATCTGGCCAAATAATCAACAGATTTGAAAGAAAGTAAATAACTGAGAAAGTCAGAAGGTGCTAGAATGCAAGTATCTGACCAAATAATCAACAGATTTGAAAGAAAGTAAATAACTGAGAAAGTCAGAAGGTGCTAGAATGCAAGTATCTGACCAAATAATCAACAGATTTGAAAGAAAGTAAATAACTGAGAAAGTCAGAAGGTGCTGCAATGCAAGTATCTGACCAAATAATCAACAGCTTTGAAAGAAAGTAAATAACTGAGAAAGTCAGAAGGTGCTAGAATGCAAGTATCTGACCAAATAATCAACAGCTTTGTGAGAAAGTAAATAACTGAGAAAGTCAGAAGGTGCTAGAATGCAAGTATCTGGCCAAATAATCAACAGCTTTGAAAGAAAGTAAATAACTGAGAAAGTCAGAAGGTGCTAGAATGCAAGTATCTGACCAAATAATCACCAGCTTTGTGAGAAAGTAAATAACAAAGAACGTCAGAAGGTGATAAAATGCAAGTATCTGACCAAATAATCACCAGCTTTGTGAGAAAGTAAATAACAAAGAACGTCAGAAGGTGATAAAATGCAAGTATCTGACCAAATAATCAACAGCTTTGCAAGAAAGTAAATAACTGAGAAACTTAGAAAGTGCTAGAATGCAAGTATCTGGCCAAATAATCAACAGCTTTGAAAGAAATTAAATAACTGAGAAAGTCAGAAGGTGCTGCAATGCAAGTATCTGGCCAAATAATCACCAGCTTTGAAAGAAATTAAATAACTGAGAAACTTAGAAAGTGCTAGAATGCAAGTATCTGGCCAAATAATCACCAGCTTTGAAAGAAAGTAAATAACTGAGAAACTTAGAAAGTGCTAGAATGCAAGTATCTGGCCATATAATCAACAGCTTTGAAATAAAGTAAATAACTGAGAAAGTCAGAAGGTGCTGCAATGCAAGTATCTGACCAAATAATCACCAGCTTTGAAAGAAATTAAATAACTGAGAAAGTCAGAAGGTGCTGCAATGCAAGTATCTGACCAAATAATCACCAGCTTTGCAAGAAAGTAAATAACTGAGAAACTTAGAAAGTGCTAGAATGCAAGTATCTGGTCAAATAATCAACAGCTTTGAAAGAAAGTAAATAACTGAGAAAGTCAGAAGGTGCTGCAATGCAAGTATCTGACCAAATAATCAACAGCTTTGAAAGAAAGTAAATAACTGAGAAAGTCAGAAGGTGCTGCAATGCAAGTATCTGACCAAATAATCAACAGCTTTGTAAGAAAGTAAATAACGAAGAACGTTAGAAAGTGCAAGATTGCAAGTATCTGACCAAATAATCAACAGCTTTGAAAGAAAGTAAATAACTGAGAAAGTCAGAAGGTGCTGCAATGCAAGTATCTGACCAAATAATCAACAGCTTTGAAAGAAAGTAAATAACTGAGACAGTCAGAAGGTGCTAGAATGCAAGTATCTGGCCAAACAATCAACAGCTTTGCAAGAAAGTAAATAACTGAGAAAGTCAGAAGGTGCTAGAATGCAAGTATCTGACCAAATAATCAACAGCTTTGCAAGAAAGTAAATAACTGAGAAAGTCAGAAGGTGCTAGAATGCAAGTATCTGGCCAAACAATCAACAGCTTTGCAAGAAAGTAAATAACTGAGAAAGTCAGAAGGTGCTAGAATGCAAGTATCTGGCCAAACAATCAACAGCTTTGCAAGAAAGTAAATAACTGAGAAAGTCAGAAGGTGCTAGAATGCAAGTATCTGACCAAATAATCAACAGCTTTGTAAGAAAGTAAATAACTGAGGAAGTCAGAAGGTGCTAGAATGCAAGTATCTGGCCAAACAATCAACAGCTTTGCAAGAAAGTAAATAACTGAGAAAGTCAGAAGGTGCTAGAATGCAAGTATCTGACCAAACAATCAACAGCTTTGCAAGAAAGTAAATAACTGAGAAAGTCAGAAGGTGCTAGAATGCAAGTATCTGGCCAAATAATCAACAGCTTTGCAAGAAATTAAATAACTGAGAAAGTCAGAAGGTGCTAGAATGCAAGTATCTGGCCAAACAATCAACAGCTTTGCAAGAAAGTAAATAACTGAGAAAGTCAGAAGGTGCTAGAATGCAAGTATCTGACCAAACAATCAACAGCTTTGCAAGAAAGTAAATAACTGAGAAAGTCAGAAGGTGCTAGAATGCAAGTATCTGGCCAAATAATCAACAGCTTTGCAAGAAATTAAATAACTGAGAAACTTAGAAAGTGCTAGAATGCAAGTATCTGGCCAAATAATCAACAGATTTGAAAGAAAGTAAATAACTGAGAAAGTCAGAAGGTACTAGAATGCAAGTATCTGACCAAATAATCAACAGCTTTGTAAGAAAGAACATAACTGAGAAAGTTAGAAAGTGCTAGAATGCAAGTATCTGGCCAAATAATCACCAGCTTTGTAAGAAAGAACATAACTGAGAAAGTTAGAAAGTGCTAGAATGCAAGTATCTGGCCAAATAATCACCAGCTTTGTAAGAAAGAACATAACTGAGAAAGTTAGAAAGTGCAAGAATGCAAGTATCTGGCCAAATAATCAACAGCTTTGAAAGAAAGTAAATAACTGAGAAAGTCAGAAGGTACTAGAATGCAAGTATCTGACCAAATAATCAACAGCTTTGTAAGAAAGAACATAACTGAGAAAGTTAGAAAGTGCTAGAATGCAAATATCTGACCAAATAATCAACAGCTTTGTAAGAAAGAACATAACTGAGAAAGTTAGAAAGTGCTAGAATGCAAGTATCTGGCCAAATAATCACCAGCTTTGTAAGAAAGAACATAACTGAGAAAGTTAGAAAGTGCAAGAATGCAAGTATCTGGCCAAATAACCACCAGCTTTGTAAGAAAGTAAATAACAAAGAAAGTCAGAAAGTGCGAGAATACAAGTATCTGACCAAATAATCAACAGCTTTGTAAGAAAGAACATAACTGAGAAAGTTAGAAAGTGCTAGAATGCAAGTATCTGACCAAATAATCAACAGCTTTGTAAGAAAGAACATAACTGAGAAAGTTAGAAAGTGCTAGAATGCAATTATCTGACCAAATAATCAACAGCTTTGTAAGAAAGAACATAACTGAGAAAGTTAGAAAGTGCTAGAATGCAATTATCTGACCAAATAATCAACAGCTTTGTAAGAAAGAACATAACTGAGAAAGTTAGAAAGTGCTAGAATGCAAGTATCTGACCAAATAATCAACAGCTTTGTAAGAAAGAACATAACTGAGAAAGTTAGAAAGTGCTAGAATGCAAATATCTGACCAAATAATCAACAGCTTTGTAAGAAAGAACATAACTGAGAAAGTTAGAAAGTGCTGGAATGCAAGTATCTGGCCAAATAATCAACAGCTTTGTGAGAAAGTAAATAACTGAGAAAGTCAGAAGGTACTAGAATGCAAGTATCTGACCAAATAATCAACAGCTTTGTAAGAAAGAACATAACTGAGAAAGTTAGAAAGTGCTAGAATGCAAGTATCTGGCCAAATAATCAACAGCTTTGTAAGAAAGTAAATAACTAAGAAAGTTAGAAAGTGCTAGAATGCAAGTATCTGGCCAAATAATCAACAGCTTTGTAAGAAAGTAAATAACTAAGAAAGTTAGAAAGTGCTAGAATGCAAGTATCTGGCCAAATAATCAACAGATTTGAAAGAAAGTAAATAACTAAGAAAGTCAGAAGGTGCTAGAATGCAAGTATCTGACCAAATAATCAACAGCTTTGTAAGAAAGTAAATAACAAAGAAAGTTAGAAAGTGCTAGAATGCAAGTATCTGGCCAAATAATCAACAGCTTTGTAAGAAAGTAAATAACTAAGAAAGTCAGAAGGTGCTAGAATGCAAGTATCTGACCAAATAATCAACAGCTTTGTAAGAAAGTAAATAACGAAGAACGTTAGAAAGTGCAAGATTGCATGTATCTGACCAAATAATCAACAGATTTGGAAGAAAGTAAATAACTGAGAAAGTCAGAAGGTGCTAGAATGCAAGTATCTGGCCAAATAATCAACAGCTTTGAAAGAAAGTAAATAACTGAGAAAGTCAGAAGGTGCTAGAATGCAAGTATCTGACCAAATAATCACCAGCTTTGTGAGAAAGTAAATAACAAAGAACGTCAGAAGGTGATAAAATGCAAGTATCTGACCAAATAATCACCAGCTTTGTGAGAAAGTAAATAACAAAGAACGTCAGAAGGTGATAAAATGCAAGTATCTGACGAAATAATCAACAGCTTTGCAAGAAAGTAAATAACTGAGAAAGTTAGAAAGTGCTAGAATGCAAGTATCTGGCCATATAATCAACAGCTTTGGAAGAAATTAAATAACTGAGAAAGTCAGAAGGTGCTGCAATGCAAGTATCTGACCAAATAATCAACAGCTTTGAAAGAAAGTAAATAACTGAGAAAGTTAGAAAGTGCAAGAATGCAAGTATCTGGCCATATAATCAACAGCTTTGAAAGAAAGTAAATAACTGAGAAAGTCAGAAGGTGCTAGAATGCAAGTATCTGACCAAATAATCAACAGCTTTGCAAGAAAGTAAATAACTGAGAAACTTAGAAAGTGCAAGAATGCAAGTATCTGACCAAATAATCAACAGCTTTGCAAGAAAGTAAATAACTGAGAAAGTCAGAAGGTGCTAGAATGCAAGTATCTGACCAAATAATCAACAGCTTTGTAAGAAAGTAAATAAGTGAGGAAGTTAGAAAGTGCAAGAATGCAAGTATCTGGCCAAATAATCAACAGCTTTGTAAGAAAGTAAATAACTGAGGAAGTTAGAAAGTGCAAGAATGGAAGTATCTGGCCAAATAATCAACAGCTTTGAAAGAAAGTAAATAACTGAGGAAGTTAGAAAGTGCAAGAATGCAAGTATCTGACCAAATAATCAACAGCTTTGCAAGAAAGTAAATAACTGAGAAAGTCAGAAGGTGCTAGAATGCAAGTATCTGACCAAATAATCAACAGCTTTGTAAGAAAGTAAATAAGTGAGGAAGTTAGAAAGTGCAAGAATGCAAGTATCTGGCCAAATAATCAACAGCTTTGTAAGAAAGTAAATAACTGAGGAAGTTAGAAAGTGCAAGAATGGAAGTATCTGGCCAAATAATCAACAGCTTTGTAAGAAAGTAAATAACTGAGGAAGTTAGAAAGTGCAAGAATGCAAGTATCTGGCCAAATAATCAACAGCTTTGTAAGAAAGTAAATAACTGAGGAAGTTACAAAGTGCAAGAATGCAAGTATCTGGCCAAATAATCAACAGCTTTGAAAGAAAGTAAATAACTGAGAAAGTTACAAAGTGCAAGAATGCAAGTATCTGGCCAAATAATCAACAGCTTTGAAAGAAAGTAAATAACTGAGAAAGTCAGAAGGTGCTAGAATGCAAGTATCTGACCAAATAATCAACAACTTTGAAAGAAAGAACATAACTGAGAAAGTCAGAAGGTGCTAGAATGCAAGTATCTGACCAAATAATCAACAGCTTTGAAAGAAAGTAAATAACTGAGAAAGTTAGAAAGTGCAAGAATGGAAGTATCTGACCAAATAATCAACAGCTTTGTAAGAAAGTAAATAAGTGAGGAAGTTAGAAAGTGCAAGAATGCAAGTATCTGGCCAAATAATCAACAGCTTTGTAAGAAAGTAAATAACTGAGGAAGTTAGAAAGTGCAAGAATGGAAGTATCTGGCCAAATAATCAACAGCTTTGTAAGAAAGTAAATAACTGAGGAAGTTAGAAAGTGCAAGAATGCAAGTATCTGGCCAAATAATCAACAGCTTTGTAAGAAAGTAAATAACTGAGAAAGTCAGAAGGTGCTAGAATGCAAGTATCTGACCAAATAATCAACAGCTTTGCAAGAAAGTAAATAACTGAGAAAGTCAGAAGGTGCTAGAATGCAAGTATCTGACCAAATAATCAACAGCTTTGTAAGAAAGTAAATAAGTGAGGAAGTTAGAAAGTGCAAGAATGCAAGTATCTGGCCAAATAATCAACAGCTTTGTAAGAAAGTAAATAACTGAGGAAGTTAGAAAGTGCAAGAATGGAAGTATCTGGCCAAATAATCAACAGCTTTGTAAGAAAGTAAATAACTGAGGAAGTTAGAAAGTGCAAGAATGCAAGTATCTGGCCAAATAATCAACAACTTTGAAAGAAAGTAAATAACTGAGAAAGTCAGAAGGTGCTAGAATGCAAGTATCTGACCAAATAATCAACAGCTTTGAAAGAAAGTAAATAACTGAGAAAGTCAGAAGGTGCTAGAATGCAAGTATCTGACCAAATAATCAACAACTTTGAAAGAAAGTAAATAACTGAGAAAGTCAGAAGGTGCTAGAATGCAAGTATCTGACCAAATAATCAACAGCTTTGAAAGAAAGTAAATAACTGAGAAAGTCAGAAGGTGCTAGAATGCAAGTATCTGACCAAATAATCAACAACTTTGAAAGAAAGTAAATAACTGAGAAAGTCAGAAGGTGCTAGAATGCAAGTATCTGACCAAATAATCAACAGCTTTGAAAGAAAGTAAATAACTGAGGAAGTTAGAAAGTGCAAGAATGGAAGTATCTGGCCAAATAATCAACAGCTTTGTAAGAAAGTAAATAACTGAGAAAGTTAGAAAGTGCTAGAATGCAAGTATCTGACCAAATAATCAACAGCTTTGTAAGAAAGTAAATAACTGAGAAAGTCAGAAGGTGCTAGAATGCAAGTATCTGACCAAATAATCAACAGCTTTGAAAGAAAGTAAATAACTGAGAAAGTTACAAAGTGCAAGAATGCAAGTATCTGGCCAAATAATCAACAGCTTTGTAAGAAAGTAAATAACTGAGAAAGTTAGAAAGTGCTAGAATGCAGGTATCTGGCCAAATAATCAACAGCTTTGTAAGAAAGTAAATAACTGAGAAAGTCAGAAGGTGCTAGAATGCAAGTATCTGGCCAAATAATCAACAGCTTTGTAAGAAAGTAAATAACTGAGAAAGTCAGAAGGTGCTAGAATGCAAGTATCTGACCAAATAATCAACAGCTTTGTAAGAAAGTAAATAACTGAGAAAGTCAGAAGGTGCTAGAATGCAAGTATCTGACCAAATAATCAACAGCTTTGAAAGAAAGTAAATAACTGAGAAAGTTACAAAGTGCAAGAATGCAAGTATCTGGCCAAATAAATCAACAGCTTTGAAAGAAAGTAAATAACTGAGGAAGTTAGAAAGTGCAAGAATGGAAGTATCTGGCCAAATAATCAACAGCTTTGTAAGAAAGTAAATAACTGAGAAAGTCAGAAGGTGCTAGAATGCAAGTATCTGACCAAATAATCAACAGCTTTGAAAGAAAGTAAATAACTGAGAAAGTTAAAAGTGCAAGAATGCAAGTATCTGGCCAAATAATCAACAGCTTTGTAAGAAAGTAAATAACTGAGAAAGTCAGAAGGTGCTAGAATGCAAGTATCTGACCAAATAATCAACAGCTTTGAAAGAAAGTAAATAACTGAGGAAGTTAGAAAGTGCAAGAATGGAAGTATCTGGCCAAATAATCAACAGCTTTGTAAGAAAGTAAATAACTGAGAAAGTTAGAAAGTGCTAGAATGCAAGTATCTGACCAAATAATCAACAGCTTTGTAAGAAAGTAAATAACTGAGAAAGTCAAAAGGTGCTGGAATGCAAGTATCTGACTAAATAATCACCAGCTTTGTAAAAAAGTAAATAAATGAGAAACTTCGAAAGTGCGAGAATGCAAGTATCTGACCAAATAATCACCAGCGTTGTAAGAAAGTAAATAACTGAGAAAGTCAGAAGGTGCTGGAATGCAAGTATGTGACCAAATAATCACCAACTTTGTGAAAAAGTAAATAAATGAGAAACTTAGAAAGGGCTAGAATGCAAGTATCTGGCCAAATAATCAACAGCATTGGAAGAAAGTAAATAAATGAGAAACTTAGAAAGTGCTAGAATGCAGGTATCTGACCAAATAATCAACAGCTTTGAAATAAAGCAAATAAAAAAGAAAGTCAGAAGGTGCTAGAATGCAGGTATCTGACCAAACAATCAACAGCTTTGAAAGAAAGTAAATAACTGAGAAAGTTAGAAAGTGCTGCAATGCAAGTATCTGACCAAATAATCAACAGCTTTGAAAGAAAGTAAATAACTGAGAAAGTCAGAAGGTGCTAGAATGCAAGTATCTGGCCAAACAATCAACAGCTTTGCAAGAAAGTAAATAACTGAGAAAGTTAGAAAGTGCAAGAATGCAAGTATCTGACCAAATAATCAACAGCTTTGAAAGAAAGTAAATAACTGAGAAAGTCAGAAGGTGCTAGAATGCAAGTATCTGACCAAATAATCAACAGCTTTGCAAGAAAGTAAATAACTGAGAAACTTAGAAAGTGCTAGAATGCAAGTATCTGGCCAAATAATCAACAGATTTGAAAGAAAGTAAATAACTGAGAAAGTCAGAAGGTGCTAGAATGCAAGTATCTGACCAAATAATCAACAGATTTGAAAGAAAGTAAATAACTGAGAAAGTCAGAAGGTGCTAGAATGCAAGTATCTGACCAAATAATCAACAGATTTGAAAGAAAGTAAATAACTGAGAAAGTCAGAAGGTGCTGCAATGCAAGTATCTGACCAAATAATCAACAGCTTTGAAAGAAAGTAAATAACTGAGAAAGTCAGAAGGTGCTAGAATGCAAGTATCTGACCAAATAATCAACAGCTTTGTGAGAAAGTAAATAACTGAGAAAGTCAGAAGGTGCTAGAATGCAAGTATCTGGCCAAATAATCAACAGCTTTGAAAGAAAGTAAATAACTGAGAAAGTCAGAAGGTGCTAGAATGCAAGTATCTGACCAAATAATCACCAGCTTTGTGAGAAAGTAAATAACAAAGAACGTCAGAAGGTGATAAAATGCAAGTATCTGACCAAATAATCACCAGCTTTGTGAGAAAGTAAATAACAAAGAACGTCAGAAGGTGATAAAATGCAAGTATCTGACCAAATAATCAACAGCTTTGCAAGAAAGTAAATAACTGAGAAACTTAGAAAGTGCTAGAATGCAAGTATCTGGCCAAATAATCAACAGCTTTGAAAGAAATTAAATAACTGAGAAAGTCAGAAGGTGCTGCAATGCAAGTATCTGACCAAATAATCACCAGCTTTGCAAGAAAGTAAATAACTGAGAAACTTAGAAAGTGCTAGAATGCAAGTATCTGGCCATATAATCAACAGCTTTGAAATAAAGTAAATAACTGAGAAAGTCAGAAGGTGCTGCAATGCAAGTATCTGACCAAATAATCACCAGCTTTGAAAGAAATTAAATAACTGAGAAAGTCAGAAGGTGCTGCAATGCAAGTATCTGACCAAATAATCACCAGCTTTGCAAGAAAGTAAATAACTGAGAAACTTAGAAAGTGCTAGAATGCAAGTATCTGGTCAAATAATCAACAGCTTTGAAAGAAAGTAAATAACTGAGAAAGTCAGAAGGTGCTGCAATGCAAGTATCTGACCAAATAATCAACAGCTTTGAAAGAAAGTAAATAACTGAGAAAGTCAGAAGGTGCTGCAATGCAAGTATCTGACCAAATAATCAACAGCTTTGTAAGAAAGTAAATAACGAAGAACGTTAGAAAGTGCAAGATTGCAAGTATCTGACCAAATAATCAACAGCTTTGAAAGAAAGTAAATAACTGAGAAAGTCAGAAGGTGCTGCAATGCAAGTATCTGACCAAATAATCAACAGCTTTGAAAGAAAGTAAATAACTGAGACAGTCAGAATGTGCGAGAATGCAAGTATCTGGCCAAACAATCAACAGCTTTGCAAGAAAGTAAATAACTGAGAAAGTCAGAAGGTGCTAGAATGCAAGTATCTGACCAAATAATCAACAGCTTTGCAAGAAAGTAAATAACTGAGAAAGTCAGAAGGTGCTAGAATGCAAGTATCTGGCCAAACAATCAACAGCTTTGCAAGAAAGTAAATAACTGAGAAAGTCAGAAGGTGCTAGAATGCAAGTATCTGGCCAAACAATCAACAGCTTTGCAAGAAAGTAAATAACTGAGAAAGTCAGAAGGTGCTAGAATGCAAGTATCTGACCAAATAATCAACAGCTTTGTAAGAAAGTAAATAACTGAGGAAGTCAGAAGGTGCTAGAATGCAAGTATCTGGCCAAACAATCAACAGCTTTGCAAGAAAGTAAATAACTGAGAAAGTCAGAAGGTGCTAGAATGCAAGTATCTGACCAAACAATCAACAGCTTTGCAAGAAAGTAAATAACTGAGAAAGTCAGAAGGTGCTAGAATGCAAGTATCTGGCCAAATAATCAACAGCTTTGCAAGAAATTAAATAACTGAGAAAGTCAGAAGGTGCTAGAATGCAAGTATCTGGCCAAACAATCAACAGCTTTGCAAGAAAGTAAATAACTGAGAAAGTCAGAAGGTGCTAGAATGCAAGTATCTGACCAAACAATCAACAGCTTTGCAAGAAAGTAAATAACTGAGAAAGTCAGAAGGTGCTAGAATGCAAGTATCTGGCCAAATAATCAACAGCTTTGCAAGAAATTAAATAACTGAGAAACTTAGAAAGTGCTAGAATGCAAGTATCTGGCCAAATAATCAACAGATTTGAAAGAAAGTAAATAACTGAGAAAGTCAGAAGGTACTAGAATGCAAGTATCTGACCAAATAATCAACAGCTTTGTAAGAAAGAACATAACTGAGAAAGTTAGAAAGTGCTAGAATGCAAGTATCTGGCCAAATAATCACCAGCTTTGTAAGAAAGAACATAACTGAGAAAGTTAGAAAGTGCTAGAATGCAAGTATCTGGCCAAATAATCACCAGCTTTGTAAGAAAGAACATAACTGAGAAAGTTAGAAAGTGCAAGAATGCAAGTATCTGGCCAAATAATCAACAGCTTTGAAAGAAAGTAAATAACTGAGAAAGTCAGAAGGTACTAGAATGCAAGTATCTGACCAAATAATCAACAGCTTTGTAAGAAAGAACATAACTGAGAAAGTCAGAAAGTGCTAGAATGCAAATATCTGACCAAATAATCAACAGCTTTGTAAGAAAGAACATAACTGAGAAAGTTAGAAAGTGCTAGAATGCAAGTATCTGGCCAAATAATCACCAGCTTTGTAAGAAAGAACATAACTGAGAAAGTTAGAAAGTGCAAGAATGCAAGTATCTGGCCAAATAACCACCAGCTTTGTAAGAAAGTAAATAACAAAGAAAGTCAGAAAGTGCGAGAATACAAGTATCTGACCAAATAATCAACAGCTTTGTAAGAAAGAACATAACTGAGAAAGTTAGAAAGTGCTAGAATGCAAGTATCTGACCAAATAATCAACAGCTTTGTAAGAAAGAACATAACTGAGAAAGTTAGAAAGCGCTAGAATGCAATTATCTGACCAAATAATCAACAGCTTTGTAAGAAAGAACATAACTGAGAAAGTTAGAAAGTGCTAGAATGCAATTATCTGACCAAATAATCAACAGCTTTGTAAGAAAGAACATAACTGAGAAAGTTAGAAAGTGCTAGAATGCAAGTATCTGACCAAATAATCAACAGCTTTGTAAGAAAGAACATAACTGAGAAAGTTAGAAAGTGCTAGAATGCAAATATCTGACCAAATAATCAACAGCTTTGTAAGAAAGAACATAACTGAGAAAGTTAGAAAGTGCTAGAATGCAAGTATCTGGCCAAATAATCAACAGCTTTGTGAGAAAGTAAATAACTGAGAAAGTCAGAAGGTACTAGAATGCAAGTATCTGACCAAATAATCAACAGCTTTGTAAGAAAGAACATAACTGAGAAAGTTAGAAAGTGCTAGAATGCAAGTATCTGGCCAAATAATCAACAGCTTTGTAAGAAAGTAAATAACTAAGAAAGTTAGAAAGTGCTAGAATGCAAGTATCTGGCCAAATAATCAACAGCTTTGTAAGAAAGTAAATAACTAAGAAAGTTAGAAAGTGCTAGAATGCAAGTATCTGGCCAAATAATCAACAGATTTGAAAGAAAGTAAATAACTAAGAAAGTCAGAAGGTGCTAGAATGCAAGTATCTGACCAAATAATCAACAGCTTTGTAAGAAAGTAAATAACAAAGAAAGTTAGAAAGTGCTAGAATGCAAGTATCTGGCCAAATAATCAACAGCTTTGTAAGAAAGTAAATAACTAAGAAAGTCAGAAGGTGCTAGAATGCAAGTATCTGACCAAATAATCAACAGCTTTGTAAGAAAGTAAATAACGAAGAACGTTAGAAAGTGCAAGATTGCATGTATCTGACCAAATAATCAACAGATTTGGAAGAAAGTAAATAACTGAGAAAGTCAGAAGGTGCTAGAATGCAAGTATCTGGCCAAATAATCAACAGCTTTGAAAGAAAGTAAATAACTGAGAAAGTCAGAAGGTGCTAGAATGCAAGTATCTGACCAAATAATCACCAGCTTTGTGAGAAAGTAAATAACAAAGAACGTCAGAAGGTGATAAAATGCAAGTATCTGACCAAATAATCACCAGCTTTGTGAGAAAGTAAATAACAAAGAACGTCAGAAGGTGATAAAATGCAAGTATCTGACCAAATAATCAACAGCTTTGCAAGAAAGTAAATAACTGAGAAAGTTAGAAAGTGCTAGAATGCAAGTATCTGGCCATATAATCAACAGCTTTGGAAGAAATTAAATAACTGAGAAAGTCAGAAGGTGCTGCAATGCAAGTATCTGACCAAATAATCAACAGCTTTGAAAGAAAGTAAATAACTGAGAAAGTTAGAAAGTGCAAGAATGCAAGTATCTGGCCATATAATCAACAGCTTTGAAAGAAAGTAAATAACTGAGAAAGTCAGAAGGTGCTAGAATGCAAGTATCTGACCAAATAATCAACAGCTTTGCAAGAAAGTAAATAACTGAGAAACTTAGAAAGTGCAAGAATGCAAGTATCTGACCAAATAATCAACAGCTTTGCAAGAAAGTAAATAACTGAGAAAGTCAGAAGGTGCTAGAATGCAAGTATCTGACCAAATAATCAACAGCTTTGTAAGAAAGTAAATAAGTGAGGAAGTTAGAAAGTGCAAGAATGCAAGTATCTGGCCAAATAATCAACAGCTTTGTAAGAAAGTAAATAACTGAGGAAGTTAGAAAGTGCAAGAATGGAAGTATCTGGCCAAATAATCAACAGCTTTGAAAGAAAGTAAATAACTGAGGAAGTTAGAAAGTGCAAGAATGCAAGTATCTGACCAAATAATCAACAGCTTTGCAAGAAAGTAAATAACTGAGAAAGTCAGAAGGTGCTAGAATGCAAGTATCTGACCAAATAATCAACAGCTTTGTAAGAAAGTAAATAAGTGAGGAAGTTAGAAAGTGCAAGAATGCAAGTATCTGGCCAAATAATCAACAGCTTTGTAAGAAAGTAAATAACTGAGGAAGTTAGAAAGTGCAAGAATGGAAGTATCTGGCCAAATAATCAACAGCTTTGTAAGAAAGTAAATAACTGAGGAAGTTAGAAAGTGCAAGAATGCAAGTATCTGGCCAAATAATCAACAGCTTTGAAAGAAAGTAAATAACTGAGAAAGTTACAAAGTGCAAGAATGCAAGTATCTGGCCAAATAATCAACAGCTTTGAAAGAAAGTAAATAACTGAGAAAGTCAGAAGGTGCTAGAATGCAAGTATCTGACCAAATAATCAACAGCTTTGTAAGAAAGTAAATAACAAAGAAAGTTAGAAAGTGCTAGAATGCAAGTATCTGGCCAAATAATCAACAGCTTTGTAAGAAAGTAAATAACTAAGAAAGTCAGAAGGTGCTAGAATGCAAGTATCTGACCAAATAATCAACAGCTTTGTAAGAAAGTAAATAACGAAGAACGTTAGAAAGTGCAAGATTGCATGTATCTGACCAAATAATCAACAGATTTGGAAGAAAGTAAATAACTGAGAAAGTCAGAAGGTGCTAGAATGCAAGTATCTGGCCAAATAATCAACAGCTTTGAAAGAAAGTAAATAACTGAGAAAGTCAGAAGGTGCTAGAATGCAAGTATCTGACCAAATAATCACCAGCTTTGTGAGAAAGTAAATAACAAAGAACGTCAGAAGGTGATAAAATGCAAGTATCTGACCAAATAATCACCAGCTTTGTGAGAAAGTAAATAACAAAGAACGTCAGAAGGTGATAAAATGCAAGTATCTGACCAAATAATCAACAGCTTTGCAAGAAAGTAAATAACTGAGAAAGTTAGAAAGTGCTAGAATGCAAGTATCTGGCCATATAATCAACAGCTTTGGAAGAAATTAAATAACTGAGAAAGTCAGAAGGTGCTGCAATGCAAGTATCTGACCAAATAATCAACAGCTTTGAAAGAAAGTAAATAACTGAGAAAGTTAGAAAGTGCAAGAATGCAAGTATCTGGCCATATAATCAACAGCTTTGAAAGAAAGTAAATAACTGAGAAAGTCAGAAGGTGCTAGAATGCAAGTATCTGACCAAATAATCAACAGCTTTGCAAGAAAGTAAATAACTGAGAAACTTAGAAAGTGCAAGAATGCAAGTATCTGACCAAATAATCAACAGCTTTGCAAGAAAGTAAATAACTGAGAAAGTCAGAAGGTGCTAGAATGCAAGTATCTGACCAAATAATCAACAGCTTTGTAAGAAAGTAAATAAGTGAGGAAGTTAGAAAGTGCAAGAATGCAAGTATCTGGCCAAATAATCAACAGCTTTGTAAGAAAGTAAATAACTGAGGAAGTTAGAAAGTGCAAGAATGCAATTATCTGGCCAAATAATCAACAGCTTTGAAAGAAAGTAAATAACTGAGGAAGTTAGAAAGTGCAAGAATGCAATTATCTGGCCAAATAATCAACAGCTTTGTAAGAAAGTAAATAACTGAGGAAGTTAGAAAGTGCAAGAATGCAATTATCTGGCCAAATAATCAACAGCTTTGTAAGAAAGTAAATAACTGAGGAAGTTAGAAAGTGCAAGAATGGAAGTATCTGGCCAAATAATCAACAGCTTTGAAAGAAAGTAAATAACTGAGGAAGTTAGAAAGTGCAAGAATGCAAGTATCTGGCCAAATAATCAACAGCTTTGAAAGAAAGTAAATAACTGAGGAAGTTAGAAAGTGCAAGAATGCAAGTATCTGACCAAATAATCAACAGCTTTGCAAGAAAGTAAATAACTGAGAAAGTCAGAAGGTGCTAGAATGCAAGTATCTGACCAAATAATCAACAGCTTTGTAAGAAAGTAAATAAGTGAGGAAGTTAGAAAGTGCAAGAATGCAAGTATCTGGCCAAATAATCAACAGCTTTGTAAGAAAGTAAATAACTGAGGAAGTTAGAAAGTGCAAGAATGGAAGTATCTGGCCAAATAATCAACAGCTTTGTAAGAAAGTAAATAACTGAGGAAGCTAGAAAGTGCAAGAATGCAAGTATCTGGCCAAATAATCAACAGCTTTGAAAGAAAGTAAATAACTGAGAAAGTTACAAAGTGCAAGAATGCAAGTATCTGGCCAAATAATCAACAGCTTTGAAAGAAAGTAAATAACTGAGAAAGTCAGAAGGTGCTAGAATGCAAGTATCTGACCAAATAATCAACAACTTTGAAAGAAAGAACATAACTGAGAAAGTCAGAAGGTGCTAGAATGCAAGTATCTGACCAAATAATCAACAGCTTTGAAAGAAAGTAAATAACTGAGAAAGTTAGAAAGTGCAAGAATGGAAGTATCTGACCAAATAATCAACAGCTTTGTAAGAAAGTAAATAAGTGAGGAAGTTAGAAAGTGCAAGAATGCAAGTATCTGGCCAAATAATCAACAGCTTTGTAAGAAAGTAAATAACTGAGGAAGTTAGAAAGTGCAAGAATGGAAGTATCTGGCCAAATAATCAACAGCTTTGTAAGAAAGTAAATAACTGAGGAAGTTAGAAAGTGCAAGAATGCAAGTATCTGGCCAAATAATCAACAGCTTTGTAAGAAAGTAAATAACTGAGAAAGTCAGAAGGTGCTAGAATGCAAGTATCTGACCAAATAATCAACAGCTTTGCAAGAAAGTAAATAACTGAGAAAGTCAGAAGGTGCTAGAATGCAAGTATCTGACCAAATAATCAACAGCTTTGTAAGAAAGTAAATAAGTGAGGAAGTTAGAAAGTGCAAGAATGCAAGTATCTGGCCAAATAATCAACAGCTTTGTAAGAAAGTAAATAACTGAGGAAGTTAGAAAGTGCAAGAATGGAAGTATCTGGCCAAATAATCAACAGCTTTGTAAGAAAGTAAATAACTGAGGAAGTTAGAAAGTGCAAGAATGCAAGTATCTGGCCAAATAATCAACAACTTTGAAAGAAAGTAAATAACTGAGAAAGTCAGAAGGTGCTAGAATGCAAGTATCTGACCAAATAATCAACAGCTTTGAAAGAAAGTAAATAACTGAGAAAGTCAGAAGGTGCTAGAATGCAAGTATCTGACCAAATAATCAACAACTTTGAAAGAAAGTAAATAACTGAGAAAGTCAGAAGGTGCTAGAATGCAAGTATCTGACCAAATAATCAACAGCTTTGAAAGAAAGTAAATAACTGAGAAAGTCAGAAGGTGCTAGAATGCAAGTATCTGACCAAATAATCAACAGCTTTGAAAGAAAGTAAATAACTGAGGAAGTTAGAAAGTGCAAGAATGGAAGTATCTGGCCAAATAATCAACAGCTTTGTAAGAAAGTAAATAACTGAGAAAGTTAGAAAGTGCTAGAATGCAAGTATCTGACCAAATAATCAACAGCTTTGTAAGAAAGTAAATAACTGAGAAAGTCAGAAGGTGCTAGAATGCAAGTATCTGACCAAATAATCAACAGCTTTGAAAGAAAGTAAATAACTGAGAAAGTTACAAAGTGCAAGAATGCAAGTATCTGGCCAAATAATCAACAGCTTTGTAAGAAAGTAAATAACTGAGAAAGTTAGAAAGTGCTAGAATGCAGGTATCTGGCCAAATAATCAACAGCTTTGTAAGAAAGTAAATAACTGAGAAAGTCAGAAGGTGCTAGAATGCAAGTATCTGGCCAAATAATCAACAGCTTTGTAAGAAAGTAAATAACTGAGAAAGTCAGAAGGTGCTAGAATGCAAGTATCTGACCAAATAATCAACAGCTTTGTAAGAAAGTAAATAACTGAGAAAGTCAGAAGGTGCTAGAATGCAAGTATCTGACCAAATAATCAACAGCTTTGAAAGAAAGTAAATAACTGAGAAAGTTACAAAGTGCAAGAATGCAAGTATCTGGCCAAATAAATCAACAGCTTTGAAAGAAAGTAAATAACTGAGGAAGTTAGAAAGTGCAAGAATGGAAGTATCTGGCCAAATAATCAACAGCTTTGTAAGAAAGTAAATAACTGAGAAAGTCAGAAGGTGCTAGAATGCAAGTATCTGACCAAATAATCAACAGCTTTGAAAGAAAGTAAATAACTGAGAAAGTTAAAAGTGCAAGAATGCAAGTATCTGGCCAAATAATCAACAGCTTTGTAAGAAAGTAAATAACTGAGAAAGTCAGAAGGTGCTAGAATGCAAGTATCTGACCAAATAATCAACAGCTTTGAAAGAAAGTAAATAACTGAGGAAGTTAGAAAGTGCAAGAATGGAAGTATCTGGCCAAATAATCAACAGCTTTGTAAGAAAGTAAATAACTGAGAAAGTTAGAAAGTGCTAGAATGCAAGTATCTGACCAAATAATCAACAGCTTTGTAAGAAAGTAAATAACTGAGAAAGTCAGAAGGTGCTAGAATGCAAGTATCTGACCAAATAATCAACAGCTTTGAAAGAAAGTAAATAACTGAGAAAGTTACAAAGTGCAAGAATGCAAGTATCTGGCCAAATAATCAACAGCTTTGTAAGAAAGTAAATAACTGAGAAAGTTAGAAAGTGCTAGAATGCAAGTATCTGACCAAATAATCAACAGCTTTGTAAGAAAGTAAATAACTGAGAAAGTCAGAAGGTGCTAGAATGCAAGTATCTGACCAAATAATCAACAGCTTTGTAAGAAAGTAAATAACTGAGAAAGTCAGAAGGTGCTAGAATGCAAGTATCTGACCAAATAATCAACAGCTTTGAAAGAAAGTAAATAACTGAGAAAGTTACAAAGTGCTAGAATGCAAGTATCTGACCAAATAATCAACAGCTTTGTAAGAAAGTAAATAACTGAGAAAGTTAGAAAGTGCTAGAATGCAAGTATCTGACCAAATAATCAACAGCTTTGTAAGAAAGTAAATAACTGAGAAAGTTACAAAGTGCTAGAATGCAAGTATCTGACCAAATAATCAACAGCTTTGAAAGAAAGTAAATAACTGAGAAAGTTACAAAGTGCTAGAATGCAGGTATCTGACCAAATAATCAACAGCTTTGTAAGAAAGTAAATAACTGAGAAAGTTACAAAGTGCTAGAATGCAAGTATCTGACCAAATAATCAACAGCTTTGTAAGAAAGTAAATAACTGAGAAAGTTACAAAGTGCTAGAATGCAAGTATCTGACCAAATAATCAACAGCTTTGAAAGAAAGTAAATAACTGAGAAAGTCAGAAGGTGCTAGAATGCAAGTATCTGACCAAATAATCACCAGCTTTGTGAGAAAGTAAATAACAAAGAACGTCAGAAGGTGATAAAATGCAAGTATCTGACCAAATAATCACCAGCTTTGTGAGAAAGTAAATAACAAAGAACGTCAGAAGGTGATAAAATGCAAGTATCTGACCAAATAATCAACAGCTTTGCAAGAAAGTAAATAACTGAGAAAGTCAGAAGGTGCTAGAATGCAAGTATCTGACCAAATAATCAACAGCTTTGAAAGAAAGTAAATAACTGAGAAAGTTACAAAGTGCAAGAATGCAAGTATCTGACCAAATAATCAACAGCTTTGAAAGAAAGTAAATAACTGAGAAAGTTACAAAGTGCAAGAATGCAAGTATCTGACCAAATAATCAACAGCTTTGAAAGAAAGTAAATAACTGAGAAAGTCAGAAGGTGCTGCAATGCAAGTATCTGGCCAAATAATCAACAGCTTTGCAAGAAAGTAAATAACTGAGAAAGTTACAAAGTGCTGCAATGCAAGTATCTGGCCAAATAATCAACAGCTTTGAAAGAAAGTAAATAACTGAGAAAGTTACAAAGTGCAAGAATGCAAGTATCTGGCCAAATAATCAACAGCTTTGAAAGAAAGTAAATAACTGAGAAAGTTACAAAGTGCAAGAATGCAAGTATCTGCCCAAATAATCAACAGCTTTGCAAGAAGGTAAATAACTGAGAAAGTCAGAAGGTGCTAGAATGCAAGTATCTGACCAAATAATCAACAGCTTTGAAAGAAAGTAAATAACTGAGAAAGTTACAAAGTGCAAGAATGCAAGTATCTGGCCAAATAATCAACAGCTTTGAAAGAAAGTAAATAACTAAGAAAGTTACAAAGTGCAAGAATGCAAGTATCTGACCAAATAATCAACAGCTTTGAAAGAAAGTAAATAACTGAGAAAGTTAGAAAGTGCTAGAATGCAAGTATCTGACCAAATAATCAACAGCTTTGAAAGAAAGTAAATAACTAAGAAAGTTAGAAAGTGCTAGAATGCAAGTATCTGCCCAAATAATCAACAGCTTTGTAAGAAAGTAAATAAATGAGAAACTTAGAAAGTGCTAGAATGCAAGTATCTGACCAAATAATCAACAGATTTGAAAGAAAGTAAATAACTAAGAAAGTTACAAAGTGCAAGAATGCAAGTATCTGGCCAAATAATCAACAGCTTTGAAAGAAAGTAAATAACTGAGAAAGTCAGAAGGTGCTAGAATGCAAGTATCTGACCAAATAATCAACAGCTTTGCAAGAAAGTAAATAACTGAGAAAGTCAGAAGGTGCTAGAATGCAAGTATCTGGCCAAACAATCAACAGCTTTGCAAGAAAGTAAATAACTGAGAAAGTCAGAAGGTGCTAGAATGCAAGTATCTGACCAAATAATCAACAGCTTTGTAAGAAAGTAAATAACTGAGGAAGTTAGAAAGTGCAAGATTCCCCCCCCTTCCCACGCCTCCTCCCCCCAAGCACTCTCCCTTCCACACATCTCCCTGCTCTCAAATGTTCTGTTTGTGTGCTTCCCATTCTCTCCCCATCTTGTTTTCCGCTCCCTCTTTTTATATATTTTGTTTGTCTGGTTGATTTGTTTGTGAAGTAAATGTTAGCTCTTTCACGAGCCTCGATTCAGCATACAAAAAAAAAAAAAAAAAAAATTGCAAGTATCTGGCCAAATAATCAATAGCTTTGCAAGAAAGTAAATAACTGAGAAAGTCAGAAGGTGCTAGAATGCAAGTATCTGACCAAATAATCACCAGCTTTGTAAGAAAGTAAATAACTGAGAAAGTTAGAAAGTGCTAGAATGCAAGTATCTGGCCAAATAATCAACAGTGTTGAAAGAAAGTAAATAACTGAGAAAGTCAGAAGGTGCTAGAATGCAAATATCTGACCAAATAATCAACCGCTTTGTAAGAAAGTAAATAACAAAGAACATCAGAAGGTGATAGAATGCAAGTATCTGACCAAATAATCAACAGCTTTGTAATAAAGTAAATAACAAAGAACGTCAGAAGGTGATAGAATACAAGAATCTGAACAAATAACCAACAGCTGTGCAAGAAAGTAAACAACTAAGAAAGTCAGAAAGTGCTAGAATGCAAGTATCTGACCAAATAATCAACAGCTTTGTAAGAAAGTAAATAACTGAGAAAGTTAGGAAGTGCGAGTATGCAAGTATCTGACCAAATAATCAACAGCTTTGTGAGAAAGAATAACTGAGAAAGTTAGAAAGTGCAAGAATGCAAGTATCTGCCCAAATAATCAACAGCTTTGTAAGAAAGTAAATAAATGAGAAACTTAGAAAGTGCAAGAATGCAAGTATCTGCTCAAATAATCAACAGCTTTGCAAGAAAGTAAATAACTGAGAAAGTTGGAAAGTGCTAGAATGCAAGTATCTGCCCAAATAATCAACAGCTTTGGAAGAAAGTAAATAACTGAGAAACATCGAAAGTGCTAGAATACAAGTATCTGACCAAATAATCAACAGCTTTGTCAGAAAGTAAATAACAAAGAAAGTTAGAAAGTGCAAGAATGCAAGTATCTGCCCAAATAATCAACAGCTTTGAAAGAAAGTAAATAACTGAGAAAGTCAGAAGGTGCTAGAATGCAAGTATCTGACCAAATAATCAACAGCTTTGTAAGAAAGTAAATAAGTGAGGAAGTTAGAAAGTGCAAGAATGCAAGTATCTGGCCAAATAATCAACAGCTTTGTAAGAAAGTAAATAACTGAGGAAGTTAGAAAGTGCAAGAATGGAAGTATCTGGCCAAATAATCAACAGCTTTGAAAGAAAGTAAATAACTGAGGAAGTTAGAAAGTGCAAGAATGCAAGTATCTGACCAAATAATCAACAGCTTTGCAAGAAAGTAAATAACTGAGAAAGTCAGAAGGTGCTAGAATGCAAGTATCTGACCAAATAATCAACAGCTTTGTAAGAAAGTAAATAAGTGAGGAAGTTAGAAAGTGCAAGAATGCAAGTATCTGGCCAAATAATCAACAGCTTTGTAAGAAAGTAAATAACTGAGGAAGTTAGAAAGTGCAAGAATGGAAGTATCTGGCCAAATAATCAACAGCTTTGTAAGAAAGTAAATAACTGAGGAAGTTAGAAAGTGCAAGAATGCAAGTATCTGGCCAAATAATCAACAGCTTTGAAAGAAAGTAAATAACTGAGAAAGTTACAAAGTGCAAGAATGCAAGTATCTGGCCAAATAATCAACAGCTTTGAAAGAAAGTAAATAACTGAGAAAGTCAGAAGGTGCTAGAATGCAAGTATCTGACCAAATAATCAACAACTTTGAAAGAAAGAACATAACTGAGAAAGTCAGAAGGTGCTAGAATGCAAGTATCTGACCAAATAATCAACAGCTTTGAAAGAAAGTAAATAACTGAGAAAGTTAGAAAGTGCAAGAATGGAAGTATCTGACCAAATAATCAACAGCTTTGTAAGAAAGTAAATAAGTGAGGAAGTTAGAAAGTGCAAGAATGCAAGTATCTGGCCAAATAATCAACAGCTTTGTAAGAAAGTAAATAACTGAGGAAGTTAGAAAGTGCAAGAATGGAAGTATCTGGCCAAATAATCAACAGCTTTGTAAGAAAGTAAATAACTGAGGAAGTTAGAAAGTGCAAGAATGCAAGTATCTGGCCAAATAATCAACAGCTTTGTAAGAAAGTAAATAACTGAGGAAGTTAGAAAGTGCAAGAATGCAAGTATCTGACCAAATAATCAACAGCTTTGCAAGAAAGTAAATAACTGAGAAAGTCAGAAGGTGCTAGAATGCAAGTATCTGACCAAATAATCAACAGCTTTGTAAGAAAGTAAATAAGTGAGGAAGTTAGAAAGTGCAAGAATGCAAGTATCTGGCCAAATAATCAACAGCTTTGTAAGAAAGTAAATAACTGAGGAAGTTAGAAAGTGCAAGAATGGAAGTATCTGGCCAAATAATCAACAGCTTTGTAAGAAAGTAAATAACTGAGGAAGTTAGAAAGTGCAAGAATGCAAGTATCTGGCCAAATAATCAACAACTTTGAAAGAAAGTAAATAACTGAGAAAGTCAGAAGGTGCTAGAATGCAAGTATCTGACCAAATAATCAACAGCTTTGAAAGAAAGTAAATAACTGAGAAAGTCAGAAGGTGCTAGAATGCAAGTATCTGACCAAATAATCAACAACTTTGAAAGAAAGTAAATAACTGAGAAAGTCAGAAGGTGCTAGAATGCAAGTATCTGACCAAATAATCAACAGCTTTGAAAGAAAGTAAATAACTGAGAAAGTTACAAAGTGCAAGAATGCAAGTATCTGGCCAAATAAATCAACAGCTTTGAAAGAAAGTAAATAACTGAGGAAGTTAGAAAGTGCAAGAATGGAAGTATCTGGCCAAATAATCAACAGCTTTGTAAGAAAGTAAATAACTGAGAAAGTCAGAAGGTGCTAGAATGCAAGTATCTGACCAAATAATCAACAGCTTTGAAAGAAAGTAAATAACTGAGAAAGTTAAAAGTGCAAGAATGCAAGTATCTGGCCAAATAATCAACAGCTTTGTAAGAAAGTAAATAACTGAGAAAGTCAGAAGGTGCTAGAATGCAAGTATCTGACCAAATAATCAACAGCTTTGAAAGAAAGTAAATAACTGAGGAAGTTAGAAAGTGCAAGAATGGAAGTATCTGGCCAAATAATCAACAGCTTTGTAAGAAAGTAAATAACTGAGAAAGTTAGAAAGTGCTAGAATGCAAGTATCTGACCAAATAATCAACAGCTTTGTAAGAAAGTAAATAACTGAGAAAGTCAGAAGGTGCTAGAATGCAAGTATCTGACCAAATAATCAACAGCTTTGAAAGAAAGTAAATAACTGAGAAAGTTACAAAGTGCAAGAATGCAAGTATCTGGCCAAATAATCAACAGCTTTGTAAGAAAGTAAATAACTGAGAAAGTTAGAAAGTGCTAGAATGCAGGTATCTGGCCAAATAATCAACAGCTTTGTAAGAAAGTAAATAACTGAGAAAGTCAGAAGGTGCTAGAATGCAAGTATCTGGCCAAATAATCAACAGCTTTGTAAGAAAGTAAATAACTGAGAAAGTCAGAAGGTGCTAGAATGCAAGTATCTGACCAAATAATCAACAGCTTTGTAAGAAAGTAAATAACTGAGAAAGTCAGAAGGTGCTAGAATGCAAGTATCTGACCAAATAATCAACAGCTTTGAAAGAAAGTAAATAACTGAGAAAGTTACAAAGTGCAAGAATGCAAGTATCTGGCCAAATAAATCAACAGCTTTGAAAGAAAGTAAATAACTGAGGAAGTTAGAAAGTGCAAGAATGGAAGTATCTGGCCAAATAATCAACAGCTTTGTAAGAAAGTAAATAACTGAGAAAGTCAGAAGGTGCTAGAATGCAAGTATCTGACCAAATAATCAACAGCTTTGAAAGAAAGTAAATAACTGAGAAAGTTAAAAGTGCAAGAATGCAAGTATCTGGCCAAATAATCAACAGCTTTGTAAGAAAGTAAATAACTGAGAAAGTCAGAAGGTGCTAGAATGCAAGTATCTGACCAAATAATCAACAGCTTTGAAAGAAAGTAAATAACTGAGGAAGTTAGAAAGTGCAAGAATGGAAGTATCTGGCCAAATAATCAACAGCTTTGTAAGAAAGTAAATAACTGAGAAAGTTAGAAAGTGCTAGAATGCAAGTATCTGACCAAATAATCAACAGCTTTGTAAGAAAGTAAATAACTGAGAAAGTCAGAAGGTGCTAGAATGCAAGTATCTGACCAAATAATCAACAGCTTTGAAAGAAAGTAAATAACTGAGAAAGTTACAAAGTGCAAGAATGCAAGTATCTGGCCAAATAATCAACAGCTTTGTAAGAAAGTAAATAACTGAGAAAGTTAGAAAGTGCTAGAATGCAAGTATCTGACCAAATAATCAACAGCTTTGTAAGAAAGTAAATAACTGAGAAAGTCAGAAGGTGCTAGAATGCAAGTATCTGACCAAATAATCAACAGCTTTGTAAGAAAGTAAATAACTGAGAAAGTCAGAAGGTGCTAGAATGCAAGTATCTGACCAAATAATCAACAGCTTTGAAAGAAAGTAAATAACTGAGAAAGTTACAAAGTGCTAGAATGCAAGTATCTGGCCAAATAATCAACAGCTTTGTAAGAAAGTAAATAACTGAGAAAGTTAGAAAGTGCTAGAATGCAAGTATCTGACCAAATAATCAACAGCTTTGTAAGAAAGTAAATAACTGAGAAAGTTACAAAGTGCTAGAATGCAAGTATCTGACCAAATAATCAACAGCTTTGAAAGAAAGTAAATAACTGAGAAAGTTACAAAGTGCTAGAATGCAAGTATCTGACCAAATAATCAACAGCTTTGTAAGAAAGTAAATAACTGAGAAAGTTACAAAGTGCTAGAATGCAAGTATCTGACCAAATAATCAACAGCTTTGAAAGAAAGTAAATAACTGAGAAAGTCAGAAGGTGCTAGAATGCAAGTATCTGACCAAATAATCACCAGCTTTGTGAGAAAGTAAATAACAAAGAACGTCAGAAGGTGATAAAATGCAAGTATCTGACCAAATAATCACCAGCTTTGTGAGAAAGTAAATAACAAAGAACGTCAGAAGGTGATAAAATGCAAGTATCTGACCAAATAATCAACAGCTTTGCAAGAAAGTAAATAACTGAGAAAGTCAGAAGGTGCTAGAATGCAAGTATCTGACCAAATAATCAACAGCTTTGAAAGAAAGTAAATAACTGAGAAAGTTACAAAGTGCAAGAATGCAAGTATCTGACCAAATAATCAACAGCTTTGAAAGAAAGTAAATAACTGAGAAAGTTACAAAGTGCAAGAATGCAAGTATCTGACCAAATAATCAACAGCTTTGAAAGAAAGTAAATAACTGAGAAAGTCAGAAGGTGCTGCAATGCAAGTATCTGGCCAAATAATCAACAGCTTTGCAAGAAAGTAAATAACTGAGAAAGTTACAAAGTGCTGCAATGCAAGTATCTGGCCAAATAATCAACAGCTTTGAAAGAAAGTAAATAACTGAGAAAGTTACAAAGTGCAAGAATGCAAGTATCTGGCCAAATAATCAACAGCTTTGAAAGAAAGTAAATAACTGAGAAAGTTACAAAGTGCAAGAATGCAAGTATCTGCCCAAATAATCAACAGCTTTGCAAGAAGGTAAATAACTGAGAAAGTCAGAAGGTGCTAGAATGCAAGTATCTGACCAAATAATCAACAGCTTTGAAAGAAAGTAAATAACTGAGAAAGTTACAAAGTGCAAGAATGCAAGTATCTGGCCAAATAATCAACAGCTTTGAAAGAAAGTAAATAACTAAGAAAGTTACAAAGTGCAAGAATGCAAGTATCTGGCCAAATAATCAACAGCTTTGAAAGAAAGTAAATAACTGAGAAAGTCAGAAGGTGCTAGAATGCAAGTATCTGACCAAATAATCAACAGCTTTGCAAGAAAGTAAATAACTGAGAAAGTCAGAAGGTGCTAGAATGCAAGTATCTGGCCAAACAATCAACAGCTTTGCAAGAAAGTAAATAACTGAGAAAGTCAGAAGGTGCTAGAATGCAAGTATCTGACCAAATAATCAACAGCTTTGTAAGAAAGTAAATAACTGAGGAAGTTAGAAAGTGCAAGATTCCCCCCCCTTCCCACGCCTCCTCCCCCCAAGCACTCTCCCTTCCACACATCTCCCTGCTCTCAAATGTTCTGTTTGTGTGCTTCCCATTCTCTCCCCATCTTGTTTTCCGCTCCCTCTTTTTATATATTTTGTTTGTCTGGTTGATTTGTTTGTGAAGTAAATGTTAGCTCTTTCACGAGCCTCGATTCAGCATACAAAAAAAAAAAAAAAAAAAATTGCAAGTATCTGGCCAAATAATCAATAGCTTTGCAAGAAAGTAAATAACTGAGAAAGTCAGAAGGTGCTAGAATGCAAGTATCTGACCAAATAATCACCAGCTTTGTAAGAAAGTAAATAACTGAGAAAGTTAGAAAGTGCTAGAATGCAAGTATCTGGCCAAATAATCAACAGTGTTGAAAGAAAGTAAATAACTGAGAAAGTCAGAAGGTGCTAGAATGCAAATATCTGACCAAATAATCAACCGCTTTGTAAGAAAGTAAATAACAAAGAACATCAGAAGGTGATAGAATGCAAGTATCTGACCAAATAATCAACAGCTTTGTAATAAAGTAAATAACTGAGAAATTTAGAAAGTGCTAGAATGCAAGTATCTGGCCAGAATAATCAACAGTGTTGTAAGAAAGTAAATAACTGAGAAAGTCAGAAGGTGCTAGAATGCAAGTATCTGACCAAATAATCACCAGCTTTGTAAGAAAGTAAATAACAAAGAACGTCAGAAGGTGATAGAATACAAGAATCTGAACAAATAACCAACAGCTGTGCAAGAAAGTAAACAACTAAGAAAGTCAGAAAGTGCTAGAATGCAAGTATCTGACCAAATAATCAACAGCTTTGTAAGAAAGTAAATAACTGAGAAAGTTAGGAAGTGCGAGTATGCAAGTATCTGACCAAATAATCAACAGCTTTGTGAGAAAGAATAACTGAGAAAGTTAGAAAGTGCTAGAATGCAAGTATCTGCCCAAATAATCAACAGCTTTGTAAGAAAGTAAATAAATGAGAAACTTAGAAAGTGCAAGAATGCAAGTATCTGCTCAAATAATCAACAGCTTTGCAAGAAAGTAAATAACTGAGAAAGTTGGAAAGTGCTAGAATGCAAGTATCTGCCCAAATAATCAACAGCTTTGGAAGAAAGTAAATAACTGAGAAACATCGAAAGTGCTAGAATACAAGTATCTGACCAAATAATCAACAGCTTTGTCAGAAAGTAAATAACAAAGAAAGTTAGAAAGTGCAAGAATGCAAGTATCTGCCCAAATAATCAACAGCTTTGAAAGAAAGTAAATAACTGAGAAAGTTAGAAAGTGCTAGAATGCAAGTATCTGGCCAAATAATCAACAGTGTTGTAAGAAAGTAAATAACTGAGAAAGTCAGAAGGTGCTAGAATGCAAGTATCTGGCCAAATAATCAACAGTGTTGAAAGAAAGTAAATAACTGAGAAAGTCAGAAGGTGCTAGAATGCAAGTTTCTGACCAAATAATCAACCGCTTTGTAAGAAAATAAATAACTGAGAAAGTTAGAAAGTGCTAGAATACAAGTATCTGACCAAATAATCAACAGCTTTGCAAGAAAGTAAATAACTAAGAAAGTTAGAAAGTGCAAGGATGCAAGTATCTGGCCAAATAATCCACAGCTTTGTAAGAAAGTAAATAACTGAGAAAGTTAGAAAGTGCTAGAATGCAAGTATCTGCCCAAATAATCAACAGCTTTGTTAGAAAGTAAATAACTGAGAAAGTTAGAAAGTGCTAGAATGCAAGTATCTGCCCAAATAATCATCAGCTTCGTAAGAAAGAAAATAAATGAGAAACTTAGAAAGTGCAAGAATGCAAGTATCTGCCCAAATAATCAACAGCTTTGCAAGAAAGTAAATAACTGAGAAAGTTCGGAAGTGCTAGAATGCAAGTATCTGGCCAAATAGTCAACAGCTTTGTAAGAAAGTAAATAACTCAGAAAGTTCGAAAGTGCTAGAATGCAAGTATCTGGCCAAATAATCAACAGCTTTGTAAGAAAGTACATAACTGAGAAAGTTAGAAAGTGCAAGAATGCAATTATCTGGCCAAATAATCCACAGCTTTGCAAGAAAGTAAATAACTGAGAAAGTTCGAAAGTGCTAGAATGCAGGTATCTGCCCAAATAACAACAGCTTTGCAAGCAAGTAAATAACTGAGAAAGTTTGTAAGTGCTAGAATGCAAGTATCTGCCCAAATAATCAACAGCTTTGCAAGAAAGTAAATAACTGAGAAAGTTTGTAAGTGCTAGAATGCAAGTATCTTGCCAAATAATCAACAGCTTTGTAAGAAAGTAAATAACTGAGAAAGTTAGAAAGTGCTAGAATGCAAGTATCTGCCCAAATAATCAACAGCTTTGCAAGAAAGTAAATAACTGAGAAAGTTTGTAAGTGCTAGAATGCAAGTATCTTGCCAAATAATCAACAGCTTTGGAAGAAAGTAAATAATTGAGAAAGTTCGAAAGTGCTAGAATGCAAGTATCTGACCAAATAATCAACAGCTTTGTAAGAAAGTAAATAACTGAGAAAGTTAGAAAGAGCTAGAATGCAGGTATCTGGCCAAATAATCAACAGTGTTGTAAGAAAGTAATTAACTGAGAAAGTCAGAAGGTGCTAGAATGCAAGTATCTGGCCAAATAATCAACAGTGTTGTAAGAAAGTAATTAACTGAGAAAGTCAGAAGGTGCTAGAATGGAAGTATCTGACCAAATAATCAACTGCTTTGTGAGAAAATAAATAACTGAGAAAGTTAGAAAGTGCTAGAATACAAGTATCTGACCAAATAATCAACAGCTTTGCAAGAAAGTAAATAACTAAGAAAGTTAGAAAGTGCTAGAATACAAGTATCTAACCAAATAATCAACAGCTTTGCAAGAAGGTAAATAACTAAGAAAGTTAGAAAGTGCAAGCTGGAAGTATCTGGCCAAATAATCCACAGCTTTGCAAGAAAGTAAATAACTGAGAAAGTTCGAAAGTGCAAGAATGCAAGTATCTGGCCAAATAATCAACAGCTTTGTAAGAAAGTAAATAACTGAGAAAGTTTGAAAGTGCTGGAATGCAAGTATCTGACCAAATAATCAACAGCTTTGTAAGAAAGTAAAATAACTGAGAAAGTTAGAAAGTGCTAGAATGCAAGTATCTGGCCAAATAATCAACAGTGTTGTCAGAAAGTAAATAACTGAGAAAGTCAGAAGGTGCTAGAATGCAAGCATCTGACCAAATAATCACCAGCTTTGTTCGAAAGTAAATAACAAAGAACGTCAGAAGGTGATAGAATGCAAGTATCTGACCAAATAATCAACCGCTTTGTAAGAAAATAAATAACTGAGAAAGTTAGAAAGTGCTAGAATACAAGTATCTGACCAAATAATCAACAGCTTTGCAAGAAAGTAAATAACTAAGAAAGTTAGAAAGTGCAAGAATGCAAGTATCTGACAAAATAATCAACAGCTTTGTGAGAAAGTAAATAACTGAGAAAGTTATAAATTGCTAGAATGCAAGTATCTGGCCAAATAATCAACAGCTTTGTAAGAAAGTAAATAACTGAGAAAGTTTGAAAGTGCTAGAATGCAAGTATCTGACCAAATAATCAACAACTTTGTAAGAAAGTAAATAACTGAGAAAGTTCGAATGTGCTAGAATGCAAGTATCTGACCAAATAATCACCAGCTTTGCAAGAAAGTACATAACAAAGAACATCAGAAGGTACGAGAATGCAAGTATCTGACCAAATAATCAACAGCTTTGTAAGAAAGTAAATAACTGAGAAAGTCCGAAGGTGCTAGAATACAAGTATCTGGCCAAATAATCAACAGCTTTGTAAGAAAGTAAATAACTCAGAAAGTTAGAAAGTGCTAGAATGCAAGTATCTGACAAAATAATCAACAGCTTTGTAAGAAAGTAAATAACTCAGAAAGTTAGAAAGTGCTAGAATGCAAGTATCTGACAAAATAATCAACAGCTTTCTAAGAAAGTAAATAACTCAGAAAGTTAGAAAGTGCTAGAATGCAAGTATCTGACAAAATAATCACCAGCTTTGTAAGAAATTAAATTACAAAGAACGTCAGAAGGTGATAGAATGCAAGTATCTGACCAAATAATCAACAGCTTTGTGAGAAAGTATATAACTGAGAAAGTTAGAAAGTGCTAGAATGCAATTATCTGACCAAATAATCAACAGCTTTGTAAGAAAGTAAATAACAAAGAAAGTTAGAAAGTGCTAGAATCAAGTATCTCTCCAAATAATCAACAGCTTTGTAAGAAAGAAAATAACTGAGAAAGTAAGAAAGTGCTAGAATGCATGTATCTGGCCAAATAATCAACAGCGTTGTAAGAAAGTAAATAACTGAGAAAGTTAAAAAGTGTGAGAATGCAAGTATCTGACCAAATAATCACCAGCTTTGCAGGAAAGTAAATAACTGAGAAAGTTAGAAAGTGCTGGAATGCAAGTATCTGACCAAATAATCAACAGCTTTGGAAGAAAGTAAATAACTGAGAAAGTTAGAAAGTGCAAGAATGCAAGTATCTGCCCAAATAATCAACAGCTTTGTAAGAAAGTAAATAAATGAGAAACTTAGAAAGTGCAAGAATGCAAGTATCTGCCCAAATAATCAACAGCTTTGCAAGAAAGTAAATAACTGAGAAAGTTCGAAAGTGCTAGAATGCAAGTATCTGGCCAAATAATCAACAGCTTTGTCAGAAAGTAAATAACTGAGAAAGTTAGAAAGTGCAAGAAGGTAATTATCTGGCCAAATAATCCACAGCTTTGCAAGATAGTAAATAACTGAGAAGTTAGAAAGTTCTAGAATGCAAGTATCTGGCCAAATAATCCACAGCTTTGCAAGAAAGTAAATAACTGAGAAAGTTAGAAAGTGCCAGAATGCAAGTATTTGACCAAATAATGAATAGATTTGTAAGAAAGTAAATAACTGAGAAAGTTAGAAAGTGATAGAATGCAAGTATCTGGCCAAATAATCAACAGCTTTGTAAGAAAGTAAATAACTGAGAAAGTTCGAAAGTGCTAGAATGCAAGTATCTGGCCAAATAATCAACAGCTTTGTGTTACGTGCTCCTCCCCAAACCCCGGTCACGGTGTACCTCCGAGCCCCGAAAGGAGTCACCGCAGAAAGATGTGTTATTATGTGTGTCAACCACACCAACCAATGGTGAAACCACACCAACCAATTGTTACCAAAAAACAAGTATTGTATTAATGTCACACAAGAATAACAGCACAAGTACAATATACTTTCAATTGCACAACCAAAATACCATATAATTCCTATGATGGTACCATCAGTTTCTTACTCAATAACTCACTGTGCTCCACGTGAGCGAAAATAACATTCCCCAAAGTCTCTGTCCCGGCACCAAGCCAAAGTCGATCCACGCTCCTGTGATCACAAGTAACAGGTCATATCAAGACCAGAATCCAGGTCGGCTGACGGTCAACGCTGCCAAACAGGCGCAAAGGTGCACCCAAAAGGCGACTGGGAAATCACACCCTCGGGTATGAACGTTCAACGGCTCCCAAATGGAGAACCGCAAATTCCCACTCAAAATCCACGTTAGACATGCAAACCAGGCTAACGGCTGGGTGCGGTGAAATGGCTGGAGCGAGGTGAAAAGGCAGGAGCGAGGCGAAATGGCGGGCAGGCCCGTAATGGAGGCGTACCTGCTCTCCAACAACGATTCTCTTCGGAATCAACCGCAAAAACCCGTCACGCAGGTTTATCTGTCAGAGCGATCACAACTCTGTCACAGGAATCCCTCTCCCGGGAAAACCAATAGTCGCTTGTGACCCACGTTCACCAGCGTCTCCTCGAGACCTCAAAGCAGCTCGGCGTTTCTTCCCGACCTATCTTGCTCCGCTTTTCGCTTCCTCCTCTTCTTCTTCCGGTTCCTCCTGATCCGGTTTCCGGTTTCTTTTAAAACACTAATTTTTCACCTTTTGAAAACAGTTATTTCCATTTCACTCAACCTATACCAAGAATAGTACATGGAACCAAATATGCTTGCAGTGGATGAAAACCACAACGACGGAAGTCACAAATCTGTAACACTCCCCACCCTCAAGAAAGAAAGTTTGAACATAGTGAAAACTTTCTTTTCATGCAAAAACCCTTTTTAACAAACAAAGTAAAACTCACACCCAAATGATCAATTCACGTGAGCAACAATAATTAATATTCCCCAGAAGAAAGCAACAAAACTTCCAAACCCCCTGCAGGAATTTTCAAACTTAGTTCACTCTGGATAAAGCATCAGCAACGACATTGTCCCTGCCCTTTACATGCTCAATTTCCAAGTTGAACTCCTGCAAAGACAAACTCCATCTCATCAACCTTTGATTTTTATTTTTCATTTTTTGAATGAAGGTTAAGGGGTTGTGATCGGTGAAGAGTTTTAACTCTGGATTCTCTTGCACCCCGACGACAGGTGAGACAGGAACCATTTTTTTCACAGGCTTCCTCTCATAATATTTCTTCAGTCGGTTGACTTTTTTTTTGTTGTTTGTTTGTTCTTTGTTTGTTCAGTCGGTTTCACAACTTTCTCAGTTGACACAGCTGCCGCTTTTTCCGTTGGTCAGGAGTTGTCACCACGTAATCTGTTCCATTAACCCTCCTTTCGATTGCATAGGGACCAAAATACCGAGCCTGTAGTGGCTGACCTGGAACAGGAAGCAACACTTGGTCCTCAGGACTGAAATTTCTTATCTGAGATTTCTTGTCATGTCTCACTTTCATTTTATCCTGTGTCACTTTCAGGTTTCTTCTTGCAACTTCACAAGCGTTTGCCAATCTGAGCCTAACCGTTGACCCATACTCTACCACTGTCGACTGCGACTCCTCCTGTAGCCACTGTTCTTTCACAAATTTCAATGGCCCTCGAACTGCGTGTCCAAACAAGTTCAAAAGGACTGAATCCCAATGACTCCTGAACAGATTCCCTCGTAGCAAACAACAATAAGGGTATTCCTTCATCCCAATCCTTGTCACATTCAAAACAATACGTTCTGATCATATTCTTCAATGTCGGGTGAAACCTTTCCAAGGCCCCTTGGCTCTCGGGATGGTAAGTACTTGATCTTACTTGTTCCACTCCCAACAGGTGTACCACTTGCTGAAAAAGCGTTGACATGAAATTGGAACCCTGATCAGACTGGATGACCTTAGGTAGGCCAACCAAAGTGAAAAATTTAATCAAGGCCTTCGCAATAACTGCCGCAGTAATTTTTCTAAGAGGAACTGCTTCTGGGAACCTCGTGGAAGCACACATGATGGTCAGCAAATACTGATGTCCAGCCTTAGTTTTAGGTAAAGGGCCTACACAGTCAATAATGACTCGGCTGAATGGCTCTTCAAAAGCTGGAATTGGTTTTAAAGGTGCGGAAGGGACTTTCTGATTAGGTTTTCTCACCAGCTGGCAAGAATGGCAAGATTTACAGAACTCCGCCACATCACGTCGCAATCCTGGCCAGAAAAAATGTACCAATATTCTGTCACATGTCTTGTTCACTCCAAGGTGCCCGCCCAAATGTGTCTCATGTGCCAAACTCAATATCTCCTTCCGGTACGGCGGTGGCACCACAATTTGGTAATGAACTTTCCACTCATCATTTGCTGGCACCTCCGGTGGTCTCCATTTTCTCATGAGTATTTCCCCTTTCATGAAGTAACCAACAGGTATCTTCATTGCCTCTTCCTCTGTAATGGCTTTATCAATCAAACTCCGGAGCTCCGAATCTCTGTGTTGTTCTTCAACAAGTCTCTTTCGGACCAGCACCGTTTGTTCAGCCTCGTTCCCAGATGTCTCCGACGGACACTCCATTTCCTCTCTTGGTCCAGATGCCACCTTTTCCTTAGGTTCCTTGATGTCACTCCCTTTCCTATTACCTCTTCCAGAATTTTCCTCCAATCTCTCTATGGAACCCAAATCCACATCACCTTCCTTCTCCTCTTCAGAGCACTTCCTACCCATAGCACGAGTCACTGCACAGGATGGAAAGATACCTGGACTCTCCTGCTCTAGCTGTGCTGTTATTTTCCATACTGGGCTTTTCAACCAACATCGGATTACCAGAAACTCGACCACCGGCCAAATCATTCCCGATAATAAGAGATTCCCTCAACAGGAAGAGTGGCTTGTAACCCCACAGTGACCGGTCCTGACACCAATTCAGACTATAAATGGATGACATGAAGAGGAGCTTTAACATAGCCCTCAACCCCCTGTAAGAGAACACTAACCCCCGTTGCCATCTTCTCCGACAATGGCAAAATGCCCTCAAGCATCAAAGATTGATGTGCTCCTGTGTCCCTCAATACCCTAACAGGTCTCTGGTTTGTTAAGTCCACATCCAGTGACACAAACCCCTCGGAAATAAAAGGTTTGTAACCCTCTTGGACAAGGTCGTTCTGTGATGCTGTAACTTTGGCACGGGAACCTTCACAAGGCACTGTCCTCCAAGAACGATTTCTCGCATTGGCCAAAGCATTCGGAGTTGCACTAGTCTGACTCCGCTCCTGATTTTTCCTTTTCAGGGCATAACATTGGGACATCAAATGCCCAGGTTTCTTGCAAAAAGCGCAAGTAGGCCCGGAGGAAAAACTCGTGGTCTGCCTCGGGCCCCCGGAAGATAGGTATGTCTTGGAACTGCAGTCTTCTGATCCCTAAAGGTCGCGATATCAGATTTGTCCCCATAGTCCTCTCTCGGCCGCCTCCATGAAAATTTGTTCTCCGAACCTGATTTACCGTAACTCCCCTGGTTCACTCTAGGCGGGAAGTTAGGTTTGTGGAACCCCATCCTGTGTGTCAAGGCATAGTCATCTGCCACTGTTGCTGCCTCATACAACTCCGGTACATTTTTTTCATCCAGATGTACTTTAATGTCCACGTGGACACACTGTTTGAATTCCTCCAACAAGATCAATTGTCGTAAAAGGTTGAAGTCTTTCCCAATCTCCTTCGAGTCACACCACCTATCAAACATAGTTTCCTTCATTCTGGCAAACTCCACATGGGTCTCACTCTCCCTCTTCCTGGCATTCCTGAACTTTTGTTGGTAAGCTTCAGGGACCAATTCATAGGCTTTGAGAATGGCTTTCTTCACTATCTCATAATCTGCACATTGGTCAATCGGTAAAGCCGAACAGATATCTTGAGCTTTACCTACCAGAACACTTTGTACTAATATAGTCCTGGACCCCACAGGCCATTTTAACATTTGAGCCACCTTCTCAAAGTGTAAAAAGAACTTGGTTACCTCCTTTTCATTGAAGGGTGGAACCAGCCTCACATGCCTACCAACATCCCAAGAGTTATGATTGGTTGTCGAACTAGCCGGCATGGATACTACTTCTCTCCATTCCCCCAGTAATTCCAGCTCCTTGAGTTTAAGTTCCCTCTGATAATCCATGTCCCGTTCCTTTAACTCCCTTTCGGCTCTCCTTTCCTCTGCTCTTCTTTTCTCGAGTTCTCGTTCCTGTTCTGTTCTTTCCTTTTCGGTTCTCCTTTCCTCTGCTCTTTCCTTTTCGGCTTTCCATTCCAAATATTTTAACCTTTCCTGGCTCTGCAGTTGCATCTCCATTTTCCGGAGCTCCACATTTCCTTTTTCCTCGGGTAACCAATCCAAGGCTACCTCTTCCCATGTTCCTTGTCCCACTAGATATTCTACCACCAATGTCTGCATCTCTGCTTTCTTCATACTAACTCGGACCTCCAAGTTAAAATATTTGGCCAATATCATGAGTTCTGATCTTTTTAACGCCTGGAACTGTGCCTTGTTAGGGGACGTCGCAAACTTTTCGACGTCAAACACCATGGTGACTATTAGTTAGCACCTGTTAACCTTCACACAAAAAACTTCAAATTTTTAGAAAAATTTGGGAATGTTAGAAATTCCAAATTTGGGAATTTTGGGAATGTAAGGGAATTCTATCGCGGACGAGGCCCCCATTTCTGTTACGTGCTCATCCCCAAACCCCAGTCACGGTGTACCTCCGAGCCCCGAAATGAGTCACGGCAGAAAGATGTGTTATTATGTGTGTCAATGACCAATGGTGAAACCACACCAACCGATTGTTACCAAAAAACAAGTATTGTATTAATGTCACACAAGAATAACAGCACAAGTACAATATACTTTCAATTGCACAACCAAAATACCATATAATTCCTATGTTGGTACCATCAGTTTCTTACTCAATAACTCACTGTGCACCACGTGAGCGAAAATAACATTCCCCAAAGTCTCTGTCCCGGCACCAAGCCAAAGTCGATCCACGCTCCTGTGATCACAAGTAACAGGTCGTATCGAGACCAGAATCCAGGTCGGCTGACAGTCAACGCTGCCGAAGAGGCGCAAAGGTGCACCCAAAAGGTGAATGGGAAATCACACCTTCGGGTATGAACGTTCAACGGCCCCCAAACGGAGAACCGCACATTCCCACTCGAAATCCACATTACACACGCAAACCAGGCTAACGGCCCGGGTGCGGTGAAATGGCTGGAGCGAGGTGAAAAGGCTGGAGCGATGCGAAATGGCGGGAGCGAGGCGAAATGGCGGGCGGGCCCGTAATGGAGGCGTACCTACTCTCCAACAACGATTCTCTTCGGAATCAACCGCAAAAACCCGTCACACAGGTTTATCTGTCACAGCGATCACAACTCTGTCACAGGAATCCCTCTCCCGGGAAAACCAATAGTCGCTCGTGACCCACGTTCGCCAGCATCTCCTCGGGACCTCAAAGCAGCTCGGCTTTTCTTCCCGACCTCTCTTGCTCCGCTTTTCGCTTCCTCCTCTTCTTCTTCCGGTTCCCCCCGATCCGGTTTCCGGTTTCTTTAAAACACTAATTTTTCACCTTTTGAAAACAGTTATTTCCATTTCACTCAACCTATACCAAGAATAGTACATGGAACCAAAAATGCTTACAGTGGATGAAAACCACAATGACGGAAGTGACGAATCCGTAACATTTGTAAGAAAGTAATAACTGAGAAAGTTAGAAAGTGCTAGAATGCAAGTATCTGACCAAATAATCAACAGCTTTGTAAGAAAGTAAATAACTGAGAAAGTTAGAAAGTGCTGGAATGCAAGTATCTGACCAAATAATCAACAGCTTTGTAAGAAAGTAAATAAAGAACGTCAGAAGGTGATAGTATGCAAGTATCTGACCAAATAATCAACAGCTTTGTAAGAAAGTAAATAAAGAACGTCAGAAGGTGATAGAATGCAAGTATGTCCCATCCCACAGATTTATCCCATCTCGTCTTCAGTTGTCTTACCCTTCCTCCCGTCCATGGTACACCGAATCTTGTGGTGAGGCAGTTGCCCTGAAATAACTTGCCTTTGCCTCTTGGAAGGCTAATCCAACTGAAGGCAATCTCAGTTCCTTCCACCAAGCTCGGACAAAGTGTGTGTCTACCCTCAGGAGTGCCAGGAATCACTATCTCTCCTCACTCAAGAACGAACTCTCAAACCTGTCTCCTTCCTCCAAATCCTGGTGGCGTCTGGTCAAATCCGTTTCTGGTGTTTGTTCCCCCTCCATCCCCTCCCTTACCTCAAATGGCCACACAGTTGACATCGCACGTGACAAAGCCGAATGCCTCAACTCTGTGTTTGCCTCAAAATCTTTAGTCCCAAACCCATCTCTCTCTGTTCCCACCTTTCCCAGTCGAACCCAACTGCTCTTGGACTCTGTGTCCTTCTCTCCTGACAAGGTGGAGGAGTTTTTGTCTAACCTCGACTCTGATTCTGCAACTGGACCAGACGGCATCAGCCCACGGGTCCTAAAATCCTGCTCTGCCGCTCTATCTCACCCTCTCTCTGTTCTTTTCACCCTATCTTTTGCTCAAGGTCATCTGCCAGCATCCTGGAAATCAGCAAACATTACCGCTTTACACAAAAAAGGTGCAAAAACAGATCCTTTTAACTACAGACCAATCAGCCTGCTCCCAATTATCAGCAAAGTCATGGAATCCATCATTGCTTCGGATATGAAATCTTTCTTCTTCTCCAATGGCTTGATCTCTGATCATCAATTTGGATTCAGACCAGGTCACTCTACTCTGGACATGCTGCTTCTCCTGTCTCAACAATGGATGGAGGTCCTCAATGCCAAACAGGAAATCAGAGCTGTCTCCCTCGACATATCACGTGCCTTCGATACGGTCTGGCACCCAGCTCTGCTCACCAAACTCTACTCCTGTGGTATCCATGGAAATCTCCATGCATGGCTTGCGGACTTCCTCTCTGGTCGTAGTCAACGTGTGGCCCTGAATGGATTTCTCTCATCTCCCCTTCCTGTTCAGGCTGGAGTTCCCCAAGGCAGTGTGCTGGGCCCTGTGCTTTTTCTGGTCTTTATCAATGATCTCTCCGACTCTCTGGAAAATCCTCTCTATCTCTTTGCTGATGACTCCACTCTCTGCCGCTCCATTCCTCTTCCCTCAGATCGGCAGTCTGCAGCCTCCTCACTCTCTGAAGACCTGGACAAAATCACAGACTGGTCAAACAAGTGGAACATGTCTTTCAATCCTGACAAATCTCACACTCTTACTATGTCTCTCCGAAAAGATCGACTGGAAAACCCTCCCATCTACTTTCTCAACAATCCTCTCCAAGAAGTTCTGTCGCTGAAGCTTTTGGGTCTCACTATCTGCCATGATCTTTCTTGGGAAAACCACATTTCCAAGCTGGCCTGCAAAGCCAGTCGCCGACTGGGCATCCTCCGTCGTGTGAAGTCCTTCCTTGGCACACCTGAGCTCCTCACCACGTACAAGGCTTTCATCCGCAGCTCAATGGAATACTGCTCTCCCCTCTGGGCTGGTGCTCCTGCCTCACACCTAGCTCGTCTTCACGCTGTTGAAAGCAAAGCATTCAGAATCATTGGAATCTCCCGTGATGAAGCTAACTCCAAGGGCCTCTCACTCACTCACCGCAGGCAGGTTGGTGGTCTTTCCGTCTTCTACCGACTCCTCTCCGGCCTTGCTCCCCCAGCTCTCTCTGTGCTCTGTCCCCCAAATATTCCTACAGGTCTCGCACAAGATCTGCCAGCAAGCCTCTGATGGTTAAACTGCCGAAATCTCGGCTCTCTGCTCACCTTCACTCCTTCATTCCTCTTTTCTCCCGCCTCTGGAACAAACTCCCACACTCCCTTCAATCCCACTCCTCCCTCCAGGTCTTTAAAACAGCTGTTCACCACCATCTCTTATCTTCCCCCATCCAAAACCATGATCTTTTCTACCCCCACTAATTCACCCCAGATCCACCTTGTTTGTAATTCCAACTTCTTTCCTGGTAGTCCTGGCAGTGTCCATATGTTTTATGCCTCTCCCACCCCCTTTCCCATGCCTCCCCCCCAAAGCCCTCTCCCTCCCACAGATCTCTCGATGTCTCCATGTCTCTCGGTTCCTGCTCTAAAATGTTGTGTTTGTGTCCTTCCCCCTCTCTCCCCATCTTGTCTACCGCTCCCGATGTTATTTGTTCTATGTGTCGTGTTCTATGTGTTCTATGTGTCGGTTTGTCGGTTATGTGTCGGTTTGTCGGTTTGTCTTTCTGTGTGATAAATGTTCGCTCTTTCACGAGCCTCGATCTTGTATACAAAAAAAAGAAAAAAAAGAAAAGAAAATGTGACCAAATAATCAACAGCTTTGTAAGAAAGTAAATAACTGAGGAAGTTAGAAAGTGCTAGGATGCAAATACATTCATGGTCAAAAACATTGACACCCTTGCACTTTTTTCAAATAACAATTTTCTCGAAAAATAAGTTGAAATTTATAAAATCATTTGGTCTCCACAATTCTTTATTTCACTGTTAATATTAAAGAATCTTTGTTTTTGATTCAGAACTTGATATAACCTTTCAAATCAGAAAATAAAAGGAAATGGCATTGATAAAATTATTGACACCCAAGACTTAATATTTGGTAGCACAAACTTTGGACAAAATATCTGCAGGCAAGCGCTTCCTATAGCCATGAATGAGCTTCCTACACCTCTCTCCTGGCAGCTTGACCCACTCTTCTTGTGGAAACTGCTCCAGTTCTCCCAGATTTGAAGGGTGCCTTCTCCCAACTGCTGTTTTCAGATCTCCCCACAGGTGTTCAATGGGATTTCGATCTGGACTCATTGATGGCCACTTCGGAACAGTACAACATTTTGTCTTGAACCATTCCTGGGTGCTTTTTGAAGTGTGTTTGGGGTCATTGTCCTGCTGTCGGACCCATGACCTTTGACAGAGACCCAGTTTTCTGACACTGGGTTGAACATTGCACTCCAAAATGCCTTGGTGATCTGATTTCATGATGCCATGCACATATTCAAGACACCCAGTGCCATACTGTGTTTTATGGCCTTTCTTACCTTGTTTTGCATCTCGTATGAATCTTTTCATGGCAGGTTATCTACATATTGCTGGTTTGTCGATCACATTTACTAATCATTTATCAAAGTCAATTTAGGTAAGTTATAGATCACATTTACCAATCGCTTACACAACTATCGGGGTTCCCCTTTCGCGGTGGTCACCAACGCAAGTCGGGGGCCAAATCTTCTCCATTCTTCACTGCTGCCTGGATTCGTCAGGGCAACAAGGTCACTGTCAGAGTACCGATCAGTCCCCATGGACCGGCCCTTTCCCTCTTGTCTCTCTTCCCCCCTCTCTCTCTTCCTCTAACTGTGTCATGGCACCTGACGGCAGGGGTACACCATCGTGGATGTGGAGGATCACTGAGCCGCTCTTGGGAGATCGATCAGCTGTCTCTGTGCCGCGGGCTTCTTCGAGAGAACTGTCCTGGACTATACTACACCAACAACAACAACTAATTGTTGACATCATTTTGGGTCAAGTCAAGATCTAATTGTCAAGATCATCACAACTAATTGTCAAGATCATTTGAACCAACCGGGAGGTCAAGGGACAAGCTAAAAACAGCCAAAAACAAGATGAAGGATAAAGGGCAGCCTTGAAAACCCCAAACACCACATTCCATTCAATCTTTTGACCATTAAATAAGACGATTCGTCATAGTATAATTATATGTTATCTTCCTAATATGAACTAGTATGAAGCACCATTTCAAAGCAAATTCTATACGACACTGCGTCTTGCAGTTCCAGCGAAGTTGCTACAAATCTGCTTTGCCATTCTTCTTTGCATCTTGGAGCATTTCAGTAAGGTCGTCTGTATGTTCCAAACATCCTGATAATTTCGGCATGAAGCCTTTTTGAATGGATTTTTTAATGTAATTATTTTTACTCAAATAGTTGATGGTCCTTAGAGCAAGTAAATCAATGGCTGCATTGCCACTGGAATTCATCACTGTAATCAGCTTGAAGCATGATGGGTCCTTTGTATTTCCCACTTTGGAAATAAGAATTGTCTCTTCAATGCTCCAGCTCCAGGGTATACTGTAATATCAAAGTCCTCCATAGGATTGCTAATTTTGATTCCCACCGAGGTGAGCCTGAAGTCCATCAACTCATTGCTCATCAATGTATTTACTAAAAGCATTTCCAGATGATTTAGGAAGATTAATATATTGCTTGACTTCTCGATATCTGTGGTTTGCCCTTTTGCATGGGTTAAGGCTTTTAATAATTACAATTATTATAACATAATGCTCATAACGTGACAATTATAATTGTAATTAAATACATAATTAGGAGCCTTAACCCATGTATTAAACATGTATTAAACATGTATTAAACAATACGGGGGGAACCCGTATCGAATGTTGTCAGGTCTAATAGACCTGACACAATGTTTGATACGGGTTCCCCCGTATTGTCAATTGTCATTGATGTCCAATCAGGAAAGCAGGAATCATGGAACCACGTAATTACTGTGCTCACGTGGGTAAAAGTTTGCATTAAGTGAACATTGAACGGGCTTGTGTCCGTGTGTGAACTTCCTGTTGACGAGCAAAAAGTGCTTGCTATCTGCTGGGAACAAATCCAAGGTTGACCACCTGGTTCATATGATCTTTTTGGCATGCGTATGTGCTGTTGATGCAACTTTGATGAGAAAGTATGGGCTGAACTACATTCCTATCCTTTGAGTGAATTTTGCATCAGTGCTTAGACCAGCATTTTTTTTTTTTTTTTTGTATACTGAATCGAGGCTCGTGAAAGAGCTAACATTTACTTCACAAACAAATCAACCAGACAAACAAAATATATAAAAAGAGGGAGCGGAAGACAAGATGGGGAGGGAAGGGGAAGCACACAAACAACATTCTGCTTTGTATAAATGTGGCTGCTGTACAGCCATCTCTTCAGAGATCTGCAAGGGTTACGTATATGTTATTTTTTTACGTAGATGCTTATCTCTCTGTGTACACTATAGGTTCTCAAAGTGGTCCCTACCGCCCCCCAGTGGGTGCTGGGAACTTTCAGGGGGGCGCTCCAGAGTCCACGGGCGGTAGGGGGGCGCTGGCAATAATTTGGGGGGCACTGGTGATTTAGAGGAGCAGCGGCGATTTGGAGCGCTCATTGGGCTTCCTGCAGTCTGAACAGGTTACCCGGCGCCATTCGGCAAATTGGCCATCCAATCAACGACCACATTCTTTCCCCCTCCGCATGGTTTTTATGATCACATATTCGCTGATGTCGTGTAGGTATTTTCTTGTCCATACATGCTCTCGCAACAAACATGATAGTGTATGACACCAGCGAAATACTATTGGCCGCCAACGTGGCCAATAGTACAACACTAATTTTTGTCACGTGATGCCATTTCAACCAATCGGCTTGCAAGAATCTTTTTATGCGGGATATAATACACTCTATTCGTGCTGGACTATTCAACGTGCCTGGTTCAACTTTACAGCCTGGCCTGGCCAGTACAGACATTGGGCAAGGTATGAACAGTCAGTGTTAGCGCTGGTGTTAGTCTTTCGACATTTTGGCATGTTAATTTCGTTATTCAAAAAAGCTTCACGTCCGGTCGGCTTCAAGATGTCGGCCTCAAAGAAAAAGTGTCGTCAGTATTCCGTTGAATACATCAAGTATGGATTCGTTCCATCTCCGACGAACAAACAGTTACCGATGTGTTTGTTGTGTGGTATCACGCTGTCCAATGAAGCAATGAAACCATCTCGACTGAGCATGTACCACTTTCCCCGGTTGGCAAAGGAAACTGCTGTTTCTGATGAAGAGCTGCTCGTTTATTGCAATCACCTTGAGAAGATTCGTGGAGATATGGAGCAGCGTTTCAGAGACATGCTAGAACTGTCGGTGCCAGCATGGGTGATCAACCCATTCAAATGTGACATTCAAGATGTGAAGCGTGAATTACAGGACGAAATTATCAACCTCCACAATGATGATGAGGCGAAGGCAAGATTCTCGCAGCATGAATACGGCAAATTCTGGATTCTGGAGCGGGGCGAATACCCTGCAATGTGGACAGAGGAAGAACTGCTGCCGATGGCGTTCCCCACATCATACCTCGTTGAAAGGGGGTTCAGCGCCGGGATGGTGCTGCTGACCAAGTATCGAAACCGCCTTGACATTACCAAGAGGGGCGATCTGCGTCTCTACCTCACGGAGATGGAGCCAGACGTTCGTAATCTCGCAGCGAGTCACCAGGCCCACACTTCACACTAACGGTATTTGGGCCTGTGATAACAGATTCCCAGTTTGCCTCACCTGGGCCTGTTCTGCTGAAACATTGTAGGTCGTGCAAAATAAAATAAAAAGTAAAGTAAAATAAAGTAAAATATTATTCAGAAAATATTTGGCTTCTGTTATTTTTGCTTCCTATCTACTTAAATTCTGGGTGTCCGACCACGAACGATAGGACAAGGGGGGCATTGGGCTGGTCCAAGAGGGCAGAAGGAGGCGGTAGTCCAATAAAGTTTGAGAACCACTGGTGAACACGAACTCTGAATAAATTCCTCTGTATCAGTCTGAAGTCTGTTGGTGACCCATTCCAATACGAGTGGCCCCCATACACACACTTACATACACATACATACACACACATGCATGCGCGCACACACACACACACACACGCACACACACACACACTGATGAGAAAAAACACTGAACACAGCCACTGAGCTTGGGGGAAGTGCCGTCACTAATGTCACTTCCTGGGATACTCTGGGACCAGCGACGTCATAACAATGGCGCCGCTTTTCTCACCGTTCGCAGCGGTGCATTTACTCCAGAGAAATTCCCTCCTCCCCATGGTTGCCAACCGATGGGGTTTATCTGTGCTCTATCATTTTAAAGCAAGGGAGCAGCATGTACCATTTTAAACTCAACTGGACTATGTCCAGCTGAGTTTTTGTCGACACCCAGTGTCCGTCGCCTGTCTGTCTGTCTGTCTGTCGTCTGTAAACAATTCGACGTCTACGCTCTAAGTCACAAATATTGATGAAATTTGATGAAACTTGTTATGCAGCATCTTTAAGACATAAACTAGTTTGGGATTGCATTTGGGCGTGGCACGCCCAAAAATGGGTGCGGCAGGTCGGCCATATTGAAAAATCAATTTTTGTCATATATTTTTAGCACATATAAACTATATAGTTTGTGGATCTATTATGCATATTCTAACCATATTGATATAGACCAGTTGAGTTCAGGTTCCCTGGAACCTCTAGTTTAAGTCTTGACATGAACCGGTCCAAACCGGATGGTTATTTTTTTAGGAGACACCATCTCCTTACAAGTTGAACGTTGGCTCCCTACGGGAGCTCATCCACCCTTTGCCAGGTATTGTTTTTGGTGCTGGCAGGGGGGTGTCACAGTCACCCTCCGAGCCCCTCCCCACTAGCAAAGCCAGTGAGGTGTGTCGGTTTAGTCGCCGACAACCCGACCATGCGGCAGCTAGCACTGGGTTTCATGTTACCATTGGCGATCCTAAAAGACTGGCCCGACTCAAGATCTTTCAAAATCCAAGCTTCCTCTTTTAGTCTGTTTGGTGAAGGAAGCTCTTACCAATCAACCTGGAAGTACATGTGGTGTTTATCCTGGCTTCCAACCACTAAAATTGGTTGTGTCGTAAGACTCGATCCATGCTGGCTTCATAAGGAAGCACACAGTTGCAATGAGCTCATTCCTCGCTTCGATTTTGTCTGATGGAGTTTGACATGCTTTATGCCTGCATTTCCACGTGCGGGACAGTTAGCACCTACCGTATATAGTATCCAAGTACGAGTATTAAACTATTCCTCCGTTTAATAATCATTTCTTGAGGTTGTTCCCACAAATTCATTCTGCTTGGTCCAATCGCCTGCCCACGCTCTCACATGCACCGAGAGATAATATTCTTTCTAGGACTTGTAGCAATTAAATGTGTCGATGTATAAGTGGCTAACCTGTTACAAGATCACATGGCTATTTCTGGGGCACCAGCAGGCTAACCCCGTCTTTCCAGCAATATGAGACTTTTGACATGGGGTATCAATGTTAACGCGGCGTTTCGTGTGTGTGTGTGTGTGTGTGTATGTGTACGTGCACATGTACGTGCGTGTCTTTCAACACGGTTAATCATAATTGTTGTGCTGCTGGATGCAAATCACACTCATGCAAATATAGAAAAGATCAGAAATATCAGTGGATGGGAGATGTCCAGTTCCTACCATTTCCTGTTAATACAAGCTGTAGACACACACACACACATGCACATCTCTCTTTTACAAATTTCGAAGAAAGGTTTCCAGTTGAAACTTGTGTGGAACAGTTAAAATAATGTTTGAAGTTTTGCTTCTCGTATTCAACGTGCCCACCTTCTCTTTTAGCGACTCCCTGCACGCATATAATTTTTATTTGAGCTTATATAGGCTCGGGTAGCAACTGAATGACAAAATGCAACGAGTTTACAAACTACCTACCAAAGGGTATGGGGGCAAAAGGATGGATATATACAAAGGAGGAAAGCAGGATTAACACAAAAGCGAGTAACAAAGACCTGGTGAGGCACAAATCAAACGGGAACGAATCAGCATGTGGGGATGAGATTATGGATGTGTGTGGTTGTGGGTGAACACATGATGTAGTGATGGGCAATACATTTGAAAGTCTGAAGTGAGAAAGATGAGACAACGGACGCAGGGAGGCAATTCCACGATCAGGTGAATCATAGGACGGATTAATGCAATTGGGCAACTAGTCCGGACTTTAGGAGGGTGAGCTGATGAGGGTTTCCAGAGGAACGAGTGTGACATGAGGATGGCTTGGGAAGGGCAGAGATGGGATAGGGCAGACACACCAAGGCCAGATGTAAGCATTTATAAAACAGAGCTGTGCTAACCTACTGCTGGAGGGAGAGTGACAGTCCTTGGGAATCCACCTTCTGCCTTAAGGAGTATTGGAAATCATTATGGGAACACACAGAATGAATGAATGAATGAATGATCGTTTTAAGGCCATTTTTTCCCCGCTGGAGCGGGGGTTAGCCTTGCGGGCCCCATGACAATCATGGTTCCCTGTTTGAGACAATGTTTTTTTTATGGCCGGATGCCCTTCCTGACGCCAACCCTTAGTCGCCTCTTACGATGCGCAGGGATACGGTGTACCTATTCTAAACCGGGGTACACACCGGGATCATTCATCCCAGCAAGCTGGTACTCAATTTGCCGACCTCGGAAGGATGACAGGCTGAGTCAACCCTCCTGGCATTAATTCAGCGATCGACCGGGATTCGAACACAGGATCCTCGGATCCCAAGCCGGCACCCTAACCGCTAAGCCAACACCAGGCTCTGGGAACACACAGGATATGCACACATAATAAGTAATTGGCACTGAGAGAGGTATACCTGGTTTTCATGCTCCCATGCAGTATATCTATGCACTAGCAAATTACCCATCCCACATTGATGGAAAAGCAAGCAAAGTATCCATCCCCAGTGACAGGGCAAATTATCTGTTAAATTATTTCATAGACTTCAAAAACAATAATTGTGTTGCACTCAAAAACTACTGGCCTTTTCAATATGAGGCTAATTGGTCATCCTGTTTGCCAACAATTGTTATATTGGTCATTTTGGCCTCAATTTGCAGCCTCAAAATGGCCTCTAAGGCCACGGCTACATACCTCATGCTACTTCACGCACAAAGTTGTATGTGTACCCCGAGTATGGAGATTGGAGCATTAAAGATGTGGCCGTGTATAAGGAACAGACCTACAGAGAGATAGAGAGATAGACATAGAGACAGAGACAGAGACAGAGAGAGAGACGGACGGACGTTTGTACATATATAAAGTGTATGTATGTGTACATATATATATATATATATATATATATATATATATATATATATATATATATATATATATATATATATATATATATATATATATTGTTGCGGATCTCACCGTCAGCCCTTTTTCCCCTTACCAAGGGGGAATTAATCCCCTTGTCTGTGACTGACCGACGTGAGTCCTGAAGTTGCCCAGCTCCCTCCTGGGGAGGCAGGTGAGCAACCTCGTTCGCGACCGCGGACAAGATGTTAATTGCCGAGCGGATTAGCAGCCGCGGCACGAACCATTAGCATTTACTAACCCGATTCCGAAACGTTGGCCAAATCGTGCCACAGGTATTCAATGAGGGAAAAGACAAGGACGAACGGATGTGAAGGAAAGAAGGCAAGGTAGGAAGAACAGATATAATTTATTACTACTATTTACAAGACCAAAGAAACCAAGGAAGGAGGAAAGATACGAAAATAAAGACAGAAGGAGTAAGACACAGTGCAAATATTAACTTATCTAAACAGGCTTAACTTATACCCCAGACAACATAAAGGACGGACGACAATCAGACTTACACGGGGAATGATGATAGGAATGAATGGCAGGAGGTGGATGGCTGGACGGACGAGGAGGTGGGATCACAAGACGGGAAGGATGCGGGTGGTTGGTATGATCGCGCGGCTCGAGGTGAGCAGCCGCCGAGCCTCCCCAATCGTATCCGCACGGCGGCGTTCTTCGCGGCCGCAACTGCCGTCAACGCTCAAAGCTGCCATGGTCAAAAGCTGCGGTGGATTCCGCTGCGGTGGGGTGAACTCGAGAAACGAGTCCGAGGTCACTTGGAGCTGGTGGGGGCTTCCTCGGTCATCTCCTTCCTCAATCGTCTCTCGTTGGGGGCGTCGCGCCGCGGGTTATATATGCCACGCCCTACCAAGCCATGACCACACCTTACCAAGCCGTGCCCACCGAGTCCTGGTTGGGCGCAAGGGCTTCCTGGCTCCACCTCCTGATGACGAGGTGTGGGCCACGCCCGTAATGTAGCTCCTCCCCCTTCTTCTCCGAGGCTTGACCACGTGTGTAATGGCGGCAATGCAGTTGGCAATAGAGGCTTTGAGGGAATTGAAAGGGGATCTATCTTATTTCAATTCGGTGCAATGCAGAGTCAATTAATGGGAAACACAGCCTTAAACGAATACAAATAATAAGGAAATAACTATTTAGAAGGGTATATGGTGGCCTACGTGCTTGCGATGGATTAACCAAAGGGACGACCTATGATCTTTACACTTAAACGGAGGTATTTACAACGATCATGACACTACTTACAATTGACAGAGGGTGATATTTACAACAATTCTCAAATCCGCAACACTATATATATATATTCGCGACACTGAATATATATATATATATATAATTTATATATATTGCAACAATATATATATTTGTTGTATTATATATACTAGGGCATGCCCGTACGTGGGTGCCCGTTCCTTGCCAAAAAAAAAAAAAAACGCTACCCGTACGCTCTACCCCGCCCGTACGCCCGTACGCCCGTAAACAAAAAAAACAACGCTCTTCGCTTCTGCCCTTCGCTCTGACTGAATTGGGAGAAATAATGCGCATAAGAAATCGAGAAATTATTATTTTCTCCGGAAGAAATCGAATTACGAACCGTAATGGCGCACGCGCTCGGCTCGGCTCGCTCTCACATCGGCCACGCCTACGCAACAACGCGTTCTGTGATTGGCTGCCGGAAGTGAAGTCTTCACTGTCCGGAAGGTCGCAAATCGCAGTTACGATGAATCGCAAATTAGTTTTAATTAGTTTTAAAACATAGTTTAACGCCAACATAGTTTGCCAACGTGAAATAAATGAATACGCTCTCAAATGTGCCATCCGAGGCAGAGTCTGTTCGCCACGTTCGGCACACGTGATAGCTCGCTGCTCTCTGATTGGTTGAATCGTTTTTTGGACATAGCTCGGTAACTACTTCTCCGATTAATATGAAACCTTGAAAAGGCACATCCTCGGGTCCCCAGCAATATACCTGGCAAGTTTAAAGTATATCGGACCCGTGGTTGTCGAGAAACAGCGGTCACAGACATACATACATACATACATACATACATACATACACACAGAGATTACTGGAATTATAGATAGATATATTGCAACAACAATATACAAAACCGCAACAATATATATATATATATATATATATATATATATATATATATATATATATATATATATATATATATATATATATATATATAATCGTTAGATTAAATAAGACGCGGACGTAGCTTCAGGACGTCGATCTTTAATTGTCGACAAGCTTTCGACCAACAAAGGTCTTCTTCTGAGTCAGCCCCAAGTTCGACGGAAGTCTTGCTCAGCTCACGCTCATAGCTCACGACGGAAGACTTCCGTCGAACTTGGGGCTGACTCAGAAGAAGACCTTTGTTGGTCGAAAGCTTGTCGACAATTAAAGATCGACGTCCTGAAGCTACGTCCGCGTCTTATTTAATCTAACGATTATATATTCAATACAAATGAGACGCCCTGCTCGTACTTTGGAGTTTCTACTATTTCTTACAGTTATATATATATACATATATATATATATATATATATATATATATATATATATATATTGTTGCGGTTTTGTGAATAAAGGCAACCACCATGTAGTTAGTTACACCACAACATGTAGCCTCGTATAGTTAGTTATTTCTTATTAAATGTAAAGCATAGTCCCCTTTCCAGTGTTAGGATGCGTTGATATGCGTTGAGGCAGGCAGGATAATAGTAGGCCTCATTGAAGCCTAAAGTGCCTCGTCATAGGACTAGGCCAGGCCCTGCAGGCCCGAAGGAGGGGCTAAAGGGAGTGGCCAAGGAGGAGCAGTGAGCAACCAATGGGAGCTAAAGGGAGTGGCCAAGGAAGTGGCCAATGAGGGGCTGTCACGACACGTGACCCCAGGCGGCCAATGGAGGCCCATGGAACATTCGAGTGGGGATTTGGTGGGGTTATAAAACCCGGCCCAGACTCCCCACTCTCTCTCTGACTCTCTTGCTGGGTTCCTGCTCTCTCCGACTCTCTTGCTGGGCTCCTGAGATACTCTCTTGCTGGGCTCCTGCTATACTCTCCCTCGCTCGCTTGGCTCCCACAGACTGAGCGCTCCTCGGGTTCCTGCTACGCGCACGTTATCGATCGTCGTCCCTGCCGCGATCATCTCCGGCTGTGGTGTCCCAGGTTGGAGCGATTCTCAGGGCTTCCGTCCAACGAGCCCATTCGCACGAGCTGCACGACCGAGCCCATCCGGGCGAGCTGCACGAAGCGGCCGCACTTCTTGCACATTACCCTCTTCCTTCCCTTCCCCAAACGAATGAGGGCCCTTGTCTGTGAACCTAGGTAAGGCCGTTAAGATTCTTCGCTTTGTCCATGTTCTGTACATACTGTGAATAAATACTGTGTTTGGTTTCCAACCTGGCCGTCATCGTCCTTTCCAATATTGACGTACCATTGCCCCGAATTAAAACCGCTCGATCGGGTTCGATAGTGTTAACGGCACGAGTTACGTGACGCACAACCGCTCGGGCGTCCAGGATCAGCGTGACTCATGCGGGGTTCAGCCCCCGTTCTCACAGCTGCGTGTGTCTGAAGGTATTCAGGTGGTGACCGTTAACCCTTCCACGCATCGCTGCGGGCTCGGTGGCTGGAATTGCTTAGCAATACGTCCACCACTAGTGTAGTTGTGGTTGGTGGCCTCGTGGACCTGGAGTTCGAGGGGGAGCAGGGCTTAAACCCCCCTTAGTACGTCGACGAGCCCGGGATCCGCAACAATATATATATATATATATATATATATATATATATATATGTTGAACCCCCTAACTTCACGAGGCATAGAGTCCCTGAATAAAGAGAGTTGCGCCATGCGCTGACCCGAGATTTCTGGTCACGTGATTTCGTGGCGCCATTTTGTGTCTAACTTCACCGTGCGTGAACGTCAGCTTGGTACGGGAATGTTGTTTATTGCCAAACAAAATGACTGGTTGTTCTGCTTTTGGTTGTTCAAACCAATCTGGGAAATATAAGATGTATAGATTTCCAAGTGATAAAGTCAGAAGACAAATTTGGGAAGCGAAAGTCAGACGAAAGAGCTGGAAAGCGATCGACTCCTCGAGACTCTGCCAGGTAGGCCCACGCCGCTTGATGATCGATGTTCAAAAGCAATTCTATCTGCTCGGTTTTTTTTTGGTTGTCTGTCCGTTGAAAACCCTTTTAAAGGGAAGTGATTTGTGTTTGTTTATAATCTTCAAGGAGCTGACCAAAAATGCATTTCCATGGGAAGAACCCTGCTCAATTTTTTTCGGGTAGTCCTAGCGGACCGCATATTGTCATTGATTGATGAAATGTCCCGGTACAGTGACATTGCCTGGTCTGCGGTTGGGTAGTCTGCGGGCAATGTCACTGTACTTTTTCAGAGGGAATTAATTTTGATTTTATAGGGGTGGGAAACCCATGGTCCGTTTTGTTTTCAGTTGTCTGTCCGTCCATTCAAAACTTATTCCGAGGCAAGTTATTTTTTTGGTTTAAAATCTTTAGCCTAATCGGCAATCATAAAAGCAATTTTAGGGGGGGACCTGCTCAATTTTTTTGCGGGTTGTGCAGCCATCCATACGTCCAAAATTTGACGAGTTATTGTTTGCTTTGTACAGTGCTCATGCGTCTTGTGAGGGGGATGCTCACTTGTGAGGAGTGAACGGAGTAGTGATGAGTCTCACTTGTGAGGAGTGAACGGAGTAGTGATGAGTTTCACTTGTGAGGAGTGAACGTAGTGGGATGAAGTGTTGGTCTGGTCAGAGTGTTGTATTACGGGCAGAGTTTTCTTACGGTCTGAATGTATGAATCATGTTCTGTACTGAATGTATGAACCAAGTTTTGTACTGAATGTTTACTGTGTTGGCCTCATCGTGTTCCTGGTGAAATTAAACAAGTTATGGTGAATACGACGTCTTATCTGTGCTTTTCCATATCTGTTCGACTAGACGAACCGTGCACACTGCAGGTATTTTTTAAAGTTTTTTCTCTGTTTAATTACGGCTTGGCGCAGTCGAAAATTAAGTGTTAATTAAGTCGCCAGCTATGAAACATATTAATCGATCAGGCAATATCCATCAGAGTTCTGGGCAAGGGTGTAGTAATAAATGAACGTTTCAATCTTACTAGATGCCGATGACGTTTTCCTTATGTCAGAGACAGAAGCTGACTTGCAGCTTGTTAAATCATTACAATGGAAATTGAATATAAATGTCGATAAAACTAAAGTTGTACACTAAAGAAATATGGCAATACCACGTACAGAATTTGTTTTAAGTGTGTTAGACTATATGTCGGCTGGAAGTCCTACACCGGAATTGCTCTCGGCACCCTTTAAAAAATATTGGATATGCCCACACTCCTTTCTAAAAGTTATTAAAATTCAGAGAACGACAGCATTGGTTCGTCTTACTTATAATGTTAGCTCTTATATGCAGTGTTGGCTTGTAATATGCATTGCCATACCACTTTTAATATCACCACACAGCTCTTTTTCACGGCAATAGCTGAGTTTTTGACAAAACAAATATCACCTGTATGTAATAATAAGACTAAATATGTGTAGTAAAATTTTTTTTAGCAGGTTTAGAATATATCACCCCATATCGCGAATGTACATGTATATCTAATCCGACACACTTAGACACAAAATGGCGTCCAAATTTGAGTTGACACAACTCTCTTTATACAGGGACTCTAACGAGGCAGCAAGGCACAGATGAATCTCGCCCCAGCAATTGCTGCACAACCTGTTAACAACAAGTGTTGCCTGCCACGCTGACACATTGTCTCTGCCCTGCTCATCAGCAATTAGGAGGTTTGCAGTCAGGAGTCAGGAATATATGACGTTCATGTTAAAACAGGAACCTCAGCGCCGATTTAGACGGGAGATTGGCCGAACAATCTTTTATTATTTATTTAATTCTAGCTTTACTGCTCACCACGGAACTACATTGGGCCAAATTAATGGTGGAAAACGGACACGGAAGCAGATAGCTGAAACACGTTTCTTACCTTTTCAAGGATTAATTTATAAGAAAACAGAGAAAATGGTAACAAGACGCTATAAACAAAAAGTGCGAGTAAGCACAAACTATAAGCGAGTGAAATGGACACAAAGAGGTAATTGGGGATATTCAAACTTATATGAACAATGATTGGTAATAAAACAATTCATAACCACAAGGTGCCACAGATCACACTTATACAACAAACAAATGAAGGTGAGACTTCCATTATCTTATGCGTAAGGTGAACGCAGGCTCCACACAGATCACTTGGGGGCCAGGTGTCGGACGATACCAAAGTCAACAGGAGAACAATGAAGATGGTGCTTGGTGTGGAATCCAGTAATGATCCACGTCATCCACTAGGCATTGTGACCTCTGTCTTTTAAGGCCTTCTGGCTCTGGGGGTACCTTTGGTCCTCTTCCTCCACCAACATGAGGTGAACCCAGCTTGGGCCAATATAAGACAAAGCAACACTTGGTCCACTCCAACAGTTTTGCCTGTCCTTTCACACTTGGCTTTCTGCGACCAACCTCAACAACGAGGCCTCTTCTTCTTAACCACCAGGATTGTCGTTGTCCTCCTTCCTCAAGCGAGGTCTCTCACTACCTCTTCCTCCTCCTGGGTAGAGTTCCCTGCTCTGCCGTCCCACCCATAGGTGCGACACATGGCACTTCCGTCTCCACGGCACATTACGCCACCATGGCTAACACACACTGGCACGCTAACACACACTGGCACGCGCACACACACACACACACACACACACACACACACACACACACACACACACACACACACACACACACACATAAACACACATAAACACACACACGTGCGGCACTGATAAAAATAAATGTACATGGCACTTCCGTCTCCACGGCACATTACGCCACCATGGCTAACACACACTGGCCAGACAGATTGTGATGGCCAGACAGATGTGTGATGGCCAAACAGATGTCTCTCTCATGAGAAGTTATCGCCTACTAGCCCCACCTACCACATGAGGTGTTCACACCCACATATAATAGGGTCTACCCTGTCTATAAATTACATGTCCTTGTGGTGCGGGAGCACACACGTTGAACAAAGGTAGGCCACATCGCTTTGGTTATTATCGAGCTCTTTATTCATTGCTCACTCATCCGCACTAACGTGCGCGCGGCAGCGAGCCTGCGTATATATCTCCAGGCCACACCCTACCTGGGGCGTGGCCGCCACCCGCTGGTGCGCGGAATTATGTCTCTGCGCCAGCGAGCCATCGTGTCCGCCACACGCGCCCCCCCAGAATTCCCGCGCACCTGAAGGATCAGCTTGCGGGGCAACCGGATGACCCGGCCGAAGCGCCCACGGGTGGCTGGCGGCGTCTGGGATCCGGGATGCCTCCGGGCGCATCTGGGATGGGTGCAGGACAGGGGGGTGGCGTGACGGCGGGGTTGGGTGGAGCCGGGGGTCCGCCCGCCAGTGGGCGGCCCCGACGCGGGGGCAGAGCCGCTGGCGGGGGGTGGTCCAAGTCGAGGTGGGCCGGCTTGAGGCGGTCCACGGAGACACGGTCCGGAGCGCCGCCGATGTCCAGGGTGAAATGCTTCGCCCCGGTCTCCAGCATGCAGGAAGGCCCGTCGTACGGGGGCTGCAGCGGTGTCCGGTGGGCGTCATGGCGGACGAACACGTACTCCGCCGTGCGAAGCTCCGGGGCGACGTGCGTTGGCGGGCAACCGTGGTGCGCCGTCGGCACCGGGGCGAACCTCCGGGCGGTCTCCTGCAGGGCGGAACGCTGCTGCGCCGCGGACCATGGTGCTGTGGAGTCGGGGAGGAACTCGCCCAGCACCCGCAGCGGTTGTCCGAAGACCAGCTTTGCCGCGGATGCGCGCAGGTCATCCTTGGGCACCGTCCTGAGGCCAAGCAGGACCCAGGGGAGCCTGTCGACCCAGCCGCCGTCGCGGAGGCTGGCCCGGAGCGCGGCCTTCATGGCGCGATGGAAACGCTCGCACAGGCCTTTGGCCTGTGGGTGGTAGGCCGTGGTGCGATGCAGCTGGACGCCGAGCCCCCACGCCACCGCCCCCCAGAGCTCCGAGGTGAACTGGGGGCCGCGGTCGGACGAGATGTCCGAGGGGGCGCCAAAACGGGCAACCCAAGTGGCGATGAATGCCTGCGCAACGTCCGCCGCCGTCGTTGCTGCCAAAGGCACGGCCTCCGGCCAGCGGGTGGTGCGGTCCACCATGGTGAGGACGTGGGTGAAACCCCGCGAGGGGGCAGAGGTCCCACCAAGTCCAAGTGAACGTGGTCGAACCGACGTTCGGGCACCGTAAACGGGGCCAGTGGGGCCCGGTTGTGGAGGTGGACCTTCGCGCGCTGGCATGCGAGGCACGTCCTGGCCCAGTCGCGGACGGCATTCCGGAGGCCATGCCAGATGAACTTGTCGGTGACCAGCTTTTGGGAGGCCTTCGTGCCCGGGTGGGACAGGCCGTGAATGGTGTCAAAAACCCGGTGCTGCCAACCAGCGGGCACGATGGGGTGAGGCCGCCCGAGGGAGACGTCGCACAAGAGGGCCGCGCCCGCACCGTCGAACGGTACCTCGGCGACGCGGAGGCCCGTGATGGCGGTCCGAAAAGCCTGGACGGCGGGGTCGGCGGACTGGTCCGCCGCCATCCGGGCATAGTCGATCCCGAGGTGGACCGCGTGGGCGAGGGCCCGGGAAAGGCAATCCGCCACTGGGTTGTCCTTCCCCGTGACGTGCCGGATGTCCGTCGTGTACTCGGACACGGCCGAGAGGTGACGCTGCTGCCGGGCCGACCACGGCTCGGCGACCTTGGCCATCGCGAAAACCAGGGGCTTATGGTCGACGAAGGCCGCAAACGGGCGGCCCTCGAGCAGATGGCGGAGGTGCCGGACCGCCAGGTGGAGCCCGAGCAGCTCGCGGTCGAAGGTACTGTACCGCCGTTCGTGCGGGCGGAGCTGCCGGCTAAAGAATGCCAGCGGCTGCCAAGCTCCCTTCACCCATTGCTCGTGCACCGCGCCCACCGCGTAGTCCGACACGTCGGTGGTGAGGGCGATCGGTGCATCGGGCACCGGGTGCGCGAGCATGGTGGCGTTAGCCAAGGCGAGCTTCGCGCCCGCGAACGCCGCGTCCATCGGCTCGGTCCAGGCAACGTCGCCTTTGCCCGGCTTCCCCCGGAGGGCCTCGTGCAGGGGGCGCAGGAGCTGGGCGATGCGGGGCAGGAAACGGTGATAGAAGTTCACCATGCCCAGGAACTCCTGGAGCCCCTTGATGGTGCGGGGGCGCGGAAAACCCCTGACCGCCTCCACCTTGGCTGGCAAGGGGATGGCCCCGTGCCTGGTGATGCGGTGCCCCAAAAGGTCGATCTCGGTGATGCCGAACCGGCACTTGGCGGGGTTGACGATCAGGCCATGCCGGTCCAGGCGTTCGAAGAGCGTGCGGAGATGGCGGAGGTGCTCCTCACGGGACGCGCTTGTGACGAGGATGTCGTCCAGGTAGACGTAAACAAAATCCAAGTTGCGCAAGATGCTGTCCATCAGCCGCTGGAACGCCTGGGCCGCATTCTTCAACCCGAAGGGCATCCGCAGAAACTCGAAGAGGCCGAACGGTGTAATGACGGCCGTCTTCGGTATGTCCTCCGGCCTGACGGGGACCTGGTGGTATCCGCGGATGAGGTCCACCTTGGAGAAGAGGGACATGTTCGCCAACCGGGCGGAAAAGTCTTGGATGTGAGGGACCGGGTAGCGGTCAGGGGTGGTAGCATCTTTGAGGCGGCGGTAGACGCCGCACGGCCGCCACCCGCCGCCGGCCTTGGGCACGATGTGCAGCGGCGATGCCCACGCGCTGTTGGAGCGCCGGACGATGCCCAGTCGCTCCAGCGTGGCGAACTCCCCCTGCGCCACGGCGAGCTTCGCCGGGTCGAGGCGGCGCGCCCGGGCATAGACCAGTGGCCCGACGGTGGGGATGTGATGCTCCACCCCGTGCTTGGCGGCCACCGCCGAGAAAGTGGGCCGCGTGAGGGCCGGGAAACTGGCGAGGAGGCGGGTGAACTCGTCCGCTGCCGGAAGCGTGCAGACCAACCTTGCCGGAACCGAACCGCTCAGCAAGCCGCTTGGCGAGCCGCTCGGTGAGCCGCCCAGGGAGCAGCTCAACGAACTGCTCAGCGCGCAAGCGAGCGAGCTGAAGGTTTCGGCCTGGACAAGGCGTCTGTGCCTCACGTCCACCAGCAGCCCATGCGCACAGAGGAAGTCCGCTCCGAGTAGGCCCATGGGGACACTAGCGGTAACGAACGACCACTGAAAGCGCTGCCCCCCGAACCGCAGCGAGAGGCAACGCTTCCCGAACGTGCGGATGGGCATGCCGTTGGCGGCAAGCAAAACAGGGCCCCAGCCCGCAGCTTGCCGGTCGGACGCGGAAGCAGGGAGGACGCTCACCTGCGCTCCCGTGTCGCACAGGAAGCGACGACCCAAGGAGGTGTCCGTTATGAACAACAGGCTGCCAGTATGGCCGATGCTCATGGCAGGAAGCGAGCGCCGGCCTGGTCGTTTCCCGACCTGCCAAAAGTACAAGGCGGGCGACAGGACCTGGCCTTGTGGCCGAACCTGGCATGGATATGGCACCAGGTCTGGCCCGGTGGTGGTCGCCGCGCCGGTTGCGACGACGGTGGTGGGCGGGGCGTGGCGGCGACCACGCACGGATCCGCCAAACCTACGCCGTGCTCGGAAGGAACCGAACGCCATGCCATGCGGCGATCCGCCAAACCTACGCCGTATTCGGGAGGATCCGAATGCCATGCCACGCGGTGATCCGCCAAACCTACGCCGTGCTCGGAAGGATCCGAACCACACGCGCCGTGCGCGGCGCCGGGACCCACGACGGCCGTGCTATATGCTGGCCGCGCGTCGTGGACTGTGAAGTACCTGTCCGCCTCCCTGGCCAGGGCCCGCGGTTCCATAATGGTCGACCCGGCCAACGTGAGCCGTACCTGTACAGGCAGCGCACGGAGGAAGAGAGCACGGAACAGGAAATCCGCGCGGCCATCGCCGAGCAGGGATAGCATGTAATCCATGCGGGCGGACGGGCGTGTGTCGCCGAGGGCGGGAAGGTCCAAAAGACGGTCGGCGCGGTCGGCCTCTGGGAGGCCAAATGTATCGAGGAGCAGCTGCTTGAGCGCCGCGTACTTGCCCTCGTCTGGCGGCGGAGGAAGGACACGACGTGCGCAGCCGTGCCGGAGCCAAGGGCAGCGACCACGTAGAAGTACCTCGTGTCGTCCGCCGTGACGCCCCGGAGCTGGAATTGGGCCTCAGCTTGAAGAAACCAGGTGTCGGCCTGCGCTTCCCAGAACTCCGGTAGCTTGATCGCGTTGATGGCCATTGCGCGTTCTGGGGTTCAACTACGGTTGAACCAGTCGGAGGTCACCAATGTGGTGCGGGAGCACACACGTTGAACAAAGGTAGGCCACAACGCTTTGGTTATTATCGAGCTCTTTATTCATTGCTCACTCATCCGCACTAACGTGCGCGCGGCAGCGAGCCTGCATATATATCTCCAGGCCACACCCTACCTGGGGCGTGGCCGCCACCCGCTGGTGCGCGGAATTATGTCTCTGTGCCAGCGAGCCATCGTGTCCGCCACATGCTGCCTCCTCAGCATCATGTGTAACAAGCAACTAACCTGACAGGTCCCTGTTGCATGTCAATCTAAATTCTAAAAGCTACTCAAAACCCACGGACCACACAACACTTACCACGGTCTAACTATAGATCCCCCCATTCCACTTGCCAATATATACACAAAGAATTAAGTTAAGCACCCCCCCCGTTTTTTTACAACCTCGCACATTACAAGTTTGTTGTCGTCAAAACAGTGTAATATACCCATGATATTGCTATATTTTCTGGAGAAGTGATATTATGGTCACATAAAAACATAACAATCATGCCGTTTTCAATATTTTATTCTGAATAATTTAAGGTGAAATATTTTGGGAATTTTAGGCATATTTTCACCTCAATTTAAGTATGGAGCTATAGGTCCATCACGGACAGTGTGGATGACGTTTATGTTTTCTAACGTACAGTCATTGTTCTGAGAAGACCTCTAGCGATCTTTGCGTCAATAACGTGTGTAGGACCCACGTGATCGGATCACTGACTCAACCAATCACTTTTTTTCACTTTGATCACTCAATTTCATCAATGGATAATTGCTAATGTCATACCAATCATTATTTGATCTCACATACCTTAGAATATATGCCAATGTATACATATACACAAAGAATATATATTAGGGGGTGCTTACCTTAATTCGTTGTGTAGGGGTGCTTAACTTAATTCTTTGTGTATATAAACTTGTGGGGGTACCGTGCTTCATACGTAGGTTCATAATAAAGAGAAGCTTTATGATTACAGGCAAGCATCACTGACCTGCTTGCTGCTGGATATCAATTTAGGTTTATTATTTATTTATTTTAAGGACACGTTTGCAGTGTTTATGTAAATTTTGATTGAGATTTTTATTTCAGAGTTTACAATCATATATATTACAATTTTCAAATGCTAGATATTCATTGAGGGTTTTTACCTCCGCCACCGAAGGTGGATGCAAGTTATGTTTTCGCCCCTGTCTGTTTGACTGTGAACAAGATATCTCAAAAAGCTGTGGACGGATTTGAACAAAATTTGGCAGAGAGGTAGTGCATGTGACAAGGACGAAATTATTAAAATTTGGTGAAGATCTGGATCCGAATCCGGAAAGTAGAATTTTATAAATGATTCTTCACCATTTAATTGAGAGATAGGGCCAAGAATGATATATATATAGCAGGATATCTCAAAAAGATATGGACGGATTTGCACTAAACTTGGTGGACAGGTTGGGTGTGTGACAAGACCGAATCGATTCGATTTTGGTGACTATTCGAATATGGATTCGGATACGAGAGTTATTTAATTTTTCAAGTGATTTGTCACCATTGAGAGATGAGAAGACGGTGAAAAGTGATATGTAACATTATATTTCAAAAAGTTGAGGATGAGTTGGTTATGTGACAAAAACAAGCCAATTAGATTTTGTTTCAGGTCCGAATCCAGATCCGGCCTGTTGGTGGGACACAAAACATAGACTGCCTGGTGGAGGTATGCACTCTACCGGGTGCCGTTCTAGTTTTTGTTTTATTTTTACATCTGCATTTTCGTTTTTTTGTGTAAATATTTTCATTTATAGATACTTTCCGACGGTTCTGTGATTTTCTTTCTTTTCCTGGTGTACTGGCTCTGATGTCCGTCGGCATGCCAAATTTCAACTTCCTTCAACACCCGAAAGGTACTGAACATTAATTGCCAGTCAGTCAGTCAGTCAATCAATCTGTCAATCAGAGCTTTTTATATATACGTGTGTGTATATATACAGACTCAAACTGTGTATATATATACTGTGTATATATACTGTATATATACGTCACCATGCCCAGATCAAAAGAGCTCTCTGACGCCTTCAGAAAGAAGGTTATGGATGGCTACGCGTCTGGGAAGGGATTTTTATTTTTTTTTTATTTTTTGTTGTATACTGAATCGAGGCTCGTGAAAGAGCTAACATTTATTTCACAAACAAATCAACCAGACAAACAAAATATACAAAAAGAGGGAGCGGAAGACAAGATGGGGAGAGAAGAGGAAGCACACAACCACAACATTTGAGAGCAGGGAGAAGTGTGGGAGGGAGAGGGCTTGGGGGCAGGAGGAGTGGGAAGGGGGGGGGGGGAAGTATAAAACACAAGGGGACCGAAATTGGCGGGGGTAGAAAAGATCAAGGTTTTGGATGGGGGAGGATAAGAGATGGTGGTGAACAGCTGTTTTAAAGACCTGGAGGGTGGAGTGGGATTGAAGAGAGTGAGGGAGTTTGTTCCAGAGGCAGGAGAAAAGAGGAATGAAGCAGTGAAGGTGAGCAGAAAGTCTTGATTTTGGCAGTTTAACCATAAGAGGGTTGCAGGCAGATCTTGTGCGACCTGTAGGAATATTTGGGGGACAGAGCCCAGAGAGGGCTGGGGGGGCAAGGCCAGAGAGGAGTCGGTAGAAGACGGAAAGACCACCAACCTGCCTGCGGTGAGTGAGTGAAAGGCCCTTGGAGTTAGCTTCATCGCGGGAGATTCCAAAGATTCTGAACGCTTTGGTTTCAACAGCGTGAAGACGGGCTAGGTGTGAGGCAGGAGCACCAGACCAGAGGGGAGAGCAGTATTCCATAGAGCTGCAGATGAAAGCCTTGTATGTGGTGAGGAGCTCTGGTGTGCCAAGGAAGGACTTCGCACGACAGAGGATGCCCAGTCGGCGACTGGCTTTGGAGGCCAGATTTGAAATGTGGTTTTCCCAGGAAAGATCATGGCAAATAGTGAGACCCAAAAGCTTGAGTGACAGAACTTCTTGGAGAGGATTATTCAGAAAGTGGATGGGAGGGTTTTCCAGTCGGTCTTTTCAGAGAGACATCGTAAGAGTGTGAGATTTATCAGGATTGAAAGACATGTTCCATTTGTTTGCCCAGTCTGTGATTTTGTCCAGGTCTGCAGAGAGTGAGGAGGCTGCAGACTGCCGATCTGAGGGATGAGGAATGGAGCGACAGAGAGTAGAGTCGTCAGCAAAGAGATAGAGAGGATTTTCAAGGGAGTCAGAGAGATCATTGATGAAGACCAGAAAAAGCACAGGGCCCAGAACACTACCTTGGGGAACTCCAGCCTGAACAGGTAGAGGAGATGAGAGAAACCCATTCAGGGCCACACGTTGACTACGACCAGAGAGGAAGTCCGCCAGCCGCCAGCCATGCGTGGAGATTTCCATGGATACCAAAAGAGGAGAGTTTGGTGAGCAGAGCAGGGTGCCAGACCGTATCGAAGGCACGTGAAATGTCAAGGGAGACGGCTCTAATTTCCTGTTTGGCGTTGAGGACCTCCATCCATTGTTGAGAAAGCAGAAGCAGCATGTCCAGAGTAGAGTGACCAGGTCTGAAACCAAATTGATGATCAGAGATCAAGCCATTGGAGAAGAGGAAAGATTTAATATCTGAAGCAATGATGGATTCCATGACTTTGCTGATAATTGGGAGAAGGCTGATTGGTCTGTAGTTGCTGGGATCTGTTTTTGCACCTTTTTTGTGCAAAGCGGTGATGTTGGCTGATTTCCAAGCAGATGGCAGATGACCTTGAGCAAAAGAGAGGGTGAAGAGAACAGAAAGAGGGAGTGAAAGAGCGGAAGCACATGATTTTAGGACCCGTGGGCTGATGCCGTCAGGACCAGTTGCAGAATCAGAGTCGAGGGTTGACAGAAACTTTTTCACCTTGTCAGGAGGAAAGGACACAGAGTCCAGGAGCAGCTGGGTACGACTGGGTACGGTGGGTACAGAGAGGGATGGGTTTGATTTAAAAAGATCTCCTTTTTAAAAGGATTTTAAAAAATCTCCAAACTATGTGAAATCAATCATTCGACTGTCCGCAAGATCATCTACACGTGGAGAAGATTCCAAACAACTGCCATCTTGTTCAGGCCAGGCCGCCCCAGCAAGATCAGCCCACGAGCAGACCGCAAGATGCTGAAAGAAGTCTCTAAGAACCCCATAATGTCATCACGGGACCTACAGGTAGCTCTTGCCACTGTTGATGTCAAAGTGCACGAGTCTACCATTAGAAAGAGGCTGCACAAATTTGATCGACATGGGAGGTGTGCCAGGAGGAAACCTTTGCTGTCCAGTAAGAATATCAGGGCAAGACTAAAGTTTGCCAATGAACACCTGGGCAGAGACAAGCACTTCTGGAACAATGTGCTCTGGACAGATGAGTCAAAGGTAGAGCTATTTGGCCACAGTACCAGAAGACATGTTTGGTGAAAACCAAAGACAGCATTTGACCACAAGAACCTGATACCAACTGTGAAGCATGGTGGTGGAAATATTATGGTTTGGGGCAGCTTTGCTGCATCAGGGCCTGGGCAGCTCACCATCATAGAATCCACTATGAATTCTTCATTGTACCAGAGGGTGCTTGAGGATAATGTGAGGCCATCTGTCGGAAAGTTGAAGCTCAACTGAAGGTGGACCTTGCAACATGACAATGACCCTAAACATACCAGTAAATCCACCAAGGAATGGCTGAAAAGAACGAAATGGAGGGTTCTGGAATGGCCAAGTCAAAGCCCGGATCTAAATCCCATTGAGATGTTGTGGGGGGATTTGAAATGAGCTGTGCATGCAAGAAACCCCTCAAACATTGCACAGCTGAAAAAATTCTGCATGGAGGAGTGGGCAAAACTTTCTCCCAGTCGATGTCAGAGACTGTTAGACAGTTACAAGAAACGCCTACTTGAGGTTGTTTCTGCCAAAGGGGGCAATACCACCTATTAGAGCCAAGGGTGTACTTACTTTTTCCACGTGCGAAATTTGCATTTATGTTTATTTAAATTATGCAATGGACTACAAAATGTAAATGTTTCATGATATTTGTTATATTATATCACCTTTATCTATCAATATTGTTGAAACGAAGATCAAATAGCTGTATGTTGAAATATGTTGAAAAAATCAAAACTTTACATGGGGTTTACTTACTTTTTCACGTGACTGTAGATATACCTCAGGAACATTGGGTCTGTGTTAATTAACCAAGTTTCTTGTGGAGCATTTGCAAAGTGGCTCAAGCACTCCATTCAAAACCATTGATAAGGAACGGCTGGCTTGGCAAACACTAGCTGGCTGCTTAGTAACTGAACACACCCTGGGTTTCCTCCTTTTCAGTTTAGTGTTAAATAGCAGTAGTGACTGTTTCAAAAGGTAATCATAGGTGTGTGGTGTTTATAATATTTTTGCTTCTAGTAAGGGCCGTTACTCCAACAAAAACGGCTGATAAGCTATTTCTAAACGTTGACATGGCGTTTGTTCAAGGATAGAGGAAACCCCTTGGATAGAGGGGATGTTATTAATATTAATATTGTTTTGTAATAACATTAATATTATGCTATTGTCATTGGCGTTATTACTTTTGTTATTGGAAGTAGTCTTGGGAAAAAGCCACTATAAAGCTATCTTAGCACGGATATACATCTCAACATGGAACCCCCTTGGTGGGGGAGAAGTTAAATCTGTGTAACCTTCATATCATGTGACCCTTAGTACTCCTGTCAAGATTGGTTGAGATTGGATACGTAAAGATCGAATAAAGATCGAATGTATTGCGGTCAAAAATCGTCAGACAGACAGACACCAAATTACTTATTTTAGTGTGATCACCCCATACAACCTAAATGAGCTGTTAAATTAGTTGCCTATCCCGAGCAATAGGTTTACTCACAGCTCCACACACATTCATTGAGGCATACTTGAGCTAATGTGTATCTTACTATTCTTGAAGAAATGCTAACACCTTTACTTTAGGTTCAGTCATTTGCAAAATACAAAGTGGATCCTCATACAGTACATTATATCACATAAAGAACACACCCTGAGGTACAAAACACACCCTGAGGTACAAAACACACCATGAGGTACTTAACCAATTACTTTTGGAGAGACTTTTGGGAATCCAATCGAAAAAGTAACTGGATCTACACCGTTAATGTAGTAATAAACAAACAAGAAGACGTCATGCGGAGCACGATACTTGCAAAATCCGCCCCTCACCCTCAAGAAAATAAATTCCATTGATACAGCAAATTGTCCATTTCATCAAGATTAAAATTGACAATCCTGATCAAAGCTCGGATCAACGGGAAGAAAAGTGACGATTTTTCAGATGAAAAATGATGATTTTGGAAGGTTGACCTTGAGTTGACCTTTGACCTTTTGACCTAAAAAATACTTAGTTTCCCTATTTAGTGACTCAATGTGCAAGTTCTGTTCAATTTTCAAGTCAATCGGATGAAAATTGAGGATTGTAAAAACTTGGCCTATGTTGACCTTTTGGCCTATGTTGACCTCAAAAATACTTGGTGGTTGAATTCAGTGACCAGATATGCAAGTCCTCTTCAAATTTCAAGTCAATTGGATGAAAATTGAGGATTTTAGAAATTTGGCAAAGTTGGTGACCTTTGGCCTATGTTGACCTTTTGACCCCAAAAACAATAGGCTTCTTGCTTATGACCAACTCTACCATTTGGTGATGATCGGTTGAAAATTGTGACCTGTAGGCCGGTGACAAACAAACAGACAGACAAACGGACAAACAGACAGAACCACAAACGCAACCGACCAATATACTTTTAAAATCTTCGATTTTGCAGGTAACAAGAGCAGATCCGGTCTCAGGCGACGTTTCACCTGCTTCCCAGCTGACTTCCTTAAGCCAATTAGACAACAAGCCTCAGCATGTGTCCACTTTTATTCCTGAGATGACAATTGGTTTCCCATCACGTGTCAGCGCAAGATGTCAAATGTGGAGTGTTTTTGTTGTGCCGAACCTTGAGCAAAAAAGCGCCATTCGTATAATCGATGTTAGGGTTAGGTTAGGGTCTGCTCTGCTCTTTTTATTATTCACTTGTGGTATTGTATGTACGTATGTGGATGAGTAAATGTGTGTTTGCTCTCGTTTTTGTGTTTCCGGGGCACGGACATGACCGTCTTGGACATGCTGATGTGTGGATTCTGTGATTGGTGGAGGTTCCTTTGGTTTGTGTTGTGCATGTGTGAATGTTGTTGGAGATCCAACATTGTTGTTTTTTGCTCACCTTATCCAGCTGCTTGCACCATCCAGATTGTGCCATTTGTACCAGATGAGTGTATCGTGTGGGATGTCCACAGTCTCACTAGTTAGACCAACCTCTCAGCTTGATCTTGACGTGCCATGCCTCCAGAATGAATATGTCATTTGTTGGACGTCGAGTCTAGGGAACGGGTCCCATCCAAGTCAAATTTGTGGAGACATTGCAGACAATGGCACACTCCGGCCGACTGTGTCACATTCCCAAGCCGAATTGCTATATCATGTTCATCCAGCCTTCCTTTCGAATTCCTTCCAGTTTCACCAAAGTAGCAATTTCCTGCATGAGCACAGTAAAACACGCAAGTTCAGACCCCCATGCACCACCCAGGCTGCCCCCAAGCCAGGGCCGCACGTAAGGAAAACGTTGTTCATCACGGTCACCTGAGGACCATATTATCCTCACATTTTCAGGCTTACAAGCTCAGGAATGGAACCTGCATTTTCTTTCTTCATTGAACACAACATCATGAAAAATATTTGCTTATTTGTCAATTCTTATCTTGTCTCTTATGTCAACTTGTCAAAAGAATGTATCATAATGCAGGCGATATCGACTTTGTATGCGTATGTGTGGGCTCATCCTTGCTGTCAATACACGATAACTATTTAAAAAATACACTAAAGTTGCTCATTTCTTCCATAAGTTGAAATCTTTACGTTTTTTCTTTGTTTTGTATACAAGATCGAGGCTCGTGTAAGAGCTAACAGTAATTAATGACAAAAAAAGAAACGGACACATAAGGCAAAATAAAGGGAGCGGGAGACAAGATGGGGAGAGGGGGAAGCACACAAGTACAGCATTTGAGAGCAGGGACATCGGGGGATCTGTGGGAGGGAGAGGGCTTGGGGGGAGGAGGTGTGGAAAGGGAGGTGGGAGGTAAAAGGTGGAGTAAAAACAAACAAACAAAAAAAAAACACATGGACACAGCTAGCACTTCCAGGAAAGAACTTCCAGGAACTTGCAGTAATATATGTATAATTCACAAGAACTATTCAATCCAATCCCATTAAACTTCCATACTCTTTTTCCAGAGCATTGCGGCTGAGAAAGCAGTCGCAAAGCAGATAATATAACAAAGGGTGACTTACCATTGCCTTTCCGAGTAGTTAGGGCAGACATTTGGCTGGTGTTCTGGCACACCATGGCCTACGCTTGAGAAAGATTCTTCCTTGGCACACCTGAACTGCTATCCACCTACAAAGCCTTCATCCACAGCTTGATGGAGTACTGCTCTCTCCTCTGGGCTGGCTCTCCTGCATCACATCTTGCTGAGCTTGATGCCCTGGAAACCAAGACCTTCAGGATTATTGGAATCTCCTGCACTGAAGCTGAGTTTGTTCGCTTATCATTTTCTCATCGCAGACAGGTCGGTGGTCTCCCTGTCTTCTACCGCCTCTTTTTTGGTCTTGCAACATCTGCTCTTTCCATGCTTTTCCCTCTCTCCCCTCCCCCCAGGATTCTGCAGGGCCCACATGGTCCACCATCAAGCCCCTTCTGGTGAAAATCCCAAAATCCAGAATCACTGTTCTAGTTCGTGTTGTTTTTCCAAGTCTCCCTCTATTCTATCCTTCAACCCTGCTGTTGGTGTCTACCCCTCCCTCTTTCCACTGTTCCTTTTTTTCTGTTGCGTCCTGGTCCATTCATATTCTCGCTCTTCCACAAGCCTTCACCTTGTATACCAAAAAAGGAAACAAAGATACTGTGGAAATTCAAACGTTGACTTGTGAACACCAGTGAAACACCAGCAGATGGGACACCTGGCTTTACAGACAGCACACTAAGTGAAACAATGTCCTGCCTGGAAAACTCTTGGTGGACAGTTTATGTGGAGTTGGTAATGAGAGCTCAGACTACACTGATTAAAATCGAAACGCACTACTTCGCATCCAGTCCCTTTCCTGCCATGAAATACGAGTCCATCCTGTGCTATGATACACCCCCACACTGAACGATCACAACACTGGTATCAAACAATTTGCTGCTGATATTATTTCATGTTTATGTTGCAAACAATTCATTTCTTTTGTTATGCCACTGCTGCTCTTTGTTCTGTCACATTCTTGAAATATTACTGAATTAATTTCATTCTGAGTGAATGTTTTGGCATTTTTACCTCCAACCTCCAAAGGTGGACCGAGGTTATGTTTTCACCCCTGTTTGTCTATCTATCTGTCTGTCTGTCTGTGAGCAGGATATCTCGAAACATTGTGGACCGATTCAGAGGAAATTTTATGGACAAGTTGGGTGTGCGACAAGGAAGAATTGATTCAAGTCTGGTGAAGAATCGCATGAGGCTACTAGAGTTTTTGAAGTGATTTTTCACAATTGAGTGATAAGGCCAAAAACGGTCAAACCTGGATCAAGATCTTGCCTATCAGTGAGAAGCAAAATGCAAACTGTTCATCTTGGTGGAGGTATGCTCTCTACCGAGTGCCTTATACATACACTACAAGGCCAAAAGTATGTGGACACCCGAACATCACACCCATATGTGCTCGTCGAACATCTCATTCCAAAATAATGGGCATTAATATGGAGTTGGTCCCCACTTTTTCTACTATAACAGCCTCCACTCTTCTAGGAAGGCTTTCCACGCGATGTTGGAACATTGCTGTGGGGATTTGCTTCCATTCAGCCACAAGAGCATCAGTCAGGTCGGGCACTGATGTTGGGCGATTAGGCCTGTCTTGTAGTCAGCATTCCAATTCATCCCAAAGGTGTCCGATGGGGTTGAGGTTAAGGCTCTGTGGAGGCCAGTCAAGTTCTTCCACACCGATCTCGACAAACCATTTCTGTATGGAATTTGCTTTGTGCATGAGGGCATTGTCATGCTGAAACAGGAAAGGGCCTTCCCCAAACTGTTGCCACAAAGTTGGAAGCACACAATCGTTTAGACTTTAGAATGTCATTGTATGATGTAGCGTTAAGATTTCCCTTCACTGGAACTAAGGGACCTAGACCGAAAATTGAAAAGCACCCCCAGACCATTATTCCTCCTTCATCAAACTTTACAGTTAGCACTATGCATTCGGGCGGGTAGCGTTCTCCATTGTGCATGGTGATCTTTGGCTTGTGTGCAGCTGCTGGGCCATGGTAAAACCCATTTCTTGAAGCTCCCGACGAACAATTGCTGTGCTGATGTTGCTTGGAACTCGGTAGAGAGTGTTGCAACCGAGGACAGACGATTTTTATGAGCTACGCGCTTCAGCACTTGGCAGTCCTGTTCTGTGAGCTTGTGTGGCCGACCACTTCACGGCTGAGCTGTTGTTGCTCTTAGACGTTTCCAGTTCACACTAACATCACTTACAGTTGACCGGGGCAGCTCTAGCAGGGCAGAAATTTGAAGAACTGACTTGTTGGAAAGGTGGCATCCTATGACGGTGCCACGTTGAAAGTCACTGAGCTCTACAGTGCGGTCCATTCAACTGCCAATGTTTGTCAATGGAGATTGCATGGCTGTGTGCTTGATTATATATACCTGTCAGCAACGGGTGTGGCTGAAACAGCCAAATGTCTTTGAATCCTAACAAATCTAACACTCTCACGTTGTCTCTCCAAAAAGACCGTCTGGACAACCCTCCCATCTACTTTCTGAACAATCGTCTTGAAGAAGTTCTGTCACTCAAGCTTTTTGGGTCTCACTATCTGCCATTATCTTTCCTGGGAAAACCACATTTCCAAGCTGTCCTCCAAAGCCAGTCGCCGACTGGGCATCCTCCATCGTGCGAAGTCCTTCCTTGGCACTTCTGAGCTCCTCACCACATACAAAGCTTTCATCCACAGCCGAATGTAATACTACTCTCCCCTCTGGGCTGATGCACCTGCCTCACACCGAGCTCGGCTTCACGTGGTTGAAAACAAAGCATTCAGAATCATTGGCATCTCCCGCGATGAAGCCGTTTTTGAGGGCCTTTCTCTCGCTCACTGCAGGTAGGTGGTCTTTCTGTCTTCTACTGACTCTTCTCAGGCCTTGCTCCCCCTGTTCTGTCTGTGCTCTGTCCCCCAAATATTCCTACAGGTCGCACAAGATCTGCCAGCAACCCTCTTATGGTTAAACTGCCAAAATCTAGGCTCTCTGCTCACCTTCACTCTTTCATTCCTCTTTTCTCCCACCTCTGGAACAAACTCCTCCACTCCCTTCAATCCCTCTCCTCCCTCCAGGTCTTTAAAACAGCTGTCCACCACCATCTCTTATCTTCCCCCATCCAAAACCTTGATCTTTTCTCCCCCCCGTTAATTCACCCCTGACCCACTTTTTTGAAATACCTCCCTTCCCATGCCTCCTCCCCCGAAGCCCTCTCCCTCCCACAGATCTCCCGATGTCCCTGCTGTCCATGTTGTTCTCCCGCTCCCTTTATCATATGTTTTATGTGTCAGTTTGTCTTTTTGTGATCAACGTTAGCTCGTGCACGAGCCTCGATCTTGTATACAAAAAAAAAGAAAAAAATGAGAAGCAAGAATGTCATTGCAGGATTATAAAATATGGGCACTGATGCAATTGGGGGCCATTTCCGAAGGAGCTTCAACAGAACTTTTGCTACCTTATCAGGTGAGAAGGATACACAGTTCGGTATACATTGAGTAAGAGGGGGTAAGATGGGAACAGAACTGGATTGTTCCATAGGATTTGGAGACAAACACAGAGTTTAGACATTCTGCTTTATCTTGCGTATTGTCTGCAGTAACGCCTATGAAAGTTAGGGATAGGATGGAAGTGCAGCATACACCAGAGACAAAGTTGATAATGCTACACCATGACTTGGAGGAAAGAGACTGATTGTAGAATTCAGCCTTGATATTTGCAAGATGGTGTTTCATGGCACGTCTCAGGATGGACACACACTTGTTGCGAGTCTTCTCGAATGACCGGAAGTTGCTCTCAGTCAAGTTAGTTTTCCATGTTGAGAAAGCAAGCTGCCTCTCCGCAAGATTCGGTGTATTAGTGCCTCGAGGAATGATAGGATATTTACAGGTGGGTTGGGATAAAATGGTGCATGAGAGAAAGTAGACGTTTGTGAAAGTAGTCCCAGACGGAATCAATATCAGGTGCTGTTGAAATGGTAGCCCAATCAATTTGAGAGAGGGCGGATAGCAAAGCCTTGCCAATTTTGCCAGTTTTGCCCAAGCCTTGCCAATCCAAATCCTTGCAAATCCAAATCCAAACATGTGAGAACAGAAATATTCTTCATCATCGAAGTTGCTCCCTTGCAATAGCCAATATGGACCTCAACACAAAACTGGTCAGAAGAGTGAGGAGGGGCAGAAGAAGGCCAAGAGAGATTGGATGGAAAGTTAGTCATTAGGTCCAGAAGGATATACTAGCTGCAGAAGGATGTTACTGCAACAAACCATGGGGTTTGTTGCAGAGCTACCACCCAGCCAGCTGGCATGGTGATAGTTGGGAATTGCGGCATTCGAGAAGAGAGTTGGGATGAACGGTTACAATTTGCTCCATATTAGAGGAAATGGAGTTGTATATGAAGTCATGGTCAATGTATGGATGGTATACCACACAGACAAACATTCGGTGGTTGCGGAGAGGAATCCGCAGGCAGAGGCATTCCCAAGGGCTTGGAGGAGTTATTGTGGGCAATGGAAATGAGCAACAGTGTTATTGACATGCATGGCAACTCCACCTCCACAGTAAGGGAGGGAATAATCAGAAACGGAACAGAGAATGCCAAAGAGCAACTTGTAACCTGTCAAAGCAGAACAGAGAATAGCCAGTGACAGATCATCAGAAACATCCTGTGAATGACATTTCTGTTATACATACCATGTCCAAAGCTGAAGTAGTACCAGGACTCTGTTTTGGCTCTTTGCTGCCATCTGTAGATTATGGAGAATTTTTTTATGATTACATATTTAAACCATGCAGTTATATCGAGGTTATTCATCGAGTTGTTTAAGTGCTTACACCCCCGATCCGGGGTGTAAACTCATAGGTTCCATGGGGGATTGGATTTACAATTGCTCGGTGACCTACATCAATTATTCAAGGCCTGTAAGTGGAGAAATTAATTAAGCCTGTCTTATGCCTTTGTCCTTCGTGTAAGTTGCCACACCTTGTCCCAGTGAAGGGAGTCACCAATAGCCCCATGCACATCAGCCGGTTGGTGCAGCACTAGCTGGATATGTCTCATTTTGGACGAGACACCACAACAGTAATTAAGACTGTTGAGATGCAATCTACTTGCAAAAGTAGTAAGCACGGGTATAGCGGAACAATGTCCCATTGTGGGTTGATGAGGTACACTCCTGCTCCTCACTCCATGAGGCATGCATTGGTCACGGCCATGTTGAAAATCCAATAAAAGCTTGGACAAAAGAAACAATTAGCAAACTTAAATGCCAAGGAGAATGCAGACACCGGCCACATCAGAGGTTGTGGAGAACAGACAGAGGTTGATGCCAAGGAGAGGTGCAAGAGCAGCCAAGGCCAACGGGATTCTCTGAAAGCACAAAGTGATTGAAGCTGGGGCAGACTCCAGACGAGCTGTGCACCTCGAGTAGTCTTTCCACTGAAAGCAGCACCCACGTATAGAGCCGTGCTGCCACAAGGCATACCCTCACGCGTCTGGCACCGGATACCCTGATATTTTGCACTGGACGGACCATGGGCCAAAGAGTACCTCCATCTCTCCCACTTGCTTCCTACACCAATCGCACGTCAAATCTGCCAAAACCATCGTACAACCAAAGAAACAATCATCGCTGGGGCCATTCCCCTTTGTTTCGTGTCCACCTACTTGTCTTGGTGTTTGTTCTCTGTGTACATAAACATTTGCAAAGAGTTATTTCTTTGATTAATTGTTATACCGATGGGAATATTTATAACGTGTGCACTGTTCAGTTTACAAACAACCTGTGACATTCTACCAAAAGCTTATATTATTACTGGGATTGTAGTATGGTGAATAATTTAATATAAAGTAGTTAATTTGAGTAACTGGACTGGCTCCATTCCTCATTATGTAGACATCCTCGGCTTCATTTGGATCACGAGCAAGGGTAGCATTTAGTGAGCACGACAGTAAGGGATAAACGGCTTAGCTGTCATTGCAGTTGGATCGCAGCGACTTGGTAATCTGGATGGGGGATCATAAGGGCTTGGCTCGTGTATAGGATGGCCAATTGGATGATCAGGAACTTTTCACATGTGATGAGCCAGGCTGAGCCGAGGATAGTATGACCTGGGTGGTGATACCAATTAGCAGTTAGCAAATAATGCAAGCATTAATTTTTTTCAATAAATTCCACATTCCTGTGCCACCTTCAGTTGAACGTCAGGCATTGCCAGCAGGTTCGTGAATGACTTGGACAAAAAAACGGACCCAGTCTGAATGTTGCTATATCCAGTCAATGGCGAAACTACAAATGGGAACTCCACGAATGTCACGGATGGAAACGCTTACGTCATTTCCTCATTCTGCTTTAAACTCAATATCTCTATATTTTCTTTCCAAACAGCATCGTTCATCATTCCAATCACAAATCAATACTATGGTATTAATATATCAATTTAATCAATAAAATCAATATCAATAAAATAAAATCAATAAAATATAACGATAAATCATGATTGTATTGAGATATCAAATCAGCGAACCGTCATCGTCTGTCCACTTCCAAATTCGGGAGCAAGGTCTGTGTCGATGGAATTTCAAAATTATAATTGTATTGAGGAATTTCTGAAACCTCCTACCTACCTTACAACACCCGCTAAGACCCAAAAACGTTGGACAGAAGGTTATTATATTTACTTTTAGTAAAATATGCAACTGTAATAGTTAGTAAATGCATCCCCTTGTCGTGTGACCAGATCCTCAGCTCTGATTGGTGGACGTTTGTGAGGGACATACATACATACATGCATACATACATACATACATACATACATACATACACCGGATGGACAAACAAACGCTGTTCCAGACAGCATTGCCCTATGCCTACGGGATACTCCGTAATAAGAAAGGGAGTCTTTATTCAGCTAGAAATGTAATAAAAAGAGCAAATTCTTAACCGTAGATCAAAGGACACTGTAGTAAGTTCAGGACACTGCTTGAATCAAGTTGTTTATTAAAGACGATGCCAAGCTCTCACAGAACTCAGACCGCCATCATGGCTTGCAGCAACTGACCACCAGACGCCACGCCCCAGACGTCACTACGCAGTACGTAGTACCAATCACAACAGACACTGCTAGTGTTTGAAGGACATTACATGCATACGTGTATTACAAGTGATTACAAGAGAAGACAGTCCTAGGTAAAACATAAAAAGACGTGCAATGTTTAAAAATAACGATGAGATAATTGCGTATTATCGATTAAAGTTGGCTTTGTAGGTGCTCCCATCTGAGCATGAAGTTGATCATGCCTCGCTGCCAGGTTAAAATCGCATATTCTGTGTTCATTGTCTACTGAAGTCATTGTATAATTCATGTAGAGTACACTGATGTCTCCAAATCTTCTTTCCCTGCATCTGATTTATCTGCGAGCGAGCTCATGAGACAAAGATCAATGTTAAAAAAGGAAAGAAAAAATTATGCATTTTGTAATTTATATGAATTAAGTAAACGCTGGAACGCTTTGAAGGAGGGTCATTTTAAAAGAGTGTGCTGGATAAGTAGTGGAAAATATTCATGATGGTGAAAGTAATGTTTTTGAAGAGTATACGGTATGTTGTGCAAAATTTTAATTTTGAACGATGGTGGTTCGTATGTAGCCTGTGGCTACTGGTTGCATCATTTTCTTGAAGTATCAGTTTCTGAAAGTATCATTTTCTGGAAGTATCATTTTCTGGAAGTATTATTTTCTAGAGTATCATTTTCTGGAAGTATCGTTTTCTGGAAGTATCGTTTTCTGGAAGTATCTTTTTCTGGAAGTATCATTTTCTGGATGTATCATTTTCTTGAAATATCATTTTCTGGAAGTATCTTTTTTTGGAATTATCATTTTCTGAAAGTATTATTTTCTGGAAGTATTATTTTCTGGATGTATCATTTTCTGGAAGTATCATTTTCTGGAAGTATTTTTTAGGGAAGTATCAATTTTCTGAAAACATCATTTTCTGGAAGTATCATTTTCTGAAGGTGTCATTTCTGGAAGTATCATTTTCTGGAGGTGTCGTTTTCTGGAAGCATCATTTTCTAGAAGTATCATTTTCTGGAAGTATTTTTTTCTGGAAGTATCTATTTTCTAAAAACATCATTTTCTGGAAGTATCATTTTCTGGAGGTGTCGTTTTCTGGAAGCATCATTTTCTAGAAGTATCATTTTCTGGAAGTATCATTTTCTGGAAGTATCTTTTTCTGGAATTATCATTTTCTGAAAGTATTATTTTCTGGAAGTATCATTTTCTGGATGTATCATTTTCTGGAAGTATTTTTTAGGGAAGTATCTATTTTCTGAAAACATCATTTTCTGGAAGTATCATTTTCTGAAGGTGTCATTTCTGGAAGTATCATTTTCTGGAGGTGTCGTTTTCTGGAAGCATCATTTTCTAGAAGTATCATTTTCTGGAAGTATTTTTTCTGGAAGTATCTATTTTCTAAAAACATCATTTTCTGGAAGTATCATTTTCTGGAGGTGTCGTTTTCTGGAAGCATCATTTTCTAGAAGTATCATTTTCTGGAAGTATTTTTTCTGGAAGTATCTATTTTCTAAAAACATCATTTTCTAGAAGTATCATTTTCTGGAAGTATCATTTTCTGGAAGTATCTTTTTCTGGAATTATCATTTTCTGAAAGTATTATTTTCTGGAAGTATTATTTTCTGGAAGTATTTTTTAGGGAAGTATCTATTTTCTGAAAACATCATTTTCTGGAAGTATCATTTTCTGAAGGTGTCATTTCTGGAAGTATCATTTTCTGGAGGTGTCGTTTTCTGGAAGCATCATTTTCTAGAAGTATCATTTTCTGGAAGTATTTTTTTCTGGAAGTATCTATTTTCTAAAAACATCATTTTCTGGAAGTATCATTTTCTGGAAGTATCTATTTTCTGGAAGTATTTTTTTTCTGGAAATATCATTTTCTGAAAGTATTATTTTCTGAAAGTATTATTTTCTGGATGTATCATTTTCTGGAAGCATCATTTTCTGGAAGTATCATTTTCTGGAAGTATCATTTTCTGGAGGTGTCGTTTTCTGGAAGCGTCATTTTCTAGAAGTATCATTTTCTGGAAGTATTTTTTTCTGGAAGTATCTATTTTCTGAAAACATCATTTTGAAGTATTTTTTAGGGAAGTATCAATTTTCTGAAAACATCATTTTCTGGAAGTGTCATTTTCTGGAGGTGTCGTTTCTGGAAGTATCATTTTCTGGAGGTGTCGTTTTCTGGAAGCATCATTTTCTAAAAGTATCATTTTCTGGAAGTATTTTTTTCTGGAAGAATCTATTTTCTGAAAACATCATTTTCTGGAAGTGTCATTTTCTGGAGGTGTCGTTTCTGGAAGTATCATTTTCTGGAGGTGTCGTTTTCTGGAAGCATCATTTTCTAGAAGTATCATTTTCTGGAAGTATTTTTTTCTGGAAGTATCTATTTTCTGAAAATATCATTTTCTGGAAGCATCATTTTCTAGAAGTATCATTTTCTGGAAGTATCATTTTCTGGAAGTGCGGCTATGCCACTTATACATATACCCCCCATTACCAATCTGCTGGGATTAATTTTGCCGGCCTCCGAAGGATGACAGGCTGAGTCAACCCACCTGATGTTAGTTTAACAGAATGAGAGGATCAAACTCAGGACCCAAAGATCTCAAGCCAGACACCTTTACCGATAAGCCAACACCAGGCTATTTTGAACGATAACACAGAAGAATTACAAGTGATCGTGTGAAAAAATTTTTTGTCAAGAGTGACGTCTCCATTTCTTCATTCACCTTCAACCTTTCATTCAATCATCAACATCTGTGGCATTTTTATTTGTTTTTGTTTTTTCCATTACATTACCTCCAATCTTCCAACCCCTGCCTTAACCATAAAATCATTAATCTCCTCCCTCTTGCCTTACAACTGCTTGCAACAAAGTTGGTTCACAAAATAATGATGGTATTCTTTCTTTGCAGCTCGGTAAGCAGTGACTGTTAGGGTCACGCAGCATATCGTAATCTCGTGGCAAAACTCTTCAAGGCGTTTTTGGATTTGTCGACTTATAAGGAAGTGGATCAATATAGAACTGAACTAAAGAGTACGATGGTGTGACGACTGGCTAAGACCATGAGACTGATTGGTGCAACAAACGCATATTTCAGAGCTTCATTTCGGACAACGATGACACAGCAAAAACACAATTCTTCGACTTTGAAGATAATTTGAATGTATAAAGGTAGTGCGGTTGAAGCAAGAGGACTTGGCATCGAAACTATCAGCATTCACACCACGAAAGGTTGAAGCACTTTGAACTAATAAATACATGTACCTGAAAGATTTACCAAATCTTGCAGTCCTAGTAAATAACATGATAAATTTACCAAATCTTGCAGTCCTAGTAAATAACATGATAAATTTATCAAATCTTGCAGTCTTGCAGTTGCAAATAGATACTCAAGCTTTTGGGTCTCACTATTTGCCATGATCTTTCCTGGGAAAACCAAATTTCAAATCTGGCCTCCAAAGCCAGTCACCGACTGGGCATCCTCCGTCGTGTGAAGTCCTTCCTTGACACACCTGAGCTCCTCACCACATACAAGGCTTTCATCCGCAGCTCTATGGAATACTGCTCTCCCCTCTGGTCTGGTGCTCCTGCCTCACACCTAGCCCGTCTTCACGCTGTTGAAACCAAAGCGTTCAGAATCATTGGAATCTCCCGCGATGAAGCTAACTCCAAGGGCCTTTCACTCACTCGCCGCAGGCAGGTTGGTGGTCTTTCCGTCTTCTACCGACTCCTCTCTGGCCTTGCCCCCCCCAGCCCTCTCTGGGCTCTGTCCCCCAAATATTCCTACAGGTCGCACAAGATCTGCCTGCAACCCTCTTATGGTTAAACTGCCAAAATCAAGACTTTCTGCTCACCTTCACTCCTTCATTCCTCTTTTCTCCCGCCTCTGGAACAAACTCCCTCACTCTCTTCAATCCCACTCTACCCTCCAGGTCTTTAAAACAGCTGTTCACCACCATCTCTTATCCTCCCCCATCCAAAACCTTGATCTTTTCTACCCCTGCTAATTTCGGTCCCCATGTGTTTTATACCTCTCCCCCCCCCCCGCCCCTCCCCTTCCCACGCCTCCTGCCCCCAAGCCCTCTCCCTCCAAAACTTCTCCCTGCTCTCAAATGTTGTGGTTGTGTGCTTCCCCTTCTCTCCCCATCTTGGCTGCCGCTCCCTCTTTTGTATATTTTGTTTGTCTGGTTGATTTGTTTGTGAAATAAATGTTAGCTCTTTCACGAGCCTCGATTCAGTATACAAAAAAAAAAAAGTCCCAGTAAATATAACTGAGAGATTTACCAAATCTTGCAGTCCTAGTAAATATAACTGAGAGATTTACCAAATCTTGCAGTCCTAGTAAATAAACCTGAGAGATTTACCAAATCTTGCAGTCCTAGTAAATAAACCTGAGAGATTTACCAAATCTTGCAGTCCTAGTAAATAAACCTGATAGATTTACCAAATCTTGCAATCCTAGTAAATATAACTGAGAGATTTACCAAATCTTGCAGTCCTAGTAAATAAACCTGATAGATTTACCAAATCTTGCAGTCCTAGTAAATAAACCTGATAGATTTACCATATCTTGCAGTCTGAGTAAATACACCTGATAGATTTACCAAATCTTGCAGTCCTAGTAAATAAACCTGATAGATTTACCAAATCTTGCAGTCCTAGTAAATAAACCTGATAGATATACCATATCTTGCAGTCCGAGTAAATACACCTGATAGATTTACCAAATCTTGCAGTCCTAGTAAATATACCTGATAGATTTACCAAATCTTGCAGTCCTCATAAATATACCTGATAGATATACCAAATCTTGCAGTCCTAGTAAATATACATGAGAGATATACCATATCTTGCAGTCCGAGTAAATACACCTGATAGATTTACCAAATCTTGCAGTTCCAGTAAATACACCTGATAGATATACCAAATCTTGCAGTCCGAGTAAATACACCTGAGAGATTTACCAAATCTTGCAGTTCTAGTAAATACACCTGATAGATATACCAAATCTTGCAGTCCTAGTAAATATACCTGATAGATTTACCAAATCTTGCAGTCCTCGTAAATATAACTGAGAGATATACCAAATCTTGCAGTTCTAGTAAATATAACTGAGAGATTTACCAAATCTTGCAGTTCTAGTAAATATAACTGAGAGATTTACCAAATCTTGCAGTTCTAGTAAATATAACTGATAGATTTACCAAATCTTGCAGTTCTAGTAAATATAACTGAGAGATTTACCAAATCTTGCAGTCCTCGTAAATATAACTGAGAGATTTACCAAATCTTGCAGTCGTAGTTAATATAACTGATAGATATACCAAATCTTGCAGTCCTAGTAAATATACCTGATAGATTTACCAAATCTTGCAGTTCTAGTAAATATAACGGAGAGATTTACCAAATCTTGCAGTTCTAATAAATATAACTGAGAGATTTACCAAATCTTGCAGTTCTAGTAAATATAACTGAGAGATTTACCAAATCTTGCAGTCCTCGTAAATATAACTGAGAGATTTACCAAATCTTGCAGTCGTAGTTAATATAACTGATAGATATACCAAATCTTGCAGTCCTAGTAAATATACCTGATAGATTTACCAAATCTTGCAGTTCTAGTAAATATAACTGAGAGATTTACCAAATCTTGCAGTCGTAGTTAATATAACTGATAGATATACCAAATCTTGCAGTCCTAGTAAATATACCTGATAGATTTACCAAATCTTGCAGTCCTCGTAAATATAACTGAGAGATTTACCAAATCTTGCAGTCGTAGTTAATATAACTGATAGATATACCAAATCTTGCAGTCCTAGTAAATATACCTGATAGATTTACCAAATCTTGCAGTTCTAGTAAATATAACTGAGAGATTTACCAAATCTTGCAGTTCTAATAAATATAACTGAGAGATTTACCAAATCTTGCAGTTCTAGTAAATATAACTGAGAGATTTACCAAATCTTGCAGTCCTCGTAAATATAACTGAGAGATTTACCAAATCTTGCAGTCGTAGTTAATATAACTGATAGATATACCAAATCTTGCAGTCCTAGTAAATATACCTGATAGATTTACCAAATCTTGCAGTTCTAGTAAATATAACTGAGAGATTTACCAAATCTTGCAGTTCTAATAAATATAACTGAGAGATTTACCAAATCTTGCAGTTCTAGTAAATATAACTGAGAGATTTACCAAATCTTGCAGTCCTCGTAAATATAACTGAGAGATTTACCAAATCTTGCAGTCGTAGTTAATATAACTGATAGATATACCAAATCTTGCAGTCCTAGTAAATATACCTGATAGATTTACCAAATCTTGCAGTTCTAGTAAATATAACTGAGAGATTTACCAAATCTTGCAGTCATAGTTAATATAACTGAGAGATTTACCAAATCTTGCAGTCCTAGTAAATATACCTGATAGATTTACCAAATCTTGCAGTCCTCGTAAATATAACTGAGAGATTTACCAAATCTTGCAGTCGTAGTAAATATAACTGATAGATTTACCAAATCTTGCAGTTCTAGTAAATATAACTGAGAGATTTACCAAATCTTGCAGTTCTAGTAAATATAACTGAGAGATTTACCAAATCTTGCAGTTCTAGTAAATATACCTGATAGATTTACCGGAAGCCTCTCCTCAGTGAAAGACACATGAAAGCCCGCTTGGAGTTTGCAAAAAAGCACCTGAAGGACTCTCAGACTGTGAGAAACAAGATCCTGTGGTCTGATGATGCCAAGATTGAACTGTTTGGCTTCCGTCTGGCCACTCTGCCATAAAACCCAGATCGGTGGAGTGTTGCAGTGATGGTTGTCCTTCTGGAAGTTTCTCCCATCTCCACACAGGATCTCTGGAGCTCAGCCAGAGTGACCATCGGGTTCTTGGTCACCTCTATTACCAAGGCCCTTCTCCCCCGATTGCTCAGTTTGGCCAGGCGGCCAGCTCTAGGAAGAGTCGTGGTTGTTCCAAACTTCTTCCATTTAAGAATTATGGAGGCCACTGTGCTCTTGGGAACCTTCAATGCAGCAGAGATTTTTTTTTTGTAGGCTTCCCCAGATCTGTGCCTCGACACAATCCTGTCTCTGAGCTCTGCAGGCAGTTCCTTCGACCTCATGGCTTGGTTTTTGCTCTGATATGCATTGTCAGGTGTGAGACCTTATATAGACAGGTGTGTGCCTTTCCGAATCATGTCCAATCAATTGAATTTACCACAGGTGGACTCCAATCAAGGGGTAGAAACATCTCAAAGATGATCAAGAGAAATGGGAGGTACCTGAGCTAAATCTCAAGTGTCATAGCAAAGGGTATGAATACTTATGTCAATGTGATATTTCAGTTTTTTCTTTTTAATAAATTTGCAAAACTTTGTAAAATCCTTTTTTCCCTTTGACATTATGGGGTAGAGTGTAGATTGATGAGGGAAAAAATGAATTTAAACGATTTCAGCATAAGGCTGCAACATAACAAAATGTGAAATAAGTTAAGGGGTCTGAATACTTTCTGAATGCACTGTGTGTGTGTGTTTATATATGTGTTTTTTATGACCCTGCAGCCGAAGGAGGCTGGGAGCATTATGTTTTCACGTTGTCCGTCAATGTGTCCGTTGTTGTCCGTTCATGTTGTGTCGTTGTTCATGTTGTGTCATATGTCCATGTTGTCCGTTCATTATAACATTTGTGTTACCAAGATATCTGAGAACGACTGAAGAGATTTCAACCAAAATTGATAAAGTATATGCTGTAATACGACGATGAAGTGCAGATTAGACTTTGGGCCCTTCAATTGAAAATCTTGATTAGCATGAAAACTCATGAACTACTGAAGAGATGTCAGGCAAACTTGGCACAAGTATAAAAAGTTTTTAGAAAGGTGAACTGATTACATTTTTGGTTCAAAACATCAAAGGTCATGTGCCCTTTAATTGACGGCAATTTTTTTCCCCACAATAACTTGTGAACCACTTTTAAGGATTTCCACCAAAATTGGGAAAAGCATGAAATGTAATACATAAGATCAACTGATTCGATTTTGGTTTAAACAAGACAAAGGTCAAAGGTCATAGGACCTTTCAAAAACTTTTTGCAGACCATAACTCGAGTTGGCAGCATCTGATGTTGCCTCTCTTCGACTTCTCTCTTTTCTCTCTCAATGTCCCCCCTCTACCTCTTTTTCTCTCTGTGACCTTTATTTGACATCAAACATAACAGTGGGTTGATATCGAATGCGGACGGAGGCACATCCATAGACAAAGTGACGTCAAATTCTATTTTCTAGTTTGGTTTTCATTTCCTTGTCTTTAACTTCTATCTTCAATTTTCTTATCCCCAGCTCCTGGTTTGTCTTCCCTCAATTGTTTTCAGCCCTCGGACGCTCCAGGTGCCATCCAAGTCTGTGGCTGTCCCAATTTGATGTGTTGTCTTAGCACAGCAGTTCTGGAGAGGATGAAAACCCAAAGGCACTAAACTGTGGGTCTTCCACTGGGGAGGTGGAGCTCCTGCCTGCTAATCTGATCTGTGGTTTTGCTTGGTATGGGTGAGATTATTCCTGAAATTTGCTGAGGTACAAAGATAGTGTCATGTCGGTGATTGGGAACCATAAATTAATAAATTAATAAAATGAAACTTTGTTATAAATAATTGGAATATTTATTATCAATATTTTGCTTTAACTTTTTGATATGGAGTTGGATAGGGACTGGTGCATGAGATAGGGAATCGCGTTGGCTTCGTGGTTACCGTGCCGGCTTGTGATCCGAGGATCCTGGGTTCGAATCCCGGTTGATCGCTGAATTAACACCAGGAGGGTTGACACAGCCTGTCATCCTTCCGAGGCTGGCAAATTGGGTACCAGTTCACTGGTAATGCCCTCTGACCCTGTGTAATAAAATATATATATATTTTATTGTGAATATATATATATATATTATTATAAATTTTATTTTATTTTATTTATTATTATTTTATTTTATTTTATTATTATTTATTTTATTATTTTATTTTATTTTATTTTATTATAAATATATTTCTATATAAAATATATACAATTATACATATATTATTAAATATATATATATATATCTCCTGTGACCCTGTGTAATAATTTATTTTTTTTTATTGTGAATATATATATATTTTATTATAAATTTTATTTTATTTTATTTATTATTATTTTATTTTATTTTATTATTATTTATTTTATTATTTTATTTTATTTTATTTTATTATAAATATATTTATATATAAAATATATACATATATTATTAAATATATATATATATCTCCTGTGACCCTGTGTAATAAAAAAAAATTTTTTTTATTGTGAATACATAATATATTTTATTATAAATTTTATTTTCTTTTATTTATTATTATTTTATTTTATTTTATTATTATTTATTTTATTATTTTCTTTTATTTTATTTTATTATAAATATATTTATATATAAAATATATATATATATTTTATTAAATATATATATATATATCTCCTGTGACCCTGTGTAATCCAAAAAAAATCTAACACTATGTAATCAAAATCAAACGTGGTTGGCCTGCTCTGCCATGACAGCTGGAACCCATCCAAATTTTGGATGTCATGCTTTGTTGTCCAAAGCAATACAAAACATCTTAACAGGTAGCATCCTAATTCCCTAATCTCTCATCGTTGTTGCTTGAACATGAAATGTGTCATTAAAGTGTTACTGCATCAGCACTGAGCAGTGTTATGTTCCTCGGGGCTTTCGAACCATCACATCACCTCTGCAGCTGTCTGCTGGCCAAACAAACAGTCTCGTCTTCTTCTTTGTATGTCCTCGTCTCCTCGACGTTATCTTCCATTGCGAGCTGCATGTTGTCGCCTTTCTTTGTCCAGTTATGCCGATTTCTCAGAAAGAATCATAACCTGTGAAGGTAGATGAGGATTTAGGGCATGACAGATCCGCAACCGATTGTTAGGTCAGGGTCGGAAAAGACTATTTTGTGAACAAATCGCTCTGGGTGTAAAAACCTCTAACTGCCTTCACCTGCTGCGGGTCACCTTCACCGCGAGACCCATCCTTGGCACGTGAAATGAATAATGTATCGGTCGAACAGCTGGAATAAAAAAAATAATGAAATAGATGATCATTCCGAAGAAAAAACCCAGGGGAAACAGAGCTTTTACACAGAGGAATCTTTTCCAGGAAGGGAGGAATGCAGTTGTGGTGGTGATGGTACTCGAGGTTATCCTTTAACAAAGCATCCCGAACCCTAACAACCAGGACTTAAAGCACCACTTTATACACCATGGGCCACTTCCATATGACCTTCTTTACTCTGATGTCCTGTACACTGAGGTGTTGATAATGATCATGGAATAGCAAGTGCTCCAGGTCTCGAGTCAAGAGGCCTAATTACACTACTCACAATAACTTAGGGATATTGGCAGGTTCTTTGGTGTGGTTGATTTTGTGTATTAATTATGATGAAAAAAGTTGTTGGTCCTAATTCTATGGTTATTAATGAGTGTCAAAAAACACAGCATTCTTGATTTCAATACCCTAACCCTAACCCTAACCCTAACAACCCTAACCCTAACAACCCTAACAACCCTAACCCTAACCCTAACCCCTATCAAAAAAAATAAACTCACTCCCACAATATCCCTAACTTATTGTGAGTGGTGTATTCTTTTAACATCAACACCCTTCCATTTTCCTTCATCCTCCACGATGGAAATTCTCTCTTTTACGTCACTATTCCTTTATAACTTTACTCCCCAGACAATCCCTTTTCCATCCTACCTACCACAACCCATAATAACTCCTTTTACCTGAGTTAAAAGGTGGCATTTCCCTTGCAGCCCATGGTGATTTCAAAGGGACTAATCTTTGACCTTTACAGACCAATGAAGGCGAAACCTGAGGCAACTTCCAGTAAAAAAAATATGCAGCATTGATTTCACTGCTGTAAAAGTGGTCACTTATCTATTGTAGATTTAGCTGTATAATTTCCTTTTTGAGACCTCATAAGGTACCCCAGAGCACTATTGAGTCCCAAATCCAATTAATTAATATTTATTATTCAAAATAACAAACACACACACACACACACGGAGGTGGATACTTTGATACCTGGTAGGTCTCCATTCCATTTCAAGAAATCCACCCATGTGTGAAGATAGCAGCCAACAACAGCAACTTGCACGCACAGACTTACACATACATACGTGCACCGACTCATGTCCATATGTATGTATGTATGTATATATATATATAGTCACGTTCCTGGCGATTAAAATCTTTCCAAGGAACGGATATCCGAACAAGCTGTTATTCCAAGGCGTTCATCAAATGTGGCGGAGTTAATACAGGCGGGGGAGGGGGAGGGGGAAGGAGGAGGAGGATGCTGAAGAGCACTTACCTGCATGGATCCCGCCGGCGGTCCTCAAACCTGCGGAAAATAACTCGCACGAAACGGATTTAAAATGTCCAAAAATACCGGCTTTATTAAAAGAAATGCGGGTAATACAAAATAAAACACAGTCAAATAAATTCCTAAATTGGGACTTCCCCACAACAGATTTGAAACACGGACACAGGGAAAGATAAAATAACTGGAAAATAATTGTGTGTGGGTGCACTTAACTCTGATCACCGGTGGGGTCTCGTCAGGGGTTGTCAAGGTCGTTGGCGGGAACCGCTCACTCGTTGGCGGGAACCGCTCGTTCCATTAGTGTCTCCGAACACGTCCGATCCGATCGCTTACTTGAGTCCGTGGTCCAAGCACAATCATTCGCTTTATTGTCCAGAACGAGAAAGACAAATGCCGACTGCCGCGATCCAGACCAGACGCAGAGAGCAGAGAGAAGCAAAGAGGGTGAGAGAGAGAGAGAGAGAGAGAGAGAGAGAGAGAGAGAGAGAGAGAGAGAGAGAGAGAGCAAAGAGAAGAGAGGGGCAGCGAGAGAGCAAAATGTCCACTAGCGCGTCCTTTTACCACCCATGCTCTCACGTCATCGGCCGTGCTTCGCCAATCAGCAAGTCCCTTCTTACCAGTCCTCCTGTCAATCAAGAACCCTGACCAACCACGGCTCCTCGGTGCGTGGCCTCGGCCTGCCCATCCTGTGTGTGCCTCCCAAGTCGGGGTTGTCAGCTTTAGGGCTCAATGCATGACTTCCGGTGGGTTTTTATGAAGGAGTGATCAAATGTGGGATTCTAGCCCGACATGATTCTAGATTCTAGCCCTATGGTGCAGTGCCAAAAGAGACAAAGGAATAGATACAGAGGTAATGACCTACAAGGGATAATTTTACCCATAATCCCTGAGATAATTAGTACAAGAGCCACCCTTCGTATGGCCACACGTAACACTTCATCCAAACACATGACTGACCGGATCCGTACTTATTACATGGTGCTTCTTCTTCTTCTTCACTTCTATTTATATATATACATATATATATATATATATATATATATATATATATATATATATATACATACATACATACATACATACATACATATACATATACATCTATATATACATATACATAATTTCAAAACACACCTGGTCATAAGTGTGCCTCACTGACCGGGTCCTCAGTCAAGGCCCTCAGCATCATCCCGTTTCGGCCCTTCAACCTTGATATAGTCAGCTAAGGTGGGCCAGCAGGGGCACATAAGCCTCCACATGCAGCAGCTACACCCGGATGCATACATACCCCCACCCCCAGCCAGTGAGAACACAGACTACAACAACAAAACCGCCTCCACTCCCAGAATCCACAGCCCCTCATCCACTCACTCACACACCAAAAAAACCCAATAAAAAACCGACCACCACCCTTACAACATGCACCACTTAAACAAAAACACATTCATGCAAAACCACACCCACTCCTGCAACACACACACACCATTCACACATCTCCATTTCTCTTAAGCGCTCAAACACTACCCCTTTCGACTGAAATGAACCACCACCCACAACCTCAACCTACACCGTTTGACATGCCTCCCTAAACTTGAGCCTTGATCCAAAGTGAGCCTTTCAAAGCAAACCTGGGCAACTTTGTCACATATCCTCCTTCTTTCTATACCACATACTCCAAGCCGAGCCAGAAATGCAGGAAAGGAATTGCCAATATATCCTCTACACCCCACCTCAAATGGCTGGCAAGAACCTCGCCAACCCTTCTCCCGACACTCTGCTTCCAGCTCACTCGCTGTACTTTCCTCTTTTCCTCTCATGCACCTCCTCCATGTTCTCCTCCCAAGGTACAGACAATTCCCCTAATATGACCTGTCTTGTTGCACCTGACCAGATAACAATGTCAGGCCACAACCTTGTCACACAGATCTCCTCTGGAAATACCAATTGTGGCTTTAGGTCTGCCACCACATGCCAATCACAAGCATCTGACAGCCCTCTTGCTTTCCACCTCCTCCATTTTCCACCTCTTACCACTTGGCCCTCTTTGACAAACAACACCTCTCCCCCATTGGACTCCTTCTCCACTCTTCTCTCTCTCGATCTAAAAACCTGTTGATGCACCATCTGCACTACCACCGCCAGCACCTGATCATGCTGCCACTTGTATCTTCCTGCTGCCAATGCAACTGATGCTGCACCGTTCCCAAACCTTCACACAAAGAACATCTCTCCTCCTGCAACAACCCCCACAATCTCAAGTTTACTGGTGACAGCAGCACATCATACGTTGCCCGCAACAGGAAACTCACCATGTACATGTATATATATATATATATACTCACCATGTACATGTATATATATACACATACATACATTTACATGGGGTTGTACTTACTTTTTCACGTGACTATATATATATATATATATATATATATATATATACTATATATATATATATATATATATATATATATATAAATAAATAAATATATATATAAATATATATATAAATATATATATATATATATATATATAAATATATAATATATATATATATATATATATATATATAAAATTATATTTATAAAATATAATATATATATATATATATATAAATATATATATATATATATATATACGTATATATATATAAATATATATATATATAATATAAATATATATATATATATATAATATATATAATATATATAAATATACAATATATATATATATATATATATATAGATATAAATATATATATATATATATATATATATATATATATATATATATATATATATATATATATATATATATATATATATACAGACTTGGCATTTAATATGGAATTTTTTTTTCTTTCTTGACTTGGGTTTACTTTCTGAACTCGGTATATCAATCTGGTGAGTTTCTTTTACACTTTGGTGATTTATTTGTAAAAGAACCATGTCACTGATTGTCTGTCGCAGGAAGAAGTCAACAACAGGATTATATCACAGGTGGCATGGCAAAATGTACGGACAGGTGCATTTGATGATTGGCTTCACAGTCGGGTATACAAGGTTGTTGCGTTCTGTATTAGTGGAAAACAACTGCTGCACGTCCCCAAAAGTTATTGCCGCTTCCTCTGGAGATGGTCCGTCAACTCGACAATGCTGTTTGTCATGGAGTGGTGGCTTTACGAAATTACGGCATGAAACAGCGTGCTATTGCTTGGCAGTATGGCATCACTCAAGGTCAGGTGTCAAAGATCCTGAAACGAAATGCTCAGAGGGGTGTCCCTACTCCAATACCGAGGCCAGGATGTACCCGCAGAAGCACAAGGAGGGATGATCGCCAGCTGCACCGGTTTGTCCGCAATGGCCGTACCAAGTCAGCTAATCGGCTTAGGGCTGAGTGGCAGCAACTGACAAATGTGCCTGTATCCAGAAGGCTAGTCAACCAACGACTGGTTCAAGCAGGCTATCGTGTCAGGCGTCCCCTGAGAAAGCCACGCCTGACCAGACAACACCGCCAGCGCCGATTGCAGTGGGCCAGAGAGCACCGTCAATGGCAGCCAGGACACTGGAATCACGTGATCTTCAGTGACGAGTCTAGATTTCTGGTCTATCGTCAAGATGGCTGCGTCGGAGTGCGCAGACAAGTGCATGAAGCCTAAAACAAAGATTGTATAGTGCCAAGAGTCCAAGCTGGAGGTGGTGGGGTGTCCGTTTGGGCTGCTTTTCATGCAGGGGGCAAAACTGACCTGGTTGTTCTGAATGGAAACCTGAACCAGTTCAAGTAAAGGGCCATTCTGGAAGAAACATTGCTTCCATTTGCTCGTGCAGCCTTCGAGGAAACTTTGTCTTCCAAGATGACAATGCACGGCCTCATCATGCTCGCATGATCCAACACTTTCTTGCTGACCGTGGTGTAGAGCATATGGAGTGGCCTGCTATGTCCCCAGATATGAATCCGATAGAGAACTTGTGGGCAGAATTAACGCGTCAAATCGACCACTTTGACCAGCAGCCGACCTCTGTGCGTGAATTGCATCAGGCTATTGTCACTGCATGGCAAGCGATTCCTGTCCAAACCTTGGCAAATCTCTGTGAACAGCATGCCTCAACGTGTACGTGCTCTCCTGAATGCTCGTGGGGTTACACGAAGTACTGAACTGTAATTTTACTGTCCGTAATCCCAGTCGTAATTTAACTTTTGTTTTTGTAAAAAAAATTTGGCTAATGTACAAAATAAAGAGATACTTCTGGAAAACGTACAGAAGTTTAACACAGTACTGTCCGTGAATTGAGTTCGATATCAGTTTACATCACTTTCAAGGATCAATTTGTTTGTTTCGAAATGTCAAATGTGGTTTTTGTTTCTTTTAAAGGTCACATTAACAAAATCTAGAATAATTTCAACATAATTCCAATGAACTTTTAGTTCTAAGACATCTTGAAAAGTAAGTTCACCCCCACAAAAAAAATATTCCATATTAAATGCCAAGTCTGTGTATATAATATATATATATATATATATATATATATATATATATATATATATATATATATATATATATATTGTTACAGACGCGGTTTTAGATGTTATTTTACCGAGCGGTTGGTATTACCGCGTCCGAACAGTTACTCCCCGATTAGAACCCGATTCCACCCGACGTTGACCAGATCGCACCGCAGATATTCAATCGGGAAACCTCTAAAGCGACCGAAAGAGAAGGAAAAGAGAAGAAGACAGAGTACGGAGGAAGAACAGATTTATTATACACACACAAGCAAAAAGGAAGAGCGACCAAAATTATTTACAAGCAATGGATGGAAAAAGCAGTCACACAGTGCATCGTTAGCTTATTCTATTCAATTTACTTAATCCCAAGACAACGAGTAGGACAGACGACGTTCACAACTTACACGGGGGATATTGCAAGGCAGGTAGGGCTTGAGGTGGATTCCTAGAGAGGGAGGAGGGTCGGAGGCAGCAGCTCTCAATTCCTCGCGGTTTTTGGCGGGAAAACCCTTCGTCGCGTATCCGCTGCCGATGCTTTAGACATCACGCGCTGGCTCAGGCACACCTGCTCCTCTCCTTCTGGTGGAGCCGTCTCCCTCCTTTCAGCGCATCTCTCCAAAGCTGGTTTCCTTTCCGAGTACCTCTCCTCTTTGGCTTGGAGCGTTTCGCATCTCACCACTCCTCTTGGTGCCGCCTCTTCGCTCAGTCTCCCAGGTCATCTCGTGAAGCAGTCCCTTACAGTCGCTTTTATCACTCGGGGCGGAATCAAGCCGCCGGCTCCGAGGGCACGCCTACCGGGTCGCTCACCGCGGTGCTGATTGGCTGTTAGGGCTGGCTCACTCCTCCCCTCTATGACGAGGTGGAGACACGCCTTTCTTCTCCGAGGTTAGCACATGGGCAATGGCGGCTTGCGGGATTGAACACCACTCGCCCCCCCTTTTGAAAGGAACTTTGGAGAGCGGAGATGTTTGGGGAAATTGCAAGGGCCTACGCTTATTTTGTTTGATACAATGCAAAGTCAATCTAGTGGGAAACACATATTTAGCCTACCTAGAATAAGGAAATACACTATTTAAAAAGATATATCGTGACCTGCGTGTAAGTTTCATGGAATTAACTAGGAGGACGGCTGCGACCATTATTTACATTACCAGGGTGTTACCATACTTTTGTAACGTTCACATTGTAACGTTTTCACATTCGTTACACTTCCTCCAAAATTGTTACACTTCTCAAAAAAACCGTTACACTTCTCAAAACCGTTACACTGCACCCTCCTTTCTTCAGGCCCGTACTCGGGCCTACTAAACTTTAACTTAGTGTGACACGTAGGTGTAATTCCCTCTACAATTAACCTGACCCTGAGTGTGACAATCTTAAAACACCAATAAGTATGTCCCCCTATTGCATTGCACCCTGTCTAACAGACTCAAGCCCACAGCTAACCGAATTACGGAATTATTCTCAAACTATACATTTACGGTGGGGAGCATTATTTACAATGACGTGATTTCTTATTTACAACGCAACCCAGGACCTGTGTTTTTTTTTTTTTGTTTTTTTTTAGGGAACAAGAAAAAGAAATTCCTGTTGGGAGGGAGGAGACAGCACGCATTGCATCGATGCACCAGTACCAATACCACCAAAGCACCCAAAAGCACCAAAAGCACCACAAGCACCACAAAGCACCAAAAGCACCACTCGGTGCGCAGTCACCATGGTTCTTAATGAACACAACAAAACAACTGGTGGTGGTCTTCTCTTTCTCTGCTGGGCCGATGTTCTTCCCGACGTCTTCTGGCTTCATGCGGCCTATTTGGACATAATAAAAAGCACAACTTGTGTTCGTTTTTATTTAGGGCCTCAGGGACCAACTAAGGGTGGTCCACCTGTTTGGCATAGGTGCCACCTTACCGAGGTCCGCAAGCAAGATTCCCTGGCCACTATGGCCAGTCTCCAACAGAGGTGCCCTGCCCCAGAACCTGGGGTCCATCAAGTGGTACTTGGCCGCAGAACAGCGGTCCATAAAGTGGTACATCAACGCAATGCATGCTGGTTCTGGGAATCTCGGGCGCACAATGGCCACCTCACGCACGCTCCCCTCGGCACCCAATGGCGCACAGGTCATGTGGGAGACAAAAGAAAGACAATTGAGCGAGGGGTAAGGTCACAAGGGTACACGTCAATAAGGCAATGCAAGGCGAAATGCGTACGGAGGGCGAAGTGAGAAAGCTCGTCCCTACCGTACGTCACCCCCCTGTCACCTACACTACCCTTGCCCTTACCCCATATTTACAAAATCTACCCATTTACAAATTCGTCACTACTGTCACGTCTTCCCCATATTTCTCCTATACCAAATTCGTCGCCACAATCCCTCTACTTCAAAATTTGCCATCACCAAATTCATCATCAATCCTCTTAAGGAGGCAGAGATGGAACATCAAAGCACAATGTCACACCCACGTCATGATGCGTCTCACAATCCAAACATTTGCATCATAAAAAATAATCAAAACATGGCATGGTGTGGAGTACCTGTCACCTCAGGTGAGTGGATGCAGATGGTGCGAGGAGATCCTTCTTCCTAACTATCCTCTAAATGACTTTAACACACTTTACACTACCCGGGGTCTCTCCCTGCCAATCCATTGGCCAACTTACACTATGGGTTCTAAAAACCAATTCCCATTGACCAAACTATGGTGCTTCTCAATTTGGGGTCTCACTCCCCCGATTCATCTCCCGGTGCCCTCGCACAATTTCTGGGCTGCGACGTGTAGCTCTCCCAGCAGGTCTACCCACCTGCACACCTCCACCACTGTAGTTGCCACCCGAGCTTACCTGCTCCTCACCCTAACCTATCTAACTGGGGAAGGCCCTCTCCTGGCTCTGTCACCCCTTGGTGCCCTCTGGCACTGGGCTACCCGGGTCCGTCCTCCGGATCCTCGGGCCCCATCCACAACAACTACTACCGGCTCCCAGAGCCCACCTGCGGCCTCACCTGGCCGACATCCTCACAGTGGTGGAGTGCCCAAACCAACTACACACACTAACAGGCTACACGCCCAGCCATTTCCACAACACTAATGCACCCATCCACAGACCATTCTTTCACCCGCACCACAGATGCCAATATCCAACCACAATTTACCTGTACCCTCTACCTAACACTTACACTACCCGCCCCGGGTATCCGTGATGGGGGTCCACTCTTCCCCCATTCACACCTTCGCACCATCCACTCCACTCCACAATTTCCACCATACTCACTCCACGACCATCCATTCCAATACTCCATTTATTCCACACTACCATTTATTCCACACAGCCACATACACCTGTTGTCGCACACCTGTGCCCTCACACCTGGTGCCACCTGCACCCTCCTTTCTTCCTGGACCATTTGGTCAACACAACACGCAATCACCACTACTCCCTCATACACTGCTCCATACACCTGTTCAGTTGCACACCTGTGCAATCACACCTGTTCAATCCTCAAACACACGGCATCATCTCAGCTAACTACTCCCCTCTGAAACTTGCGCTTCCCAGTCGTCCCTTTAAACTATTGCGCTCCCACGTCATTATCATCCACACTAAACTACCTGCGTCCCCACTACAGGTATCAGTCACTAACTAAACTTAACGTTACCTAATGTCATCTTCGCTAGATCCCTACACACGATATATCCTAACCCACCCGGGCTAGTTTTCACTGCCATACACCCCATAAACTATAGCGCATTTGCCCCACTCTGTGAGGGATGACAGAGTTGCCATCCCACCACATGGGGGCGTTCCCACTATCAATTTGGCACACATTCGTCGCTCGCACACCTCACCAACACACCTCTTCGCGCCCCTTCCTCGGTCACCTCCTCTGTGACAATTACAGGTGTGCTTTCATTCGCACACCCAACCACGTGCCTCACGACCAACTCAAGTGTGCATTCCCACACACGCTCTACCATTCCAGGTGTGCATCCTCGCTCACCTGTCACAACCAACTCACGCTTCGTGCCACTCTCACCACTCTCACCACTCTCACCACCATTCTTGACAATGCACTCACCCTTACTCTCGACAGCGCACTCTTTCCTCATGCACCCCATGGTCGGACATTCTCGCACACCTCTTTTTTCGCACACCAGACCTGTCGCACACTTCACCAACGGCCTCTCACGAACACCCGGATCCAAACCAATCCCCAAGCCGACTGAAGCTTTCCTCACATCATATACATTGCCACTCACCTCCGTACCTCGTCTCCGCACCTCCTTTGCCACCTGCAAACTCTTTATTTGGTTAGTGAGCACCACATCATGAGTTGAGCACCGACCTTGTACCAATTCCATTACCTCCTCCTGGATTTCTCTCTTAGTTTCTGTCCGTCTCTTCTTAATTTCACTCACCTCTTCTTCCACTTCCTCTAATTTTTGTTTAACCTCTTTTATTTCTCGGTGCGTCTCCTCAAGTTCGTCCTCTAAGGCTACCGTGATCGTCTCTATGTGCATCCTCACCTGCCGGTCCTTTGTCTCCATTATCTCTGTCACCTCATCCACCCTCATTGTCAGTTCCTCACGTACCATCTGACATTGCCTCTGTGTCGCTATTAATTCGTTTTTAATTTCTTTTTGTGTCGCCTTTAACCCTCCTAGTACCGCAGTGTTCTTTTGAACCTGCTCCACTAGTTCTTTTTGTCCCTCCGTCAGCTGTTCCACCTCCTCCGTCAAATCTTCTATTCCCCCCTGTAACCTAGCCGTATTATTTCTCACCTCTTTCTCCATACGCTTCTCACCTCGCTTTACCTCCTCGCGTAGCCCCGAAACCTCCTCACTTACCCCTCGTCGTATCTCCTCCATCTCTTTTGTAGATGCCACCCTCATCTGTCCCAATTCATCCCTCTGAGCATCCAATTTGGTTTCTACCCCGATTTTTACCTCCTCTATCTGCTCTCCCATTTGTTTAATTCCTCGGGCGGATTGCTCCCCTATCTCCCGCAATTTGCCTTCCATCCTATTTTCTAACCCCATTAACCCATTTTTTACCCCCTCTAACTGATTCTCCTGGGCAGCCATTCTATTTTCCACCCCCGTTAACCCATTCTTTACCTCTTTTATCCCGTTGTCTAACCCCTCAAAATTATTGTCTAACTTCCCAAATTTCTTGTCTAATTCCCCGATTTGATTTCCTAGTCGCTCCCCCATTCTGTTTTCCATTTTCTCACTATCAGCCCTCCTTCTGTCTTCCATTTCCTCCATTTCCCTGGCTCTTTTTTCGTTGTCGCACTTCGACTGTGCCATGTATTCGCTAAACCGTGCCATGAACTGCTGCATGTCAAACGGCTGCATGTTAAAGCCCGCTGATACAGCGGGCTCGGCTACCGCGCGCTCGTGCGAGGCGCCTTTTTGCGCGCCTGAAACCTCGTGCGCGAGAGCGCCATTTTGTGCGTCTGATACACCCTCAACCACCTCATTGCTCTCCTCCCCCCTTTCTTCCCCTAAGTCCTGGGTTACCCCTAACCCGTCTATCTCCCCCACCGACATCCGATCGCCTTGATTGTCCATGACGTGATCTCAAAATTCGGGTTTTATAAAACAACAAAATTTCGGCAGCTCGTAATTTTGACCAAATTTTTTCGAGATGTTTTAAAAAAAAATTTGGTTTGGGCCCCGAATCTCACTCCCAGACACCAATTGTTACTCTAATAGTACAATTGGTGTTCCAAAATTTGGGCCTAACAAATTTAGTCCCAGGTCCGAATCCAACTCCTGACAACCAATTGTTGCGGATCGCGGATTAAAGATGTTATTTTACCGAGCGGTTGGTATTACCGCGTCCGAACAGTTACTTCCCGATTAGAACCCGATTCCACCCGACGTTGACCAGATCGCACCGCAGATATTCAATCGGGAAACCTCTAAAGCGACCGAAAGAGAAGGAAAAGAGAAGAAGACAGAGTACGGAGGAAGAACAGATTTATTATACACACACAAGCAAAAAGGAAGAGCGACCAAAATTATTTACAAGCAATGGATGGAAAAAGCAGTCACACAGTGCATCGTTAGCTTATTCTATTCAATTTACTTAATCCCAAGACAACGAGTAGGACAGACGACGTTCACACTTACACGGGGGATATTGCAGGCAGGTAGGGCTTGAGGTGGATTGCTGGAGAGGGAGGAGGGTCGGAGGCAGCAGCTCTCAATTCCTCGCGGTTTTTGGCGGGAAAACCCTTCGTCGCGTATCCGCTGCCGATGCTTTAGACGTCACGCGCTGGCTCGGGCACACCTGCTCCTCTCCTTCTGGTGGAGCCGTCTCCCTCCTTCCAGCGCGTCTCTCCAAAGCTGGTTTCCTTTCCGAGTTACCTCTCTCTCTTTGGCTTTTGAGCGTTTCGCATCTCACCGCTCCTCTTGGTGCCGCCTCTTCGCTCATCTCCCAGGTCATCTCGTAAAGCAGTCCCTTACAGTCGCTTTTATCACTCGGGGCGGAATCAAGCCGCCGGCTCCGAGGGCACGCCTACCGGGTCGCTCACCGCGGTGCTGATTGGCTGTTAGGGCTGGCTCACTCCTCCCCTCTATGACGAGGTGGAGACACGCCTTTCTCTCTGAGGTTAGCACATGGGCAATGGCGGCTTGCGGGATTGAACACCACTCGCCCCCCCTTTTGAAAGGAACTTTGGAGAGCGGAGATGTTTGGGGAAATTGCAAGGGCCTACGCTTATTTTGTTTTGATACAATGCAAAGTCAATCTAGTGGGAAACACATATTTAGCCTACATAGAATAAGGAAATACACTATTAAAAAAGATATATCGTGACCTGCGTGGTAAGTTTCATGGAATTAACTAGGAGGTCGGCTCGCCATTATTTACATTACCAGGGTGTTACCATACTTTTGTAACGTTCACATTGTAACGTTTTCACATTCGTTACACTTCCTCCAAAATTGTTACACTTCTCAAAAAAACCGTTACACTTCTCAAAACCGTTACAATATATATATATATATATATATATATATATATATATATATATATATATATATATATATATATATATATATATATATATTGTTGCGGACGCGGTTAAAGATGTTATTTACCGAGCGGTTGGTATTACCGTGACCGAACAGTTTCTTCCCCAACTCACCCGATTCACCCAGACGTTGGCCAAATCGCGCTATGCCAAATCAATGATAGAAAGGACACGACGACTGGGAAAGAGGAAACGACGCAAGGGGTACAGTTCTCAAGACCTCCGGAGGAGGGTATAATTACAGTGGTGGAGAAAAGGGGTAGATTACAAGGCAGTGAGGTAAAGACTCAGAAGAGATGGGCACTTAATTACCGTCTTATCTTATCCCAGACAGACCACAGACAAACGGAACAAGGCTGACTTACACAGGGATTGATGGCAGGAAGGGACAGGTAGGTCGATAGCACAAGGTGCACCTTGGCTTGGGGACAGGATAAAGCACGATCCAGAAGATGCGGGGAGGTCTCACAGTGCTCGGAGGGGACGTCTTTCTTGCTTCAAGCTCAGCGCGCATCTGACGTCACCTCCCTCTCCCTGCGCATGCTCAGCGGGGAGTGACACGCCCTCGGCTGGTTGGTTCCGCCCCACTGGGCCGGTCCGCCGCTTCCATTGGGTGTGGGGGTTACCGGGCTCCGCCCTTGACGGGGAGCTGACAGGGAGCCCCTATTTGGTAACCCCGTCGAGCACATGTTCGATGGCGGCTCGTTGGGAAGGCCTGGTGCCCTCCCAACACCCCTACCAACCAAGCCGGAGTGAGGACGCGCACTCCCTGCGCTCGTTGTTGTGGTTGTTGTTGTTGTTGTTGTACTGTGAGGAAGAGCTGCGGGGAGGTATTGGGAGGTCCTAAACTTCCTAACGGTGCCATACAATCACATTCTGGTGCAACGAAGGGTCAGAATTAATGGAAACGAGTCCTTAACTGAGATAGACTAAGAATAACTAGCAAGATGTCCTATAGTTGTCTTACATGAGATGCGGTGAACCTGGGCACGACATTTAATGGGGGAAATAGGGGGAGGTCGGGTCTACAGAGTGTTGTTTACAGAAAATGGGACTAGGGAATGGGGGATTGGGGATAGTTGGGAAGTATTGAGGAAATAGGGGAATATTTACAAGCGGATATGGATGGATGCAAATCCCATATCCGCAACATTGCACCCTTCTCTACCTCGGGGCGTCCCGACCCGATAAATTTTTACCTACTTTAGTGTGGCACTCAGATGTAGTTCCCTCTACTATTAACTCAACACTGAGTGCGACAGTTTTACAGATGTTCACAAATGAGTAAATATGTCCCCCTGCGACGTTGCACCCTTCTCCTAACAGAAACACACCCACAGGATAACCGAATCGCGGAAAGCATCCTCAAACTAAATATACAGCCGGTAGGGAGCATTATTTATACAACACTGATATTTACACTACAATCCAGGACCTGTTCTTTGAGGAACACATGCAGATGTTATGCATAGGGAGAGCACGCATGCCAGCATCGATACACCAACCCACGAGTGCCCTGTGGCCCTACGGCCTTTAATAATGTGCAGAGCACCCCGTCCAAGCACCAAAAGCACCACCCCATTACGCACAGTCAGCACCATCCGGTGCACCAATAAAGTGTTCATAAAAATGCACAATTAAGTGCCCATAGTCACCGGTGGTGTCACAGCCGGCCGATGTTCTGCCGCTGGTCTTGCCTTCATGGAGTGCACTTGGCCTTCTGGCTTCTTTAGAAATAAAGAAAGGCGCCAACCGCGTCCATTTCTGAATTGTGGCCGTCAGGGGGGCCAACTAAAAGTGGTTCACCTGTATGGCATAGGTGGCACGTTGACCCAGAGGTCCATCCACGGGTGGTGCTTGACCGCAAAAGAACTGCGGTCCATTGTGGGCGGCCACAAAAATTGCGGTCCATATGGTGTATCGATCCAGGCAGCAAGCAGCGGAAGTACAGGCCCACAACTGCGGAGCCAGCACCTCTCTCTCCTCTCTCTCTGCCCCAAAGCCAGATCCTCGGAGGTGGGAGACAAAAGAAGACAAGTGAGTAAGGTGGTAAGGGCGCAAAAGTGCACGCAATACAAGGTAATGCACACTGGGGGCACATGGGAACCAGGTGAGACAGGTACGTTCCTACCGTACGCCCCCCCCCCCCCACCAGGTAACCTACATTGCCCCTCCCTTACCCCTTACTGTATCCACAAAACACAACACTACCCATAAACATCTACTTTACACATCAACAACGTCCCTACTGTCTTCCCCGTTCCTCCCATAAACCAAATTCGTCTTCTCTCCCTCCTAACCAATCAAATCTGCCATCTCCAACTCAACATCAAAATCTGCCATCACCAATTCATCATCAGTCCCTCCTAAAGAGGGAGAGATGGAATCACCCCAATGTCTCATCCACGTTGTGATGCGTCTCACAAATCCAAACAGCAATTCTCCTTTCCTGCAACACAAAACAAAGAAAACACAGGTGTGGAGTCATCAGCATCACCTCAGGTAAGTGGCTGCGTATGGTGCGACAGGTTCATCAATCCTAACTATTTCCTAAATGACTTTAACAACTTTACATTACCCGGGGTCTTTCCCTGCCAATCCATTGGCCAACTTACACTATGGGTTCTAAAAACCAATTCCCATTGACCAAACTGTGGTGCTTCTCAATTTGGGGTCTCACTCCCCCGATTCATCTCCCAGTGCCCTTGCACAATTTCTGGGCTGTGACGTGTAGCTCTCCCAGCAGGTCTACCCACCTGCACACCTCCACCACTGCAGTTGCCACCCGAGCTTACCTAGCTCCTTAACCTAACCTATCTACTGGGGAAGGCCCCTCCTGGCTCTGTCACCCCACTCGGTGCCCTCTGGCACTGGGCTACCCGGGTCCGTCCTCCGGATCCTCGGGCCCCATCCACAACAACTACTACTGGCTCCCAGAGCCCACCTGTGGCCTCACCTGGCCGACATCCTCACAGTGGTGGAGTGCCCAAACCAACTACACACACTAACAGGCTACACGCCCAGCCATTTCCACAACACTAATGCACCCATCCAAATACCATTCTCTCACCCGCACCACAGATGCCAATATCCAACCACAATTTACCTATACCCTCTACCTAACACTTACACTACCCGCCCCGGGTATCCGTGAGGGGGGTCCACTCTTCCCCCATCCAAACCTTCGCACCACACACACCACTCCGTACCACTTACTCCAACTCTCTCCACACCACTCATTCTCTGCTCCATATATTCCACACACCTGTACTTGCACACCTGTGCTCTCATACTTGGTGCCGCCTGCACCCTTCTCTCCCCCAAGCGCATTCGCGCTGATCCACAACACTCACTACTCACCATGACACTCATCCGCAATGCTCTCTCATTCATCACTTGTACACTCACACACACCTCAGAGCATTGCCTCACCGATGCCTCATTTGAAGCTGCTCCCCAGCACTTCCATTCATACTGCATCATCTGCTCTGTCTACTCCCTTCTAAAACTCGCGCTCCTCCGTCTTCCCTTACACTCAGCGCTCCCACGTCATTATCAAACACGAAGCTACTACGTCCCCACTACAGGTACCAAGTCTCTTACTTAAATCTTGTCACCCATAGTCACCTCTAGTCCCTATCAATATAACCTAACCCACCCGGGCTAGTTTTCACTGCCATACACCCCATAATCTATAGCGCATTTGCCCCACTCATGGGAAGGGTGGCAGGGATGCCACCCTTACCCACCGGGCCCATCGCTCATCAATCCCCCAGTCCTCTGGCACTAATAAGCCCCCCTTATTCAGAGGTACTGGGTCCCGCCTCGGCATCTAAAGCCGAGGCAATCCACGGGGGCGCCTGCTCGCCGTTGTAAGGCCTTATCCGGTCGGCGTGGACGATCCGAGGGAGGGCTCGTGGCCCCATTTTGATTTTTACTACCACGTCACAGACTTGTGACAGGACGACCCCCGGGCCTTGCCAGGGAGAGGTGAGTTTCGGGCACCTACCCTTCCTCCTCCGGGGATTGAAGAACCAAATCTTCATCCCCGGAGTGTACTGACTCCCCTGGCTCCGGTGGTCGTACCTGCGCTTCATCTTTTCCCCAGCCAGATGGAGTTGGCGGCGGGCGAAGGCATGGACTAGCTCCATGCCTTCCTCTAGGTGACGTGCGTACCCCTCCCTCGGCGGGTTAACCACTGTGTCTGGCACGGGACCGCATAGCAAGTCGGCGGGAGCCCGTAACTCCCGCCCATACGTAAGCAACGCTGGACTGCATGCGGTGGCCCCGTGCTGGCTGGTTCGGTAGGCCATGAGCAAATAAGGGAGATGTTCGTCCCAGTCATCCTGACGGGTAGCGGTGAACAGTGCCAGTTGTTGGATTAAAGTTCGGTTGAATCTTTCCACCATCCCGTCAGATTGAGGTCTTAAAGGCGTTGTTCTTGTTTTCCGAATTGACAGGAGACTGCACACATCTTTTAGCAATTTGCTCTCAAAATTTCGTCCCTGGTCGGTGTGCAACTCCTGCGGAATCCCATGCCAGCACACAAATCCTTCCACGAAGGCCTGCGCTACCACCCCTGCTTCTTGGTTGGGGAGGGCGTAGGCCTCCGGCCACTTGGTGAAGTAGTCCATCACAACGAGGATGTACTTATTACCTAGGTGGGTGCGGGGTAGTGGGCCTAGGATATCCATGGCCACCCGCTCTAGGGGGGCCCCCACCTGGTGTAATTGAAGGGGGGCCCTCATCCTCCGTGCTGGTCCCTTTTTGGCAGTACAGGCGTCGCATCTCCGACACCAGTCCTGTATGTCGCGCCCCATATTCACCCAATAAAACCTCCGGCGTACCTGCGATGTCGTCTTTGTCCTGCCCAAATGGCCACCGGGGCGGGTACCATGCACCTGTTGCAATATATCGGTCTTAAATTTATTTGGGACTACCACCAGCCAGGAAGTTTTATCAGAGGGAACCTCCACCCACTTGCGATACAAGATGTTATCCTTCAATTCCAGGGTTTTCCACTGAGCCCAATATGCCTTGGTCTGTGCCCCGAGGGGGGTGACCTCTTCCCCATTAGGTCTTTGCCCCAATCTCACCCATTCGTGCACTGGCCCCAGTACGGGGTCCTCCCGCTGGGCCGCGCTCCAAGCCAAAGTTCCGAATTCCTCATCTGCGGTTAGTGGCAAAATTGGCCCTCTCACCCGGGTTGCACGGACAACGAGGGTCGGGTCTGAATCGCCCAATTGTTCCCTCTCCTCGTGTCTCGCACAAAATTTGCAGTTTTCCCCCAGACAAGGACGCCGAGAGAGTGCGTCCGCATTACCATGGGCCTTCCCGGCCCTATGGGCCACATCAAAATCGTACTGCTGCAACTTTTCCAACCACCTTGCAATTTGGCCCTCCGGTTCCTTGAACCGAAGGAGCCATTGCAAGGAGGAATGGTCAGTTCTAACCAAAAATTTCCGCCCGTACAAGTACGGGTGGAAATGGTTCATGGCAGCCAGCATAGCCAATAACTCTTTGCGAGTGACACAATAATTTCGCTCGGGCCTACTTAAGGCCCGACTATAGTAACCAATCACTCTCTCCACGCCCTCCTATGTCTGAAACAAAACTGCGCCCAATCCTTCCTGGCTCGCATCCGTGTCCAGGGTAAATGCCCCGTTGCTAGTGGGGTAAGCTAGAAGGGGTGTGGATGTTAGACACCCCTTCAATTTTTGGAAGGCCTCGTGGCACTCCCTTGTCCAATTAAATCTCGTCCCCTTCTCCGTAAGGCGGTGAAGGGGCCGAGCCAACTCCGCAAATTTCGCCACGAAGCGCCGGTAGTAGGAGCAGAGTCCCAAAAATCCCCGCACCTCTTTGATGGTACGTGGTGCGGGCCACTCCTCTACCGCTTTAATTTTGTCTGGGTCCGTTTTTACCCCCTCGCAACCGATGACGTGGCCTAAATAGGCCACCTCCTTGGCAAACAAGGTGCACTTACTGGGGCTCAGTTTCAACCCTGCCTGTCTGAGGCACCTAAACACCTGGTCCAAATTAGCTACTGCCTGGGGGAACGTTTTGGCATGTACTAGGACGTCATCCAGGTACACCAGGCATGATTGCCATGGCATGCCGCCTAGTACATGTTCCATCAATCTTTCAAAGGTGGCGGGGGCGTTACACAAACCAAACGGCATCACAGTAAACTGATACAGTCCCTTACCTGTGGAAAATGCCGTTTTCTCCTTCCCTGCCCTATCTATCTCCACCTGCCAATACCCACTCTTGAGGTCCAAAGTTGAGAACCAATTTGAGCCCGCAACGGCATCGAGGGTGTCATCAATCCTTGGCAGGGGATATGAGTCCTTGAGTGTCACGTTGTTTAGCTGGCGATAGTCCACGCAGAACCGCGTGGTCCCATCCTTCTTTTTGACCAGCACAACAGGTGACATCCAAGGACTTCCCGAGGGCTCGGTCACGCCTGCGTCGAGCATTTTTTCAACCTGCTCGTCAGCTTCCGCCCTCTTGCTCCAAGGGAGCCGTCGGGCGGCCTGACGAATAGGCCGGGCCTCACCGGTGTGGATTTGATGTTTCACCAGGCCCGTACGTCCAATATCCTCGGTGGACAGGGAGAAGAGGTCCAAATGGGACCCAACCAGTTTGTGTAAGGCCTCCCTCTGGGTACCTCCCAACTCTACGCTACTACGATTTACCATCTCGCAAATGGGATCGGGCCAATTCCTACTTCTTATTGAAGGCTCCCCCTGGGGCCGGCTCGGCTGGACGTTCTCGCCCCTCACTGTCGCGACTTCCTCAACTGGGGTGCAGCCAGCTACCCTCGTGCCCCTTACTATAGTGCGTGGTTCTGTACTTGTATTTATTACTCGGGCGGCCACTATCGGTCCGTCCGTTTTTACAAGGGTGCGGCCCACGATTAAACCCGGTATGGACTGCGCTGCCACCGGTTCGACCAGGCCGCAGGACTCCTGCCATGTTGGGCGAGCTGCCCATCGGGCCGGCACTATCGCCTCGGCCCTTGGAGGAATGGTCACGGCCTCGGAAGCCTCCAGCTCCGCTCTCTCGGCCGTGCTCACTCCCCCTAACGGCAGCTCTTCTACTCCCACCTGCAGGATCCCCCGGCACAAGTCGATTTTACAACCGCTGGCAGTCAACAAATCCAACACTATTAAACATGGGTCGCACACCTCCGCCACCCAAACATCTATCTCCCTCCTTACCGACCCTAACTTGAGGGTCACAGAACCACGCCCTATGATTGGGGCCGTTACCCCGGTAGAAGTTGCAAACTATAATTTTGCAGGCACTGGATCTTATCCCAGCCACCTGCGCTCGAATCAAGGACCACAGGGCTGATGATCGTGGCGCTAGCTCCTGTGTCCACTACGGCGTCTACCCCCACGCCGGCAATTTTGCATCTGATTGTCAGGCTACCGGCTCCAAATTGGCCACAATAAATGACCTGTCGCGTCAATGAGGGCTCTCCTCCATCCTCTTCTGCCGAACACCGCCCTACGTGCCCGACACCTTCTAGTTTCCCGGGGTCTGGCGGGGGGGTGTCTGGGGTCGGCTAACCCGCTCCCCCCTGGGCGGAGTTGAGGACCTCAACCGCCGGGGATCATCCCGGCGCGTGGCTCGACAGTGCCGCGCCAGGTGACCCAGACGGTTGCAAGTATAGCACCTCACCTGATAAGGTGCTTGTCTCCAGAATTCCAAATTTCCCCCCCTGAAGGTCCGAATTGGATTACCCGCTCGTGGTCCACCGCGGGCCACCTCCGGGGCCGCCTGCCATGGTCCAGGTCCCGCCAGGCGCTGGTCCACCAGCCTCCGGACCATGCCCGCCAGGTCAGGACTCACGTCGGGGGCGGGCCCCCTAAGGGGTCCTCCCTCCATCGGGGGTCCCACCTGGCGGACCGCCATTGCGTGACGCTCGCTCCCCCGGGCCAGGGGCCTCGCTGCTTCCCAACGGGCTGCAGCGTCAGCCGCCTGGCTCAGAGTCTGCGGGCGCCACATGGCGAGCTGTTGCCGGAGCTCAATATCCGGGAGGGCCTGGATAAAATGGTCCAGCACCAGGCTTTCCCGGGAATCCGCTGCCATGTTAGCATGTGCGATCCCCACTGCGCGGCGAATGTCGTGGGCAAGTTCCCCGATGGCTTCCTGGGGCTTGCGTTTTCGCAGCGCGAGCTGAGCTTTAACAAGCTCGCTCTGCTGTTCAATGCCGAATCGATTAATTAGGGCGTCGCGGAGGGCTGGCAGGGTGAGAGCACCCGGTGGTAATGCCGTCAGCACCTCCGCCGCCGCGCCGCGCAATGCGGCCACCAGGTGTACTCCACCTTCGTCCTCACCTCAACCGTTGCCCTTAGACACACAGTCAAACTGCGCCAGGTACGCACGTAGATCACTCTTGCCGTCATACGGCGCGAGTGGGACCTTGTGGGACCACCTCGTATGCGAGTCGTTGCCCGCCTGCCGGACCCCGTGCGTCGCCCCTTGCGGGGTCAGCGCAGGGCCGAACCGGCCGGGCCCCCACAGTACATTACCCCCAAGGGGCTCACGTGCCTCCCCTGTCCCTCTAAAAACTACCCCTGTTGGTGTCGATGCATGGGTCACGCTTCCGCAACCCGCTACCCATTCCATACCACCACAACCTTGCTCACTCACACCTCGCACCTCTCCCATCACCGGACCCTCTCGCTCGCACCCTCGTTCCATACACTCCGGACCAGCCATACACCTCACTCTTGGCCTCTCACGAACATCTGGGTCCATCTCGACCCCCAAGCTTATTAAATCACCTGGCGCATCACACGCACGACCATATTGGTCACCACTTACACCGGGTCCTCTTTCTCTTCGCTGCTCCTCCATCACCTGCGAATCCCTCATCCGGTTAATGAGCACATCATCACGATCCGAACACAGACTTTGGACCAATTCTTTTACTTCCTCTTTTATCTCTTTCTTATCCTCTCTCCGTCGCTTCTTAATTTCGCTCACCCCTTCTTCCACTTCTTCTAATTTCTGCTTCACCTCCTTCATCTCCTCGTGCGCCCCCTGAAGTTCTTCCTCTAACTCCACCTTATTTTTTTCTATGTGCTCCCGCACCTCCCGCTCTTTAACCTCCATCACCTCTACCACCTTGTTCATTTTCCTCGTCAGGTCCTCATGTACCGTCTGACAATCTTTTTTAATTACCCCTACGTCCTTTTTCATCTCCTGTGTCGATTTTAAACCCTCTATTACCGCTGTGTTCTTCTTTACCTGGTCCCCCAACTCCTTTTGTCCCACTGTCAGCTGTTCTACTCCCAGCGTCAACTCCTCTATACCACCTTGCAATTTTACAGTCCCCTTTCTCACCTCCTTCTCCATGCGCTCCTCACAGTGCCTCACCTCCTCGCGCACTCCTCCGACCTCCTCACTCACACCTCTTCTGATCTCCTCTCCCATCACTTGCATCTCCTGCCCAGATGCCACCCTCATCTGCTCCATTTCCTCCCTGTGAGCATCCAATTTAGTTTCTACCCCCATTCTGACCCCCTCTATCTGCTGCCCCATTTGTTTAACTTCCCTTTCCGCTTGGTCCCTCATGTCCCTCAATTTGCCTTCCATACTGTTTTCTAACCCCTCTAACCCCTTTTTCATCCCTTCCATTTGATTCTCTTGAGCGGCCATTCTGTTTTCTACCCCCGTTAACCCCTCCTGTATTTCCCCTAATCTATTGTCTAATCCCTCAAATTTGTTTCCTAATCCCTCTATTCTACTCCCTAACCCTCCGATCTGGACCCCCATGTCCTCCCTCAATTTCTCGCTATTGGACCCCATCCTTTGTTCTAACCGTTGGCTATTGGCCCCCATGTCCTCCCTCAATTTCTCGCTATTGGACCCCATCCTTTGTTCTAACCGTTGGCTATTGGCCCCCATGTCCTCCCTTAATTGCTTGCCAATTCTTTGTTCCAATTGTTCGCTATTCTGGGCCATAAGGGCCTTCATTTGTATAAAAAAAAGGTTCAAATCCACCAGCGGCGCTGCTACGGTCGCGGGCGCGGTCGCCGTAGCCATCTGCGAGGCGCCATTTTGCGCGCCCGTAACCTCGTGCGCGAGGACGCCATTTTGCGAACCTGCCGCCCTCACTGCTTCGCTCTCCTCATGTCCCTCAATTTGGTCCTGGATCGACCCTGCCTCACTCTCCTCTACCGGAACCCAGCCGTCTTGATCTCCCATAGCGCGACTTTCAAAATTCGGGTTTTTTTTGTAAAACAAAATCAAATTTCGGTGACTTGTAATTTTGAGCGCGTTAAGCGCGCTTCGGGTCCGTATCTCACTCCCAGACACCAATTGTTGCGGACGCGGTTAAAGATGTTATTTACCGAGCGGTTGGTATTACCGCGATCGAACAGTTCCCCCGATTCTTCCCCAACTCACCCGATTCACCCAGACGTTGGCCAAATCGCGCTATGCCAAATCAATGATAGAAAGGACACGACGACTGGGAAAGAGGAAACGACGCAAGGGGTACAGTTCTCAAGACCTCTGGAGGAGGGTATAATTACAGTGGTGGAGAAAAGGGGTAGATTACAAGGCAGTGAGGTAAAGACACAGAAGAGATGGGCACTTAATTAAAGTCTTATCTTAGCCCAGACAGACCACAGACAAACGGAACAAGGCTGACTTACACAGGGATTGATGGCAGGAAGGGACAGGTAGGTCGATAGCACAAGGTGCACCTTGGCTCGGGGACAGGATAAAGCACGGTCCAGAAGATGCGGGGAGGTCTCACAGCGCTCGGAGGGGACGTCTTTCTTGCTTCAAGCTCAGCGCGCATCTGACGTCACCTCCCTCTCCCTGCGCATGCTCAGCGGGGAGTGACACGCCCTCGGCTGGTTGGTTCCGCCCCACTGGGCCGGTCCGCCGCTTCCATTGGGTGCGGGGGTTACCGGGCTCCGCCCTTGACGAGGAGCTGACAGGGAGCCCCTATTTGGTAACCCCGTCGAGCACATGTTCGATGGCGGCTCGTTGGGAAGGCCTGGTGCCCTCCCAACACCCCTACCAACCAAGCCGGAGTGAGGACGCGCACTCCCTGCGCTCGTTGTTGTGGTTGTTGTTGTTGTTGTACTGTGAGGAAGAGCTGCGGGGAGGTATTGGGAGGTCCTAAACTTCCTAACGGTGCCATACAATCACATTCTGGTGCAACGAAGGGTCAGAATTAATGGAAACGAGTCCTTAACTGACATAGACTAAGAATAACTAGCAAGATGTCCTATAGTTGTCTTACATGAGATGCGGTGAACCTGGGCACGACATTTAATGGGGGAAATAGGGGGAGGTCGGGTCTACAGAGTGTTGTTTACAGAAAATGGGACTAGGGAATGGGGGATTGGGGATAGTTGGGAAGTATTGAGGAAATAGGGGAATATTTACAAGCGGATATGGATGGATGCAAATCCCATATCCGCAACAATATATATATATGTATGTATATATATATATATATATATATATATATATATATATATATATATATATATATATATATATATATATATATACATACACATACATACATATATGTGTACCTATGCACACACGTGTATACACACGCACGTGCAGAGGTGGATAATTTGAGACCTGGGAGGGCTCCATTCAACCTTCTGAAACCTGCAACTGGAGAAAGCCACCAACAACACACACACACACACACCTCAATCAATAAATAAGCAATGCATCAAAGGGGTTTCATATTTCTGGAATGTGCTGGAGTGCCACATAATATATAATTTACTATCATACTAAAATATGCAATTTGGTGTCTAGCTGTCTGACGATTTTTGACCGTGATAAATTTGATCGTTACTCATCCAATCTCACTTATCTTTGAGTACCAGTTCACTGGTAATTCCCTGCTTGTCGTTAAAGGCGGCAAAAAGGGTTGGCGTCAGGAAGGGCATCCGGCCGTAAAACATTGCTTCAAATAGGGGACCGAAAAACAACAACAACCACGGTTCCCGAAAAAGGCCAACCCCCACTTTGCGGGGAAAAATGGCCTCTAAAGGTGGTTATTTTTTTATTTTTTTTACTTATCCAATCTCAACCAAATCTGACATGGAGACTATGGGTCACACAATGGAGATTGTAGCGATTTAACTTCCCCCACCCTCCTCCCCAAAGGGGCTTTCTCCACTTAGAGGATTGCATGTTGAGGTGTATATCCGTGTTAAGATACCTTCATCGTGACGTTTTTTTCCAAAGCCGCTTCTAATAACAAAAGTAATAACAATGTAATGATAATAGCATAATATTAATGTTATTACAAACAATATTAATACGAATAATATCTCTCCTCCCCAAGGCGTTTTTCCTTATTGAACAAACGACGTATTAATATGTATAAATAGCGTATCATGGTGTTTTGTGGTATCAATGGCCTCTACCAGAAGTAAAAAAATATTATAAACCACAAACACGTAAGATTACCTTTTTAAACAGTCGCTACTGCTGTTTAACACTAAACTGAAATAAATTTGGAGGAATCTGGACATCCGTGAGGCAATGTGTGCTTATCACGTCGACGATCGTACCTGAGAGAAGCTCTACTATATAACTGTAGTCTATATAACCCCCCAAAGGGTTAATAACATGACCCTTCCTGCCACTTCTGTGGCGTTTTTTCCAATGCCCCTTCTAATAACAAAAGTAACAACAACATTAATGATAATATCATAATAACAATGTTACGACTCAACAATATGAGAAAAACAAGTCAGGAGACGACGATGGTTCACGAGCGAGCGGTATTCAATGACAAAGGACGGACTATAACCGAAACAGGCCCGGACAGGCCAGGCCCGGAAATGTCAAAACGAAGGTTACTGACCTTGAAATGAGATAGAAAATAATGTATAATCAGTTATGAGGTAAGTTAGCTACACAATACCGAAAATTCCATTCGATTCCAACAACTTTGAAACTTTGACCTTTGTGACCTTCAAAGGTCGAATATTCTGAAATTTGTTGGAAAACTTGTATTTCATGATGTATGTGATAATATAAGATCATGTACGACATTTCACCCCATCAGGAAGCGGACAATGTAATAAAACCATCAAAAATCGACTTTTCTAAATTTCATGACCTTATGACCTTGACCTTGGGGTGAAAATGAAAAATCGAGCACCGTGGGGCTAGACACATGACATTGGCCTAACCAACTATCGAAACCCCTGTCAGATTCCACCAACTCCCTCGGAGAAGATGGAGCTTGAACTCGATTACCCCCTAAAAAGACATATTTTTCGGGCGTGGCTCCGCCCACAATGGGCACAATACGCCCACTCTAGGCAGGACACAACTAGATCGTGATGTCAACCTCCCACCCAAGTTTCATCAAGATCGGATGATATCATCGGGTAGTTATGCTGCAGACAGACAGACAGACAGACACACACCCATGACGAATATAGTGGTCACTCTGTTTGATAACTCGTGAACCAATTATAGTAATTTTATAGGGAATTTAGAATGGTGATCAGCACTGGTCTGATATTTTCTTTGACCTGATCTAACATAAGTCATCGTAATAATAATTGGAAATAATAATAATAATAATAATAATCTTATTATTAATAGAGCAAACGTATATGGTTATGTATGTCGTTATGTTTATATGTGACGAAAACGTCTTCTTCTTCTTCAAATAAAATTACAACCCTCTTAATTAACCCTCTTAATTGCGTTAAGACTGCTGAGACCCCTCAGACCTTTGACGACCCTTTAATTCACCAAAGACCCTTAAGACCACTAAGACCCCTGAAGACTCAAAATACCCTGGAGACCCCAAAACACCCCAAAGACCCAAAACACCCCAAAGACCCAAAATACCCTTCAAGGCCCTGAGGCTCAAAAAGACCCTGAATACCCAAAAACCCAAAACACCCCAAAGACCCAAAACACCCCGAAGACCCAAAACACCCCGAAGACCCAAAACACCCCGAAGACCCAAAACACCCGAAGACCCAAAACACCCAAAAGACCCAAAACACCCCGAAGACCCAAAACACCCTGAAGACCCAAAACACCCCGAAGACCCAAAACACCCCGAAGACCCAAAACACCCCGAAGACCCAAAAGACACCGAAATGGTCAAAGATGCCTACCCCTCTGAAACGACGTGTGGAGCGCGCCGAGTCACGCTCGTAATAATAATAAGGATAATAACATGACTCTCCCTGCCGCTCTTGTAGTAATCAGGTGTACTAGTGGAGTTAAATTGCCTATTGTGACAAATCTACTGATATTGTTTTTAATAGTCGTGTTATATTTTTTCACTTAATTGTCCTTCAACACTAAAAACAATTAATAGATCATCACAGGGATACTTTAACTGTGCATAAATGTTTAATACGTTAAGATATCACATGACTAGATTTCAGAATCCAGCTGATTAATGAGCAAGAAAACAAAATCAAGGTAAGCATGTTGTGCTAAAGGGATTTCCCCATTCTGGAAGTGAGAAACATCCTTAGGTTCTGAGATCCAACCTGATTTTATAAGGTAAATTTAGACTCTCCATCTTGGTGCCCTCTAATCCGCTGCTCTTGTTTACATGGCATGGCTTTATGATGCAAGTGAAAGAGGTGGGTGAGTGAAATGGGTGAATCGGAATAATGTCAGAGTTGGTAACGTGAAAATAGATATAAAACAGTAATTCAAAAGGAGCAACGTGTGAGGCGAAAAAGGATGAGTGGAGCAAAAATAATGAGAAAAAAGCAAAGCAGTCAAAGGGAGGAGAAAGAGCGAAAGAAAATTGAAAATGGAGGGGGTTGTTGGAGAGAGGGGGTTTCTGGCAGAAACGCTAGATGAATTTTTCATGCGGCTGGGAATGCTGGATTGATCGAACTCTTCACCATACTGCTGAGGCCGAAACATGGACTCTGGGGGTCAGATGTCACACATTGACGGAGAAAGCCTCCACCGGGAGGTGCTTTCTGATGCGCTAAGTCAAAGGCCTTGCCACACAAGTACCACAATCAGTAAAGGGTGTGGGCTTGGGGGACACTCTAGTACAGACATTTTGCTTTTTCTCAGCAATTTACCAGTCTTGCTAGCGAAGCAGATAAAGTTGTCGGGTAGAGATGTGGATTATGTCCCACAAGCTACACCTGAGAGCGATCATTCATTTTGTCTTTCTGCTTTGGCAGCTAGAGACAACTTTGAAATGATTCTCAATGTCTGAATTGCAGATGGGAGGTTATGGTGAATTCAATTAAGGTATGAAGAAGTAGATAAATGAACATTTTGCTCAATTTGTATATGTATCGTCAGGTGTCGATTTTGATGCATTGCACAATACGCCAATATAACAAAGATTGCCAGCAATTTTGTCGAAATATCAAAAAATAAATAAAAAAATGAAGTCCTTGATGTTATTATAGTTTATGAAATCGGTGTACAAGTAAGATTTAAAAAACGCAAAAAGAGACCTTTTTCAGGCATCAATCAAAAGACAAAAAGAGTCATCCCACTGGTGACCTTCGACTCTCTCATTCGCCAAATAGCCTGCTGCGGATGCAGGCGTGCCTGGCAATGCCAACTCTTTTCAACCAAATACTGCCCAGTTGTGTAAATCCGTTTGGTTGATCTGGGGAGAAGTAGGTTACATATCATGCAAATTGTTGTGGTTGTGCACTGTGTATTTGTGCAATAAATAAATAATTTATTTCATAAGGAATGGTGTACCTTGTGCTTCTGCCATTTTGCCGCATGAACAATTGGGTTCAATTTGGATTCCTGGAGAGTTAATTTATTGCAACTTTGTTTGATAAATGGTGTGGGAATAGTCTTGCTGGTTCACAAGCCTGCCGCAGCCATTGAATGCAGAGCTGTGAATAAACGCTTCAGTTCGGCCATCAGGTTGTCCCAAACAAAATGTCTAAATTTGATTATTGTGGTAAGACATCCTGGTTTTTGAAGAAGCACTCCCATTGTCTCTTCAGATCCATAGGGCTCCAGAGGCAGTTTTTCTTGGCCTAGGGGGTACAATCCTGGATGGTTAGCCATTCTGACTGAGGATCCTCAAATGGCTCATTCTTCCTAATAAGCTTGTACTCATCTTGCCAATCTCAAAAGGATGACAGGCTGAGTCAACCCACCTGATGTTAGTTTAACAGAATGAGAGGGGATCAAACTCAGGACCCTAATATATCAAGCCAGACACCTTAACCGTTAGGCCAACACCAGGATTCTGTTTTTTTGGGACACATATATTGTATATTGTTAGGTTGTAGGTGGGTACATACAGGTTAGGGTGTTAATTTAGCTTGATCCATGTGGTAGTGTAGGTGACAAAACTTTCTGTAACCAGGGACCCATTAGGGTGAAGTCACCCTGTGTTTATGTTGACTTGGAGAGGCAACATAGTATGTTGTACATGTCAGCTAGGAAAGTGTGATTCATACATGTCCGCTCTGTACGACCTGGCAAGGCACAGGCAAGGTAAGGAGAGGGGGTGGAGGCAGTAGGGCAGGTGAAGTCACCAGTAGTTAGTCTGGCAGTTTAGATTAGTCACGGACAGCAGAGAGTTAGTCGGGGGCAGAAGCAGAGAGTAGACAGAGCTTGTGATCCGAGCCCTGTTGCCATCATGCCCCATGGGGAGATCTTTGCTGTGCTGCCCGTGACAAGAACCATTTCTTTTTCGAAATCCTTGCCTGACGCCCCTTTGTTCGGTGTCAGTGATTGAATATTTGTGGCGCCGTTAGTTCTCTTCTTTAGTTAAATGTGTATCTATTTCGCCATTTATTATCTGGGATTCTTTGGTTATGTTGTTGGCCATGTGCTGCACGGCGGAGGATATGTTATTTATTTATTTGCATGGGGTCAGTGTACTTTGAATATAGCTCTATTTTTGATGATATAACTAATGATGGCAGCAGCAGAATGAATTCGGAAGTGTACAGAAACATTTTGTCTGCCCATGTACAAGAAAATGCCTCCAAACTCATTGGGCGTTGCTTCACCATGCAGCAAGACAATGACCCACAACACACTGCAAATACAACCAAGGAGTTGATCAGGGGGGAAAAAGTTGAAGGTTTTAGACTGGCCAAGTCAATCTCCTGATTTAAATCCAATGGAGCATGCATTCCACTTGCTGAAGAGGAGACTAAAGTCAGAAACCCCCTAAAAACAACCAACAACTGAAACTGGTGCAGTAAAGGTTTTGTTTGGCAAAGCCTCTCAAAACAAGAGTTTAGTGATGTCAATGGGTCATAGGCTCGATGGAGTTATTGTATGCAAGGTATATGCAACCAAATACTAACTATTATACGACGTTAATTTATGTTGTTAATCTGTTCCAATACTTATGCTTAACTAAAATGGGGGCCTGAATATAAAAAGTGCTATTGTTCTACAATGGTAAAACATGCAATGCCTTCAGAAAGTATTCACACCCCTTACATGTTGGTGTGTTACAGCCTGAATTTAAAAAGGATTCAAATTTGATTTTTTTGTCACTGATCTGATGTATATTGTTAGATAGAAGCAACATAAGGAATATGGAACTATATAGACTCTTCATAGAGCTGGCCGTCTGACCAAACTGAGCAACCGGGCAAAAAGGACCTTGATCAGGGAGGTGATGTGCTAATACATAATACCCCATAATGTCAAAGTGGGATCTTTTATTTCGATTTTTTTCGAGTCAATTACAAATAAAAAGCTGAAATTTCTTGAGTCAATAAGTATTCAACCCCTTTGCTGTGACACTTCAAATTGAGCTCAGGTGCATCGAATTTCCTTTGATCATTCTTGAGATGTCTCTCCAACTAGATTGGAGTCCACAAAGGAACAATTCAATTGATTGGACATGAATGATAAAGAAACACACCTTTCTATATAAGGTCCAACAGTTGACAGTGCATGTCAGAACAGAAACTCTACCATGAAGTCCAAGAAACTGTCCTTAGAACTCCAATATAGAGTTCTGAGGAGGCATAGATATGGGGAAGGCTATAAAGCAATAGAGTATTCAAAGTGTCCAAGAGCACAGTGAGCTCCATCATTAGAAAATGGAAGGAATATGGAACGATATAGACTCTTCATACAGGAACGACAGACGCGCTTTTATTGTGAGGCAGTTGCAGGAGAAGTACATGGAGAAGAGGAAGAAGTTGTTTCTTGGGTTTGTTGATCTGGAGAAAGCATTCGATCGGGTTCCACGCAAAGTATTGACATGGGCATTGAGGAAGTTAGGAGTGGAGGAATGGTTGATCAGAGTCGTGATGGCAATGTACAAAAGAGCGTGCACAGCTGTAAGGACGAAGGACGGAAATATTTGCAGCTGTGATGGAGGTGCTGGCTGGGAACGTAAAGGAGGGTTTACCGTTTACCGTGCGAGTTGTTGTATGCAGATGATCTGGTGTTGATTGCAGAAAGTATGGATGGACTGAAGGAGAAGATGAACAAGTGGAAGGAATGTATGGAGACAAAAGTTCTGAAGGTGAATATCGGAAAAACGAAGGTGATGGCAAGTGGTAAAGCATGTGGTGAGGTGGAAAGAACTGGGAAGTGGCCGTGTGCTGTGTGCAGGAAGGGTGTCGGAGTGAATTCCATTCAATGTACAATGTGCGCTGAGTGGGTTCATCAAAATGTAGTGGTTTGAGAGGGTCATTAACCAGTGTGGCAGCTACATTCAAGTGTAAGGTGTGCACAGAGGGAGCTGCAGATGGAGGAAATGTTGAGTTTGACCTTGGAGACGGCGTGAAGCTGGAAGGTGTGAAAACATTTTGTTACCTCGGAGACATGCTGATGGAGAAGGTGGATCAGACTCGGCAACGGTTGCTCGAGTGAGATGTGCATGGAAGAAGTTTCGGGAACTGAGTGGCGTGCTGACGAGGAGGGGAGTGTCGTTGAAGCTGAAGGGAAAGGTGTATGCTGCATGTGTGAGAAGTGTTATGATTTATGGGAGCGAGACATGGGTAATGAACGTAGAGCAGCAACGAAGGCTGGAAAGGGTGGCAATGCGAATGCTTCGGTGGATGTGCGGAGTATCGTTGAGAGAGAGGAAGACAAATGATGAATTGCAAAAGATGATGGGAATAGAGCCTGTGATTGATTCTGTGAAGAGAAACAGTTTGAGATGGTTTGGTCATGTGTTGAGGAAGGATGAAAGTGACTGGTTGAGAAGAGTGATGGAAATGAATGAAGAAGGAAGTAGAGGATGGGGAAGACCAAGAAAGACTTGGCTGAAAATGGTCGAAGAAGAAATGCGGGCAAGGGGGTTAACAAGGGGAGATGCAGAAAATAGGGCAAAATGGAGAAGATTGCCATGGGGACAGCAAGGCTAACCCCCACTCTAGGAGGGAGAATGGCCTTAAAATGCCTGTTGTTTGTTTGTTGTATAGACTCTTCATAGAGCTGGCCGTCTGACCAAACTGAGCAACCGGGCAAAAAGGACCTTCATCAGGGAGGTGACCAAGAACCCAATGACCTCTCTGACAGAACTACAAAGTTCCTTGGCTGAGATGGGAGAACCTGCCGGAAGGACAACTAGTATGGCAGATAGGTGTAGGAATTGTGCCTTTGATGATACAAGCATGGCAATTGGCACACAGTCAGAGTATGTCCTAAGAAAGACATTTGGCTATAGGGCCATCGCAGATTTGTCCTTTTTTGAAAAATGGCCGCCATTGTTGTCACAGGACAAATCTGCGCTGGCCCTATAGCCAAATATCTTCCTTCGGGCATACTCTAACAGTGTGCCAACTCTCGTGCTTGTATCATCAAAGGCACAATTCTCCCAAATATTTCACCTATCTGCCGTACTAAAAATTGGGCGCCATTTTTATTGGACACATCTGTGATGACTCTAATAGTCAGAATATTTAACTATGTACCAAATACCATGCTTGTATGATTCAAACAACAGTTTATGCAAATTAATATACCATATACCATATACCCTAATATACCACATAAATGGCGACCATTTTAAAAACATTATTGTCACAGGACAAATATATGATAACCCAATAGTTAGGGGTCTTTAATTATGTGCCTAATGTCAAGCTTGTATGATCACAACAACAGTTTATACACAGTAATGTACCAAATATATGTAAAATAACAAGCAATGGAAGCCATTTTGAAAAATGGCCGCCATTGTTGTCACAGGACAAATCTGCAATGGCCCTACAGCCAAATATCTTCCTTCGGGCATACTCCAACTGTGTGCCAACTCTCGTGCTTGTATCATCAAAGTCACAATTCTCCCAAATATTTCACCTATCTGCCGTACTAAACAGTCTCTGCAGCACTTTACAAATCTAGGCTTTATGGGAGAGTGGCCAGACGGAAGCTACTCGTGAGAAAAAGGCACATGACAGCACGCGTGGTGTTTGAAAAAAGGCATGTGAAAGATTCTAAGAACCTTTTAGCCTGAATGAACCATTTAGCCTGAATGCCTAGCGCTACATCTGGCAGAAACAGGTTATCACCCATTTAACACCATCCCTACCATGAAGCATGGTGGTGGCAAACATCATGCTATGGGGATGCTTTTCATCGGCAGGGACTGGGAGACTTGTAAGGATAGAGGGAACAATAAATGGAGCCAAATACAGGCAAATCCTTGAGGAGAACCTGCTTCAGAGTGGAAACCACCTTAAATTGTGGTGAAGATTTCCGTTCCAACAGGACAATGACCCCAAGCATACAGCGAAAGCAACAATCGAATGGCTTCAGAACAAGAACCTGAAAGTCCGTGAGTGGCTCAGCCAAAGCCCAAACTTGAATCGCATTGAGAATCTTTGGAAAGAGTTGAAGATTGCTGCTCACCGACACGCCACATCCAACTTGACAGAACTTGGGCAAATCTGCAAAGAGAAAATGGGAGAAACTCTCCCAAATCCAGATGTGCAAAGCTGATTTCGACATACACAAGAAGACTCAAACCTGTATTAGCTGCCAAAGGCGCTTCTACGAAGTATTAACTCAGGGGGTTGAATACTTATGTTAATTAGATATTTATGTAATTCATTTTTAATTATTTTGTAAAATTTTCTAAAAAAAAAAAAATTCCACTTTGACATTATGGGGGTATTTATGTGTTGGTCAGTGACAAAATAAATCTCAACTTAATCCATTTTAAATTCAGGCTGCAACAAAAAATGTGCAAAAGTCAAGTGGTGTGAACACTTTCTGAAGGCACTGCATATGCATAGAAATACCAAGAAATAAAATCTGACCTTCTGTACTCTTGCCTCCTATTCATCTTTTGATCTCAAATCCAAATTTCCTGAGTACTGAATACAGCAATAATAAATTTGACTTCACTGTTTCAATACTTGTGAAGGACACCGTACTGTGTTCTTCCATTTTTGGAAAGCATAGGCCCCACTACGCTCTACCCAGGCTCCACTTTACCCCCTATGAGGTCTGCACTATTGTCCAACTCCTCTTCTCTCCACCACGCGGTCTCTCCACGACCACGGGGTCTAAACTGTCTTACACCATGGGTATCTCTGCATGATTTTTCCCCCTACAGGCCTCTCTCTGTGGTATTCTAGCCTCTCTCCATGGTGCTGCCCGATCTCACACATGTCTTTATAGCGCATGCGCCATTTTCAGTTGTCTGGCCGTCATTTGATGCTGGGCGACCACTTTCGGGTCTTAAGGGACTTGGGGAGCTGACATCCTCTCCAACGTCAACATTCTGGCCTCTATTTTGGCTAACACTGTTCTGGCTGCCCTGCCCTCAGCTTGGCCTTCAGGTTAGCTGCCTTTGTCCCAAACATGACCGCTATTTGGCCCAGGAAGTCACCCCTGGGGCATCGCTCCAGAAATGCTGCTCGCGGCAAGGAGAAGGCATTAAGTCGTAACGTCAGGAGAGAAGGGAAAGATGGTTGGAAAGAGAGACTGAGAGATGAATGAAGGGATTAGGCAGGGTCATAATCCATTATATTTGCGTGCTTAAGATAAATATGGGCAGTAAGTCATCTTTCAACTTTTAGCTCCATTCATTAGCAGAATGACTTGTGCTACAACTATCTGGGGACAACTGTTTTTATTAATTAGAAGATTAACGGAGCTTGGGAAAGTAAACAGTGCTTGCTTGTTCTTTCACAATGAATACTCGTGGAGGAACCTGGACATATATTAGTTATTCGTGCATGTTTTACTGCTGGGACATCATTCAAGCATCCCTCATATAAATAATCAAAATACACAGATAAAAGTGATATATTGGGTGCTCACACTGTTGTGATGTAAAATGCGACTCCGACCAAACATATCAAACACATTGTACATAAGTATTAGATAATTAGGACACTGGGTACTAAATTAACTGGAGCTAAACAGGACAACTTTTTGTGAACATTTTAAATAATCTGGTACCCATGGAGATACCAAAGGATGTTTTGAGGCATTTCTATCATTGTCATTATTTTCTTGTATAGAAAAGCTAGAATCATGGAAGATCGAGGTGATAGAGGGTGTAAAGGAGATGTGCTAACAAGTGAGCAACAGGTGAACAGCAAGGGAATGAATGAAGAGCAAAAGAAGATCAAGAGAGGATTGGAGGAAACAGTCATGTGCAAGACCAGGGTTGGGTGGGATTACAGGGGTGATAAAGTATCATGGAAATGGATGTGAGATAGTTCACCACCTGCTTGAAGCTCTGAAGGGAGGGGATTTAACAACCATAGGAATATGGTTCCACAAATGGGAGAAGCAAGGAACAAAAGGGCAAGGCAAGGAAGCACAAGGAACCAGTCCGTGATACAAGAGCAGCAGGTCTTGTGCTTCGACCTCATCGCAAGAGAAGCCAATGATTGTCCTGCATAATAAAATTAATTAATTGATTCTCTGTAGTCAGATCTTAAATAAATAAAAAGTAATAACCACCTGGTATCAAACTAGGTGCTTTGTGGCGTACAATGTGCTTACACAACTCCGAAATATTATGATGAAGCTCTCCTAAATAGGAGCATCTGTATCAAAGATAAGTCAGTGAATGCACAGGTAACAAATTGTATTTTTACTTCTGCCATCAAAGGTGGGCAGAGGTTATGTTTTTACCCCTGTCTGTCTGTTTGTCTGTCTCTCAACAGGATATCTCAAAAGGTTGTGGATGAATTCGGACGAATTTTGTTTAAAATTTCTTAAACATCAACTTTAAGAGCCCGCCGGGATTTCGATCCCGGTCGCGTGAATTCAGCTGTCCAGACTGAATTAATTTCATGGCCTGCCTATAATCTGTTTTCCTGGTGCGTTAGCAACAGAGTCTTACATCAATGAGAATGCTACCCTTCGTCGTGGATGTTACAAGATTCTCTCGAGTGTGATTCCCTTTAATTCAGCCATTCACGAAGCACATTGCTTCCGCATGGCGGGTCCATGTTACCTGTCGACGCAAAAATATGTCAATAAAATTTTGGTACTATTTGGATTGTGTCTATATTGAACATTTTTAATTGTAATTATTATTTATTTTTCAGGTTATGTTCTAAAAAAATTGGGAAATTAGTTCAATTCGGTTTCATTATTCCGGACAAAATATTGGATGTCATACATGGCGCAACAACTAAGTAATGAAGTCTGTGATCAAGACTCGGAGACTTTATAGCAAACATTTGAAAGTGAGAGATCCACCCAGCAAGAATTGTATACTTCACAATGTCAAGAAGTTCCCCAAATATGTCACTGTTCACAATGTTAAGAAATCTAGGAGGAAGTGTTCAGAAGAGAACATCGGGGCGTTGAGACAATCTGTCACTCAAAGTCCAAAGAGATCATCTCCCCGGTGCTCACAAGAGCTAGGTCTTTGCACACCACTGTCTTTTGGATCCTGAGGCAGGACATTAAGCTATATCCATACAAAGTGCAGATCAAACACTCTCTCACAGAAACTAACAAGAAAGAGCAATCGGAGATTGCAAACCCTTGCCAGGATGTATTTTCAGTGGTTTTTAAGGCTTTTGTGTTAAAACAAATATGGCGGCCGAACCACGTGACCGATGACATCATTATTATTTTTTTTCTAAACGAATTTATTCCTAGATTATGCTCAATAAATTTCATCTTGATCGGATGAAGTTTTGTACTTGTCGAATTATGACGTCATAATGGAAGCACCTATGACATCATCATTAACAAATTTTATTCACCATGGAGAGTTCTTTACAATGAGCCATGTCTCAATTTTTTCTATTCAGCGCTTTCGGAGAAATAGAGGTGCAAAGTTTTTCGGTTTTCAAAGATGGCGGCCGAACCACGTGACCGATGACGTCATCATTATTTTTTTTCTCCACCAATTTATGCCTACATGACGCTCAATAAATTTCATATTGATAGGATGAAGTTTTGTACTTATCGAATTATGACGTCATAATGGAGGCGCCTATGACATCATCATTAACGTATTATATTCCCCATGGAGAGTTCTTTACAATGAGCCATGTCTCAATTTTTTCTTTTTAGCGCTTTCGGAGATATAGAGGTGGAGTTTTTCGGTTTTTCCAAGATGGCGGCCGAACCACGTGATGTATGACGTCATAATTGTCATTCAAAAATTCTACAGGTGGAGTTGCGCCTATGGTGAAAATTTGCTGTCAATCGGACCAACGGTTGCAGAGAAAATCATATTTATTCTGTGCGGACAAACAAACAAACAGACAAACGGACTCAAATGCAATACCCACTCCTCTGGCGAGGGTAATAACGCAGAGAAGTTCGGCGACAGGGTAATCTCCTTCAAGATGGAGCACATCTGGTCTCCCCATTTCCCAGGCCTCAACCCGCTGGACCTCTTTATGTGTGGCTACGTGAAGGACAATACTTACAAAGACGACCCTCGTAACATCCAGCAGCTCAATAGAGCTATTGAGGCGTGTGTGAGATCAATCTCACCTCTGACATGCAAGAGGGTGACACAGAACATCACTGTCAGAGTGAACGCTTGCCTCACACACCCCGTGCAGGTCACATCGAACACGTCACTCACACCGTTCCATCATTGTAAATTCACACCACACCGTTCGGTCAGTGTAAACCAAAGTGCCCCAAAAAAATCTCCCAAGTCTCTACTTTATGATGGCTAATTGTTAATTTTGAACATTGTATAGTGTTTCCTAAATAAAGCATTGGAATAGTATTGAAACACCTTGTATATGGTTAATTACCCTTTAGTTTATGGTTACTTTCCCTTATTATTTGACTAAAAGTACTTACATGTTTAGTTCTGCTTCAAATCAATTTGGAAATAATTCTGCAGCAATCAACACACTTGCCAAACACAATTAAAATTCCATAAAAATTACAGGTAAAATTATGGGAAGTTCAATTTAGGATTATTTAACAAATTGATTTGAACTGTATGTAACCTTATTTGTTTGAAAGTTAAGATGAATAGGAAAACTCATAAAACTGTAACAAACTAGCTCTACCAATGCACAATAAATTAATCGAACTGCCTAAAATTTCCTTTACTTGTTCATAACTCTAAACAGGCATAAATATTCCTGTCATAATCCGGTTCGGAAAATTTTCCGGAAGTAAATACAAGACAAATGGCTCATTTCCACTGTACATAAACATAGAAACAAAACAACACGAAGGAAACCCATAAAACTCTATCGCCCAAGTTCATAGAGGAACATGAACATAAAACAACACGTATTACACTTGGAACCTTAATCATGCAAAAACAGACTTGTTTTCTTGCTAAAAAGAAGCGTTTTTGACACAAAAGCCTGGTGAGCACGTTTGTTGTTACAAATCACTATTCTATTGCAGAAACGTGTGTGTTTCACCAAACAGTGCGTATTTTAGCTTGTACACATTAAAACAACACGTATTACACTTTGAACCTTAATCATGTAAAAACAGACTTGTTTTCTTGCAAAAAATAAGCATTTTTGACACAAAAGCCTGGTGAGCACGTTTGTTGTTACAAATCACTATTCTATTGCAGAAACGTGTGTGTTTCATCAAACAGTGCGTATTTTAGCTTGTACACATTAAAACAACACGTATTACACTTTGAACCTTAACCATGTAAAAACAGACTTGTTTTCTTGCTAAAAAGAAGCATTTTTGACACAAAAGCCTGGTGAGCACGTTTGTTGTTACAAATCACTATTCTAGTGCAGAAACGTGTCTGTTTCATCAAACAGTGCGTATTTTAGCTTGTAAACATTAAAACAACACGTATTACACTTGGAACCTTAATCATGCAAAAACAGACTTGTTTTCTTGCTAAAAAGAAGCGTTTTTGACACAAAAGCCTGGTGAGCACGTTTGTTGTTAAAAATCACTATTCGAGTGCAGAAACGTGTGTGTTTCATCAAACAGTGCGTATTTTAGCTTGTACACATTAAAACAACACGTATTACATTTTGAACCTTAATCATGTAAAAACAGACTTGTTTTCTTGCTAAAAAGAAGCATTTTTGACACAAAAGCCTGGTGAGCACGTTTGTTGTTACAAATCACTATTCGAGTGCAGAAACGTGTGTGTTTCATAAAACAGTGCGTATTTTAGCTTGTACACATTAAAACAACACGTATTACACTTGGAACCGTAATCATGCAAAAACAGACTTGTTTTCTTGCTAAAAAGAAGCGTTTTTGACACAAAAGCCTGGTGAGCACGTTTGTTGTTACAAATCACTTCTATTGCAGAAACGTGTGTGTTTCACCAAACAGTGCGTATTTTAGCTTGTACACATTAAAACAACACGTATTACACTTTGAACCTTAATCATGTAAAAACAGACTTGTTTTCTTGCTAAAAAGAAGCATTTTTGACACAAAAGCCTGGTGAGCACGTTTGTTGTTACAAATCACTATTCTAGTGCAGAAACGTGTCTGTTTCATCAAACAGTGCGTATTTTAGCTTGTACACATTAAAACAACACGTAATACACTTGGAACCTTAATCATGTAAAAACAGACTTGTTTTCTTGCTAAAAAGAAGCGTTTTTGACACAAAAGCCTGGTGAGCACGTTTGTTGTTACAAATCCACTATTCTAGTGCAGAAACGTGTGTGTTTCATCAAACAGTGCGTATTTTAGCTTGTAAACATTAAAACAACACGTATTACACTTGGAACCTTAATCATGTAAAAACAGACTTGTTTTCTTGCAAAAAATAAGCATTTTTGACACAAAAGCCCGGTGAGCATGTTTGTTGTTACAAATCACTATTCTATTGCAGAAACGTGTGTGTTTCATCAAACAGTGCGTATTTTAGCTTGTACACATTAAAACAACACGTATTACACTTTGAACCTTAATCATGTAAAAACGGACTTGTTTTCTTGCTAAAAAGAAGCATTTTTGACACAAAAGCCTGGTGAGCACGTTTGTTGTTACAAATCATTATTCTAGTGCAGAAACGTGTCTGTTTCATCAAACAGTGCGTATTTTAGCTTGTACACATTAAAACAACACGTATTACACTTGGAACCTTAATCATGTAAAAACAGACTTGTTTTCTTGCTAAAAAGAAGCGTTTTTGACACAAAAGCCTGGTGAGCACGTTTGTTGTTACAAATCACTATTCTATTGCAGAAACGTGTGTGCTTCATCAAACAGTGCGTATTTTAGCTTGTACACATTAAAACAACACGTATTACACTTTGAACCTTAATCATGTAAAAACAGACTTGTTTTCTTGCTAAAAAGAAGCATTTTTGACACAAAAGCCTGGTGAGCACGTTTGTTGTTACAAATCACTATTCTATTGCAGAAACGTGTGTGTTTCATCAAACAGTGCGTATTTTAGCTTGTAAACATTAAAACAACACGTATTACACTTGGAACCTTAATCATGCAAAAACAGACTTGTTTTCTTGCTAAAAAGAAGCGTTTTTGACACAAAAGCCTGGTGAGCACGTTTGTTGTTACAAATCACTATTCGAGTGCAGAAACGTGTGTGTTTCATCAAACAGTGCGTATTTTAGCTTGTACACATTAAAACAACACGTATTACACTTTGAACCTTAATCATGTAAAAACAGACTTGTTTTCTTGCTAAAAAGAAGCATTTTTGACACAAAAGCCTGGTGAGCACGTTTGTTGTTACAAATCACTATTCGAGTGCAGAAACGTGTGTGTTTCATCAAACAGTGCGTATTTTAGCTTGTACACATTAAAACAACACGTATTACACTTTGAACCTTAATCATGTAAAAACAGACTTGTTTTCTTGCTAAAAAGAAGCATTTTTGACACAAAAGCCTGGTGAGCACGTTTGTTGTTACAAATCACTATTCGAGTGCAGAAACGTGTGTGTTTCATCAAACAGTGCGTATTTTAGCTTGTACTCATTAAAACAACACGTATTACACTTGGAACATTAATCATGTAAAAACAGACTTGTTTTCTTGCTAAAAAGAAGCGTTTTTGACACAAAAGCCTGGTGAGCACGTTTGTTGTTACAAATCACTATTCTATTGCAGAAACGTGTGTGTTTCATCAAACAGTGCGTATTTTAGCTTGTACACATTAAAACAACACGTATTACACTTTGAACCTTAATCATGTAAAAACAGACTTGTTTTCTTGCTAAAAAGAAGCATTTTTGACACAAAAGCCTGGTGAGCACGTTTGTTGTTACAAATCACTATTCGAGTGCAGAAACGTGTGTGTTTCATAAAACAGTGCGTATTTTAGCTTGTACACATTAAAACAACACGTATTACACTTGGAACCTTAATCATGCAAAAACAGACTTGTTTTCTTGCTAAAAAGAAGCGTTTTTGACACAAAAGCCTGGTGAGCACGTTTGTTGTTACAAATCACTATTCTATTGCAGAAACGTGTGTGTTTCACCAAACAGTGCGTATTTTAGCTTGTACACATTAAAACAACACGTATTACACTTTGAACCTTAATCATGTAAAAACAGACTTGTTTTCTTGCTAAAAAGAAGCATTTTTGACACAAAAGCCTGGTGAGCACGTTTGTTGTTACAAATCACTATTCTAGTGCAGAAACGTGTGTGTTTCATCAAACAGTGCGTATTTTAGCTTGTACACATTAAAACAACACGTATTACACTTTGAACCTTAATCATGTAAAAACAGACTTGTTTTCTTGCTAAAAAGAAGCATTTTTGACACAAAAGCCTGGTGAGCACGTTTGTTGTTACAAATCACTATTCTATTGCAGAAACGTGTGTGTTTCATCAAACAGTGCGTATTTTAGCTTGTAAACATTAAAACAACACGTATTACACTTGGAACCTTAATCATGCAAAAACAGACTTGTTTTCTTGCTAAAAAGAAGCGTTTTTGACACAAAAGCCTGGTGAGCACGTTTGTTGTTACAAATCACTATTCGAGTGCAGAAACGTGTGTGTTTCATCAAACAGTGCGTATTTTAGCTTGTACACATTAAAACAACACGTATTACACTTTGAACCTTAATCATGTAAAAACAGACTTGTTTTCTTGCTAAAAAGAAGCATTTTAGACACAAAAGCCTGGTGAGCACGTTTGTTGTTACAAATCACTATTCGAGTGCAGAAACGTGTGTGTTTCATCAAACAGTGCGTATTTTAGCTTGTACACATTAAAATAACACGTATTACACTTTGAACCTTAATCATGTAAAAACAGACTTGTTTTCTTGCTAAAAAGAAGCATTTTTGACACAAAAGCATGGTGAGCACGTTTGTTGTTACAAATCACTATTCGAGTGCAGAAACGTGTGTGTTTCATCAAACAGTGCGTATTTTAGCTTGTACTCATTAAAACAACACGTATTACACTTGGAACCTTAATCATGTAAAAACAGACTTGTTTTCTTGCTAAAAAGAAGCGTTTTTGACACAAAAGCCTGGTGAGCACGTTTGTTGTTACAAATCACTATTCTAGTGCAGAAACGTGTGTGTTTCATCAAACAGTGCGTATTTTAGCTTGTAAACATTAAAACAACACGTATTACACTTGGAACCTTAATCATGTAAAAACAGACTTGTTTTCTTGCGAAAAATAAGCATTTTTGACACAAAAGCCTGGTGAGCACGTTTGTTGTTACAAATCACTATTCTATTGCAGAAACGTGTGTGTTTCATCAAACAGTGCGTATTTTAGCTTGTACACATTAAAACAACATGTATTACACTTTGAACCTTAATCATGTAAAAACAGACTTGTTTTCTTGCTAAAAAGAAGCATTTTTGACACAAAAGCCTGGTGAGCACATTTGTTGTTACAAATCACTATTCTATTGCAGAAACGTGTGTGTTTCATCAAACAGTGCGTATTTTAGCTTGTAAACATTAAAACAACACGTATTACACTTGGAACCTTAATCATGTAAAAACAGACTTGTTTTCTTGCTAAAAAGAAGCGTTTTTGACACAAAAGCCTGGTGAGCACGTTTGTTGTTACAAATCACTATTCTAGTGCAGAAACGTGTGTGTTTCATCAAACAGTGCGTATTTTAGCTTGTAAACATTAAAACAACACGTATTACACTTGGAACCTTAATCATGTAAAAACAGACTTGTTTTCTTGCGAAAAATAAGCATTTTTGACACAAAAGCCTGGTGAGCACGTTTGTTGTTACAAATCACTATTCTATTGCAGAAACGTGTGTGTTTCATCAAACAGTGCGTATTTTAGCTTGTACACATTAAAACAACATGTATTACACTTTGAACCTTAATCATGTAAAAACAGACTTGTTTTCTTGCTAAAAAGAAGCATTTTTGACACAAAAGCCTGGTGAGCACATTTGTTGTTACAAATCACTATTCTATTGCAGAAACGTGTGTGTTTCATCAAACAGTGCGTATTTTAGCTTGTAAACATTAAAACAACACGTATTACACTTGGAACCTTAATCATGCAAAAACAGACTTGTTTTCTTGCTAAAAAGAAGCGTTTTTGACACAAAAGCCTGGTGAGCACGTTTGTTGTTACAAATCACTATTCTCGTGCAAAAACGTGTGTGTTTCATCAAACAGTGCGTATTTTGGCTTGTACACATTAAACCAACACATATTACACTTGGAACCTTAATCATGTAAAAACAGACATGTTTTCTTGCTAAAAAGAAGCATTTTTGACACAAAAGCCTGGTGAGCACGTTTGTTGTTACAAATCACTATTCTATTGCAGAAACGTGTGTGTTTCATCAAACAGCACGTATTTTAGCTTGTACACATTAAAACAACACGTATTACACTTTGAACCTTAATCATGTAAAAACAGACTTGTTTTCTTGCTAAAAAGAAGCATTTTTGACACAAAATCCTGGGGAGCACGTTTGTTGTTACAAATCACTATTCTATTGCAGAAACGTGTGTGTTTCACCAAACAGTGCGTATTTTAGCTTGTACACATTAAAACAACACGTATTACACTTTGAACCTTAATCATGTAAAAACAGACTTGTTTTCTTGCTAAAAAGAAGCATTTTTGACACAAAAGCCTGGTGAGCACGTTTGTTGTTACAAATCACTATTCTCGTGCAGAAACGTGTCTGTTTCATCAAACAGTGCGTATTTTAGCTTGTACACATTAAAACAACACGTATTACACTTGGAACCTTAATCATGTAAAAACAGACTTGTTTTCTTGCTAAAAAGAAGCGTTTTTGACACAAAAGCCTGGTGAGAACGTTTGTTGTTACAAATCCACTATTCTAGTGCAGAAACGTGTGTGTTTCATCAAACAGTGCGTATTTTAGCTTGTAAACATTAAAACAACACGTATTACACTTGGAACCTTAATCATGTAAAAACAGACTTGTTTTCTTGCAAAAAATAAGCATTTTTGACACAAAAGCCTGGTGAGCACGTTTGTTGTTACAAATCACTATTCTATTGCAGAAACGTGTGTGTTTCATCAAACAGTGCGTATTTTAGCTTGTACACATTAAAACAACACGTATTACACTTTGAACCTTAATCATGTAAAAACAGACTTGTTTTCTTGCTAAAAAGAAGCATTTTTGACACAAAAGCCTGGTGAGCACGTTTGTTGTTACAAATCACTATTCTAGTGCAGAAACGTGTCCGTTTCATCAAACAGTGCGTATTTTAGCTTGTACACATTAAAACAACACGTATTACACTTGGAACCTTAATCATGTAAAAACAGACTTGTTTTCTTGCTAAAAAGAAGCGTTTTTGACACAAAAGCCTGGTGAGCACGTTTGTTGTTACAAATCACTATTCTATTGCAGAAACGTGTGTGTTTCATCAAACAGTGCGTATTTTAGCTTGTGCACATTAAAACAACACGTATTACACTTTGAACCTTAATCATGTAAAAACAGACTTGTTTTCTTGCTAAAAAGAAGCATTTTTGACACAAAAGCCTGGTGAGCACGTTTGTTGTTACAAATCACTATTCTATTGCAGAAACGTGTGTGTTTCATCAAACAGTGCGTATTTTAGCTTGTAAACATTAAAACAACACGTATTACACTTGGAACCTTAATCATGCAAAAACAGACTTGTTTTCTTGCTAAAAAGAAGCGTTTTTGACACAAAAGCCTGGTGAGCACGTTTGTTGTTACAAATCACTATTCGAGTGCAGAAACGTGTGTGTTTCATCAAACAGTGCGTATTTTAGCTTGTACACATTAAAACAACACGTATTACACTTTGAACCTTAATCATGTAAAAACAGACTTGTTTTCTTGCTAAAAAGAAGCATTTTTGACACAAAAGCCTGGTGAGCACGTTTGTTGTTACAAATCACTATTCGAGTGCAGAAACGTGTGTGTTTCATCAAACAGTGCGTATTTTAGCTTGTACTCATTAAAACAACATGTATTACACTTGGAACCTTAATCATGTAAAAACAGACTTGTTTTCTTGCTAAAAAGAAGCGTTTTTGACACAAAAGCCTGGTGAGCACGTTTGTTGTTACAAATCACTATTCTAGTGCAGAAACGTGTGTGTTTCATCAAACAGTGCGTATTTTAGCTTGTAAACATTAAAACAACACGTATTACACTTGGAACCTTAATCATGTAAAAACAGACTTGTTTTCTTGCTAAAAAGAAGCGTTTTTGACACAAAAGCCTGGTGAGCACGTTTGTTGTTACAAATCACTATTCTAGTGCAAAAACGTGTGTGTTTCATCAAACAGTGCGTATTTTGGCTTGTACACATTAAAACAACACGTATTACACTTGGAACCTTAATCATGTAAAAACAGACATGTTTTCTTGCTAAAAAGAAGCATTTTTGACACAAAAGCCTGGTGAGCACGTTTGTTGTTACAAATCACTATTCGAGTGCAGAAACGTGTGTGTTTCATAAAACAGTGCGTATTTTAGCTTGTACACATTAAAACAACATGTATTACACTTGGAACCTTAATCATGCAAAAACAGACTTGTTTTCTTGCTAAAAAGAAGCGTTTTTGACACAAAAGCCTGGTGAGCACGTTTGTTGTTACAAATCACTATTCGAGTGCAGAAACGTGTGTGTTTCATCAAACAGTGCGTATTTTAGCTTGTACACATTAAAACAACACGTATTACACTTTGAACCTTAATCATGTAAAAACAGACTTGTTTTCTTGCTAAAAAGAAGCATTTTTGACACAAAAGCCTGGTGAGCACGTTTGTTGTTACAAATCACTATTCGAGTGCAGAAACGTGTGTGTTTCATCAAACAGTGCGTATTTTAGCTTGTACACATTAAAATAACACGTATTACACTTTGAACCTTAATCATGTAAAAACAGACTTGTTTTCTTGCTAAAAAGAAGCATTTTTGACACAAAAGCATGGTGAGCACGTTTGTTGTTACAAATCACTATTCGAGTGCAGAAACGTGTGTGTTTCATCAAACAGTGCGTATTTTAGCTTGTACTCATTAAAACAACACGTATTACACTTGGAACCTTAATCATGTAAAAACAGACTTGTTTTCTTGCGAAAAATAAGCATTTTTGACACAAAAGCCTGGTTAGCACATTTGTTGTTACAAATCACTATTCTATTGCAGAAACGTGTGTGTTTCATCAAACAGTGCGTATTTTAGCTTGTAAACATTAAAACAACACGTATTACACTTGGAACCTTAATCATGCAAAAACAGACTTGTTTTCTTGCTAAAAAGAAGCGTTTTTGACACAAAAGCCTGGTGAGCACGTTTGTTGTTACAAATCACTATTCTCGTGCAAAAACGTGTGTGTTTCATCAAACAGTGCGTATTTTGGCTTGTACACATTAAACCAACACATATTACACTTGGAACCTTAATCATGTAAAAACAGACATGTTTTCTTGCTAAAAAGAAGCATTTTTGACACAAAAGCCTGGTGAGCACGTTTGTTGTTACAAATCACTATTCTATTGCAGAAACGTGTGTGTTTCATCAAACAGCGCGTATTTTAGCTTGTACACATTAAAACAACACGTATTACACTTTGAACCTTAATCATGTAAAAACAGACTTGTTTTCTTGCTAAAAAGAAGCATTTTTGACACAAAATCCTGGGGAGCACGTTTGTTGTTACAAATCACTATTCTATTGCAGAAACGTGTGTGTTTCATCAAACAGTGCGTATTTTAGCTTGTAAACATTAAAACAACACGTATTACACTTGGAACCTTAATCATGCAAAAACAGACTTGTTTTCTTGCTAAAAAGAAGCGTTTTTGACACAAAAGCCTGGTGAGCACGTTTGTTGTTAAAAATCACTATTCGAGTGCAGAAACGTGTCTGTTTCATCAAACAGTGCGTATTTTAGCTTGTACACATTAAAACAACACGTATTACATTTTGAACCTTAATCATGTAAAAACAGACTTGTTTTCTTGCTAAAAAGAAGCATTTTTGACACAAAAGCCTGGTGAGCACGTTTGTTGTTACAAATCACTATTCGAGTGCAGAAACGTGTGTGTTTCATAAAACAGTGCGTATTTTAGCTTGTACACATTAAAACAACACGTATTACACTTGGAACCTTAATCATGCAAAAACAGACTTGTTTTCTTGCTAAAAAGAAGCGTTTTTGACACAAAAGCCTGGTGAGCACGTTTGTTGTTACAAATCACTATTCGATTGCAGAAACGTGTGTGTTTCACCAAACAGTGCGTATTTTAGCTTGTACACATTAAAACAACACGTATTACACTTTGAACCTTAATCATGTAAAAACAGACTTGTTTTCTTGCTAAAAAGAAGCATTTTTGACACAAAAGCCTGGTGAGCACGTTTGTTGTTACAAATCACTATTCTCGTGCAGAAACGTGTCTGTTTCATCAAACAGTGCGTATTTTAGCTTGTACACATTAAAACAACACGTATTACACTTGGAACCTTAATCATGTAAAAACAGACTTGTTTTCTTGCTAAAAAGAAGCGTTTTTGACACAAAAGCCTGGTGAGAACGTTTGTTGTTACAAATCCACTATTCTAGTGCAGAAACGTGTGTGTTTCATCAAACAGTGCGTATTTTAGCTTGTAAACATTAAAACAACACGTATTACACTTGGAACCTTAATCATGTAAAAACAGACTTGTTTTCTTGCAAAAAATAAGCATTTTTGACACAAAAGCCTGGTGAGCACGTTTGTTGTTACAAATCACTATTCTATTGCAGAAACGTGTGTGTTTCATCAAACAGTGCGTATTTTAGCTTGTACACATTAAAACAACACGTATTACACTTTGAACCTTAATCATGTAAAAACAGACTTGTTTTCTTGCTAAAAAGAAGCATTTTTGACACAAAAGCCTGGTGAGCACGTTTGTTGTTACAAATCACTATTCTAGTGCAGAAACGTGTCCGTTTCATCAAACAGTGCGTATTTTAGCTTGTACACATTAAAACAACACGTATTACACTTGGAACCTTAATCATGTAAAAACAGACTTGTTTTCTTGCTAAAAAGAAGCGTTTTTGACACAAAAGCCTGGTGAGCACGTTTGTTGTTACAAATCACTATTCTAGTGCAGAAACGTGTGTGTTTCATCAAACAGTGCGTATTTTAGCTTGTAAACATTAAAACAACACGTATTACACTTGGAACCTTAATCATGTAAAAACAGACTTGTTTTCTTGCGAAAAATAAGCATTTTTGACACAAAAGCCTGGTGAGCACGTTTGTTGTTACAAATCACTATTCTATTGCAGAAACGTGTGTGTTTCATCAAACAGTGCGTATTTTAGCTTGTACACATTAAAACAACATGTATTACACTTTGAACCTTAATCATGTAAAAACAGACTTGTTTTCTTGCTAAAAAGAAGCATTTTTGACACAAAAGCCTGGTGAGCACATTTGTTGTTACAAATCACTATTCTATTGCAGAAACGTGTGTGTTTCATCAAACAGTGCGTATTTTAGCTTGTAAACATTAAAACAACACGTATTACACTTGGAACCTTAATCATGTAAAAACAGACTTGTTTTCTTGCTAAAAAGAAGCGTTTTTGACACAAAAGCCTGGTGAGCACGTTTGTTGTTACAAATCACTATTCTAGTGCAGAAACGTGTGTGTTTCATCAAACAGTGCGTATTTTAGCTTGTAAACATTAAAACAACACGTATTACACTTGGAACCTTAATCATGTAAAAACAGACTTGTTTTCTTGCGAAAAATAAGCATTTTTGACACAAAAGCCTGGTGAGCACGTTTGTTGTTACAAATCACTATTCTATTGCAGAAACGTGTGTGTTTCATCAAACAGTGCGTATTTTAGCTTGTACACATTAAAACAACATGTATTACACTTTGAACCTTAATCATGTAAAAACAGACTTGTTTTCTTGCTAAAAAGAAGCATTTTTGACACAAAAGCCTGGTGAGCACATTTGTTGTTACAAATCACTATTCTATTGCAGAAACGTGTGTGTTTCATCAAACAGTGCGTATTTTAGCTTGTAAACATTAAAACAACACGTATTACACTTGGAACCTTAATCATGTAAAAACAGACTTGTTTTCTTGCTAAAAAGGAGCATTTTTGACACAAAAGCCTGGTGAGCACGTTTGTTGTTACAAATCACTATTCTCGTGCAGAAACGTGTCTGTTTCATCAAACAGTGCGTATTTTAGCTTGTACACATTAAAACAACACGTATTACACTTGGAACCTTAATCATGTAAAAACAGACTTGTTTTCTTGCTAAAAAGAAGCGTTTTTGACACAAAAGCCTGGTGAGAACGTTTGTTGTTACAAATCCACTATTCTAGTGCAGAAACGTGTGTGTTTCATCAAACAGTGCGTATTTTAGCTTGTAAACATTAAAACAACACGTATTACACTTGGAACCTTAATCATGTAAAAACAGACTTGTTTTCTTGCAAAAAATAAGCATTTTTGACACAAAAGCCTGGTGAGCACGTTTGTTGTTACAAATCACTATTCTATTGCAGAAACGTGTGTGTTTCATCAAACAGTGCGTATTTTAGCTTGTACACATTAAAACAACACGTATTACACTTTGAACCTTAATCATGTAAAAACAGACTTGTTTTCTTGCTAAAAAGAAGCATTTTTGACACAAAAGCCTGGTGAGCACGTTTGTTGTTACAAATCACTATTCTAGTGCAGAAACGTGTCCGTTTCATCAAACAGTGCGTATTTTAGCTTGTACACATTAAAACAACATGTATTACACTTGGAACCTTAATCATGTAAAAACAGACTTGTTTTCTTGCTAAAAAGAAGCGTTTTTGACACAAAAGCCTGGTGAGCACGTTTGTTGTTACAAATCACTATTCTAGTGCAGAAACGTGTGTGTTTCATCAAACAGTGCGTATTTTAGCTTGTAAACATTAAAACAACACGTATTACACTTGGAACCTTAATCATGTAAAAACAGACTTGTTTTCTTGCGAAAAATAAGCATTTTTGACACAAAAGCCTGGTGAGCACGTTTGTTGTTACAAATCACTATTCTATTGCAGAAACGTGTGTGTTTCATCAAACAGTGCGTATTTTAGCTTGTACACATTAAAACAACATGTATTACACTTTGAACCTTAATCATGTAAAAACAGACTTGTTTTCTTGCTAAAAAGAAGCATTTTTGACACAAAAGCCTGGTGAGCACATTTGTTGTTACAAATCACTATTCTATTGCAGAAACGTGTGTGTTTCATCAAACAGTGCGTATTTTAGCTTGTAAACATTAAAACAACACGTATTACACTTGGAACCTTAATCATGTAAAAACAGACTTGTTTTCTTGCTAAAAAGAAGCGTTTTTGACACAAAAGCCTGGTGAGCACGTTTGTTGTTACAAATCACTATTCTAGTGCAGAAACGTGTGTGTTTCATCAAACAGTGCGTATTTTAGCTTGTAAACATTAAAACAACACGTATTACACTTGGAACCTTAATCATGTAAAAACAGACTTGTTTTCTTGCGAAAAATAAGCATTTTTGACACAAAAGCCTGGTGAGCACGTTTGTTGTTACAAATCACTATTCTCGTGCAAAAACGTGTGTGTTTCATCAAACAGTGCGTATTTTGGCTTGTACACATTAAACCAACACATATTACACTTGGAACCTTAATCATGTAAAAACAGACATGTTTTCTTGCTAAAAAGAAGCATTTTTGACACAAAAGCCTGGTGAGCACGTTTGTTGTTACAAATCACTATTCTATTGCAGAAACGTGTGTGTTTCATCAAACAGCGCGTATTTTAGCTTGTACACATTAAAACAACACGTATTACACTTTGAACCTTAATCATGTAAAAACAGACTTGTTTTCTTGCTAAAAAGAAGCATTTTTGACACAAAATCCTGGGGAGCACGTTTGTTGTTACAAATCACTATTCTATTGCAGAAACGTGTGTGTTTCACCAAACAGTGCGTATTTTAGCTTGTACACATTAAAACAACACGTATTACACTTTGAACCTTAATCATGTAAAAACAGACTTGTTTTCTTGCTAAAAAGAAGCATTTTTGACACAAAAGCCTGGTGAGCACGTTTGTTGTTACAAATCACTATTCTCGTGCAGAAACGTGTCTGTTTCATCAAACAGTGCGTATTTTAGCTTGTACACATTAAAACAACACGTATTACACTTGGAACCTTAATCATGTAAAAACAGACTTGTTTTCTTGCTAAAAAGAAGCGTTTTTGACACAAAAGCCTGGTGAGAACGTTTGTTGTTACAAATCCACTATTCTAGTGCAGAAACGTGTGTGTTTCATCAAACAGTGCGTATTTTAGCTTGTAAACATTAAAACAACACGTATTACACTTGGAACCTTAATCATGTAAAAACAGACTTGTTTTCTTGCTAAAAAGAAGCATTTTTGACACAAAAGCCTGGTGAGCACGTTTGTTGTTACAAATCACTATTCTAGTGCAGAAACGTGTCCGTTTCATCAAACAGTGCGTATTTTAGCTTGTACACATTAAAACAACACGTATTACACTTGGAACCTTAATCATGTAAAAACAGACTTGTTTTCTTGCTAAAAAGAAGCGTTTTTGACACAAAAGCCTGGTGAGCACGTTTGTTGTTACAAATCACTATTCTATTGCAGAAACGTGTGTGTTTCATCAAACAGTGCGTATTTTAGCTTGTGCACATTAAAACAACACGTATTACACTTTGAACCTTAATCATGTAAAAACAGACTTGTTTTCTTGCTAAAAAGAAGCATTTTTGACACAAAAGCCTGGTGAGCACGTTTGTTGTTACAAATCACTATTCTATTGCAGAAACGTGTGTGTTTCATCAAACAGTGCGTATTTTAGCTTGTAAACATTAAAACAACACGTATTACACTTGGAACCTTAATCATGCAAAAACAGACTTGTTTTCTTGCTAAAAAGAAGCGTTTTTGACACAAAAGCCTGGTGAGCACGTTTGTTGTTACAAATCACTATTCGAGTGCAGAAACGTGTGTGTTTCATCAAACAGTGCGTATTTTAGCTTGTACACATTAAAACAACACGTATTACACTTTGAACCTTAATCATGTAAAAACAGACTTGTTTTCTTGCTAAAAAGAAGCATTTTTGACACAAAAGCCTGGTGAGCACGTTTGTTGTTACAAATCACTATTCGAGTGCAGAAACGTGTGTGTTTCATCAAACAGTGCGTATTTTAGCTTGTACTCATTAAAACAACATGTATTACACTTGGAACCTTAATCATGTAAAAACAGACTTGTTTTCTTGCTAAAAAGAAGCGTTTTTGACACAAAAGCCTGGTGAGCACGTTTGTTGTTACAAATCACTATTCTAGTGCAGAAACGTGTGTGTTTCATCAAACAGTGCGTATTTTAGCTTGTAAACATTAAAACAACACGTATTACACTTGGAACCTTAATCATGTAAAAACAGACTTGTTTTCTTGCTAAAAAGAAGCGTTTTTGACACAAAAGCCTGGTGAGCACGTTTGTTGTTACAAATCACTATTCTAGTGCAAAAACGTGTGTGTTTCATCAAACAGTGCGTATTTTGGCTTGTACACATTAAAACAACACGTATTACACTTGGAACCTTAATCATGTAAAAACAGACATGTTTTCATGCTAAAAAGAAGCATTTTTGACACAAAAGCCTGGTGAGCACGTTTGTTGTTACAAATCACTATTCGAGTGCAGAAACGTGTGTGTTTCATAAAACAGTGCGTATTTTAGCTTGTACACATTAAAACAACATGTATTACACTTGGAACCTTAATCATGCAAAAACAGACTTGTTTTCTTGCTAAAAAGAAGCGTTTTTGACACAAAAGCCTGGTGAGCACGTTTGTTGTTACAAATCACTATTCTATTGCAGAAACGTGTGTGTTTCACCAAACAGTGCGTATTTTAGCTTGTACACATTAAAACAACACGTATTACACTTTGAACCTTAATCATGTAAAAACAGACTTGTTTTCTTGCTAAAAAGAAGCATTTTTGACACAAAAGCCTGGTGAGCACGTTTGTTGTTACAAATCACTATTCTAGTGCAGAAACGTGTGTGTTTCATCAAACAGCGCGTATTTTAGCTTGTACACATTAAAACAACACGTATTACACTTTGAACCTTAATCATGTAAAAACAGACTTGTTTTCTTGCTAAAAAGAAGCATTTTTGACACAAAAGCCTGGTGAGCACGTTTGTTGTTACAAATCACTATTCTATTGCAGAAACGTGTGTGTTTCATCAAACAGTGCGTATTTTAGCTTGTAAACATTAAAACAACACGTATTACACTTGGAACCTTAATCATGCAAAAACAGACTTGTTTTCTTGCTAAAAAGAAGCGTTTTTGACACAAAAGCCTGGTGAGCACGTTTGTTGTTACAAATCACTATTCGAGTGCAGAAACGTGTGTGTTTCATCAAACAGTGCGTATTTTAGCTTGTACACATTAAAACAACACGTATTACACTTTGAACCTTAATCATGTAAAAACAGACTTGTTTTCTTGCTAAAAAGAAGCATTTTTGACACAAAAGCCTGGTGAGCACGTTTGTTGTTACAAATCACTATTCGAGTGCAGAAACGTGTGTGTTTCATCAAACAGTGCGTATTTTAGCTTGTACACATTAAAATAACACGTATTACACTTTGAACCTTAATCATGTAAAAACAGACTTGTTTTCTTGCTAAAAAGAAGCATTTTTGACACAAAAGCATGGTGAGCACGTTTGTTGTTACAAATCACTATTCGAGTGCAGAAACGTGTGTGTTTCATCAAACAGTGCGTATTTTAGCTTGTACTCATTAAAACAACACGTATTACACTTGGAACCTTAATCATGTAAAAACAGACTTGTTTTCTTGCTAAAAAGAAGCGTTTTTGACACAAAAGCCTGGTGAGCACGTTTGTTGTTACAAATCACTATTCTAGTGCAGAAACGTGTGTGTTTCATCAAACAGTGCGTATTTTAGCTTGTAAACATTAAAACAACACGTATTACACTTGGAACCTTAATCATGTAAAAACAGACTTGTTTTCTTGCGAAAAATAAGCATTTTTGACACAAAAGCCTGGTGAGCACGTTTGTTGTTACAAATCACTATTCTATTGCAGAAACGTGTGTGTTTCATCAAACAGTGCGTATTTTAGCTTGTACACATTAAAACAACATGTATTACACTTTGAACCTTAATCATGTAAAAACAGACTTGTTTTCTTGCTAAAAAGAAGCATTTTTGACACAAAAGCCTGGTGAGCACATTTGTTGTTACAAATCACTATTCTATTGCAGAAACGTGTGTGTTTCATCAAACAGTGCGTATTTTAGCTTGTAAACATTAAAACAACACGTATTACACTTGGAACCTTAATCATGTAAAAACAGACTTGTTTTCTTGCTAAAAAGAAGCGTTTTTGACACAAAAGCCTGGTGAGCACGTTTGTTGTTACAAATCACTATTCTAGTGCAGAAACGTGTGTGTTTCATCAAACAGTGCGTATTTTAGCTTGTAAACATTAAAACAACACGTATTACACTTGGAACCTTAATCATGTAAAAACAGACTTGTTTTCTTGCGAAAAATAAGCATTTTTGACACAAAAGCCTGGTGAGCACGTTTGTTGTTACAAATCACTATTCTATTGCAGAAACGTGTGTGTTTCATCAAACAGTGCGTATTTTAGCTTGTACACATTAAAACAACATGTATTACACTTTGAACCTTAATCATGTAAAAACAGACTTGTTTTCTTGCTAAAAAGAAGCATTTTTGACACAAAAGCCTGGTGAGCACATTTGTTGTTACAAATCACTATTCTATTGCAGAAACGTGTGTGTTTCATCAAACAGTGCGTATTTTAGCTTGTAAACATTAAAACAACACGTATTACACTTGGAACCTTAATCATGCAAAAACAGACTTGTTTTCTTGCTAAAAAGAAGCGTTTTTGACACAAAAGCCTGGTGAGCACGTTTGTTGTTACAAATCACTATTCTCGTGCAAAAACGTGTGTGTTTCATCAAACAGTGCGTATTTTGGCTTGTACACATTAAACCAACACATATTACACTTGGAACCTTAATCATGTAAAAACAGACATGTTTTCTTGCTAAAAAGAAGCATTTTTGACACAAAAGCCTGGTGAGCACGTTTGTTGTTACAAATCACTATTCTATTGCAGAAACGTGTGTGTTTCATCAAACAGCGCGTATTTTAGCTTGTACACATTAAAACAACACGTATTACACTTTGAACCTTAATCATGTAAAAACAGACTTGTTTTCTTGCTAAAAAGAAGCATTTTTGACACAAAATCCTGGGGAGCACGTTTGTTGTTACAAATCACTATTCTATTGCAGAAACGTGTGTGTTTCACCAAACAGTGCGTATTTTAGCTTGTACACATTAAAACAACACGTATTACACTTTGAACCTTAATCATGTAAAAACAGACTTGTTTTCTTGCTAAAAAGAAGCATTTTTGACACAAAAGCCTGGTGAGCACGTTTGTTGTTACAAATCACTATTCTCGTGCAGAAACGTGTCTGTTTCATCAAACAGTGCGTATTTTAGCTTGTACACATTAAAACAACACGTATTACACTTGGAACCTTAATCATGTAAAAACAGACTTGTTTTCTTGCTAAAAAGAAGCGTTTTTGACACAAAAGCCTGGTGAGAACGTTTGTTGTTACAAATCCACTATTCTAGTGCAGAAACGTGTGTGTTTCATCAAACAGTGCGTATTTTAGCTTGTAAACATTAAAACAACACGTATTACACTTGGAACCTTAATCATGTAAAAACAGACTTGTTTTCTTGCAAAAAATAAGCATTTTTGACACAAAAGCCTGGTGAGCACGTTTGTTGTTACAAATCACTATTCTATTGCAGAAACGTGTGTGTTTCATCAAACAGTGCGTATTTTAGCTTGTACACATTAAAACAACACGTATTACACTTTGAACCTTAATCATGTAAAAACAGACTTGTTTTCTTGCTAAAAAGAAGCATTTTTGACACAAAAGCCTGGTGAGCACGTTTGTTGTTATAAATCACTATTCTAGTGCAGAAACGTGTCCGTTTCATCAAACAGTGCGTATTTTAGCTTGTACACATTAAAACAACACGTATTACACTTGGAACCTTAATCATGTAAAAACAGACTTGTTTTCTTGCTAAAAAGAAGCGTTTTTGACACAAAAGCCTGGTGAGCACGTTTGTTGTTACAAATCACTATTCTATTGCAGAAACGTGTGTGTTTCATCAAACAGTGCGTATTTTAGCTTGTGCACATTAAAACAACACGTATTACACTTTGAACCTTAATCATGTAAAATCAGACTTGTTTTCTTGCTAAAAAGAAGCATTTTTGACACAAAAGCCTGGTGAGCACGTTTGTTGTTACAAATCACTATTCTATTGCAGAAACGTGTGTGTTTCATCAAACAGTGCGTATTTTAGCTTGTAAACATTAAAACAACACGTATTACACTTGGAACCTTAATCATGCAAAAACAGACTTGTTTTCTTGCTAAAAAGAAGCGTTTTTGACACAAAAGCCTGGTGAGCACGTTTGTTGTTACAAATCACTATTCGAGTGCAGAAACGTGTGTGTTTCATCAAACAGTGCGTATTTTAGCTTGTACACATTAAAACAACACGTATTACACTTTGAACCTTAATCATGTAAAAACAGACTTGTTTTCTTGCTAAAAAGAAGCATTTTTGACACAAAAGCCTGGTGAGCACGTTTGTTGTTACAAATCACTATTCGAGTGCAGAAACGTGTGTGTTTCATCAAACAGTGCGTATTTTAGCTTGTACTCATTAAAACAACATGTATTACACTTGGAACCTTAATCATGTAAAAACAGACTTGTTTTCTTGCTAAAAAGAAGCGTTTTTGACACAAAAGCCTGGTGAGCACGTTTGTTGTTACAAATCACTATTCTAGTGCAGAAACGTGTGTGTTTCATCAAACAGTGCGTATTTTAGCTTGTAAACATTAAAACAACACGTATTACACTTGGAACCTTAATCATGTAAAAACAGACTTGTTTTCTTGCTAAAAAGAAGCGTTTTTGACACAAAAGCCTGGTGAGCACGTTTGTTGTTACAAATCACTATTCTAGTGCAAAAACGTGTGTGTTTCATCAAACAGTGCGTATTTTGGCTTGTACACATTAAAACAACACGTATTACACTTGGAACCTTAATCATGTAAAAACAGACATGTTTTCTTGCTAAAAAGAAGCATTTTTGACACAAAAGCCTGGTGAGCACGTTTGTTGTTACAAATCACTATTCGAGTGCAGAAACGTGTGTGTTTCATAAAACAGTGCGTATTTTAGCTTGTACACATTAAAACAACATGTATTACACTTGGAACCTTAATCATGCAAAAACAGACTTGTTTTCTTGCTAAAAAGAAGCGTTTTTGACACAAAAGCCTGGTGAGCACGTTTGTTGTTACAAATCACTATTCTATTGCAGAAACGTGTGTGTTTCACCAAACAGTGCGTATTTTAGCTTGTACACATTAAAACAACACGTATTACACTTTGAACCTTAATCATGTAAAAACAGACTTGTTTTCTTGCTAAAAAGAAGCATTTTTGACACAAAAGCCTGGTGAGCACGTTTGTTGTTACAAATCACTATTCTAGTGCAGAAACGTGTGTGTTTCATCAAACAGCGCGTATTTTAGCTTGTACACATTAAAACAACACGTATTACACTTTGAACCTTAATCATGTAAAAACAGACTTGTTTTCTTGCTAAAAAGAAGCATTTTTGACACAAAAGCCTGGTGAGCACGTTTGTTGTTACAAATCACTATTCTATTGCAGAAACGTGTGTGTTTCATCAAACAGTGCGTATTTTAGCTTGTAAACATTAAAACAACACGTATTACACTTGGAACCTTAATCATGCAAAAACAGACTTGTTTTCTTGCTAAAAAGAAGCCTTTTTGACACAAAAGCCTGGTGAGCACGTTTGTTGTTACAAATCACTATTCGAGTGCAGAAACGTGTGTGTTTCATCAAACAGTGCGTATTTTAGCTTGTACACATTAAAACAACACGTATTACACTTTGAACCTTAATCATGTAAAAACAGACTTGTTTTCTTGCTAAAAAGAAGCATTTTTGACACAAAAGCCTGGTGAGCACGTTTGTTGTTACAAATCACTATTCGAGTGCAGAAACGTGTGTGTTTCATCAAACAGTGCGTATTTTAGCTTGTACACATTAAAATAACACGTATTACACTTTGAACCTTAATCATGTAAAAACAGACTTGTTTTCTTGCTAAAAAGAAGCATTTTTGACACAAAAGCATGGTGAGCACGTTTGTTGTTACAAATCACTATTCGAGTGCAGAAACGTGTGTGTTTCATCAAACAGTGCGTATTTTAGCTTGTACTCATTAAAACAACACGTATTACACTTGGAACCTTAATCATGTAAAAACAGACTTGTTTTCTTGCGAAAAATAAGCATTTTTGACACAAAAGCCTGGTTAGCACATTTGTTGTTACAAATCACTATTCTATTGCAGAAACGTGTGTGTTTCATCAAACAGTGCGTATTTTAGCTTGTAAACATTAAAACAACACGTATTACACTTGGAACCTTAATCATGCAAAAACAGACTTGTTTTCTTGCTAAAAAGAAGCGTTTTTGACACAAAAGCCTGGTGAGCACGTTTGTTGTTACAAATCACTATTCTCGTGCAAAAACGTGTGTGTTTCATCAAACAGTGCGTATTTTGGCTTGTACACATTAAACCAACACATATTACACTTGGAACCTTAATCATGTAAAAACAGACATGTTTTCTTGCTAAAAAGAAGCATTTTTGACACAAAAGCCTGGTGAGCACGTTTGTTGTTACAAATCACTATTCTATTGCAGAAACGTGTGTGTTTCATCAAACAGCGCGTATTTTAGCTTGTACACATTAAAACAACACGTATTACACTTTGAACCTTAATCATGTAAAAACAGACTTGTTTTCTTGCTAAAAAGAAGCATTTTTGACACAAAATCCTGGGGAGCACGTTTGTTGTTACAAATCACTATTCTATTGCAGAAACGTGTGTGTTTCATCAAACAGTGCGTATTTTAGCTTGTAAACATTAAAACAACACGTATTACACTTGGAACCTTAATCATGCAAAAACAGACTTGTTTTCTTGCTAAAAAGAAGCGTTTTTGACACAAAAGCCTGGTGAGCACGTTTGTTGTTAAAAATCACTATTCGAGTGCAGAAACGTGTCTGTTTCATCAAACAGTGCGTATTTTAGCTTGTACACATTAAAACAACACGTATTACATTTTGAACCTTAATCATGTAAAAACAGACTTGTTTTCTTGCTAAAAAGAAGCATTTTTGACACAAAAGCCTGGTGAGCACGTTTGTTGTTACAAATCACTATTCGAGTGCAGAAACGTGTGTGTTTCATAAAACAGTGCGTATTTTAGCTTGTACACATTAAAACAACACGTATTACACTTGGAACCTTAATCATGCAAAAACAGACTTGTTTTCTTGCTAAAAAGAAGCGTTTTTGACACAAAAGCCTGGTGAGCACGTTTGTTGTTACAAATCACTATTCGATTGCAGAAACGTGTGTGTTTCACCAAACAGTGCGTATTTTAGCTTGTACACATTAAAACAACACGTATTACACTTTGAACCTTAATCATGTAAAAACAGACTTGTTTTCTTGCTAAAAAGAAGCATTTTTGACACAAAAGCCTGGTGAGCACGTTTGTTGTTACAAATCACTATTCTCGTGCAGAAACGTGTCTGTTTCATCAAACAGTGCGTATTTTAGCTTGTACACATTAAAACAACACGTATTACACTTGGAACCTTAATCATGTAAAAACAGACTTGTTTTCTTGCTAAAAAGAAGCGTTTTTGACACAAAAGCCTGGTGAGAACGTTTGTTGTTACAAATCCACTATTCTAGTGCAGAAACGTGTGTGTTTCATCAAACAGTGCGTATTTTAGCTTGTAAACATTAAAACAACACGTATTACACTTGGAACCTTAATCATGTAAAAACAGACTTGTTTTCTTGCAAAAAATAAGCATTTTTGACACAAAAGCCTGGTGAGCACGTTTGTTGTTACAAATCACTATTCTATTGCAGAAACGTGTGTGTTTCATCAAACAGTGCGTATTTTAGCTTGTACACATTAAAACAACACGTATTACACTTGGAACCTTAATCATGTAAAAACAGACTTGTTTTCTTGCTAAAAAGAAGCGTTTTTGACACAAAAGCCTGGTGAGCACGTTTGTTGTTACAAATCACTATTCTAGTGCAGAAACGTGTGTGTTTCATCAAACAGTGCGTATTTTAGCTTGTAAACATTAAAACAACACGTATTACACTTGGAACCTTAATCATGCAAAAACAGACTTGTTTTCTTGCTAAAAAGAAGCGTTTTTGACACAAAAGCCTGGTGAGCACGTTTGTTGTTACAAATCACTATTCTCGTGCAAAAACGTGTGTGTTTCATCAAACAGTGCGTATTTTGGCTTGTACACATTAAACCAACACATATTACACTTGGAACCTTAATCATGTAAAAACAGACATGTTTTCTTGCTAAAAAGAAGCATTTTTGACACAAAAGCCTGGTGAGCACGTTTGTTGTTACAAATCACTATTCTATTGCAGAAACGTGTGTGTTTCATCAAACAGCGCGTATTTTAGCTTGTACACATTAAAACAACACGTATTACACTTTGAACCTTAATCATGTAAAAACAGACTTGTTTTCTTGCTAAAAAGAAGCATTTTTGACACAAAATCCTGGGGAGCACGTTTGTTGTTACAAATCACTATTCTATTGCAGAAACGTGTGTGTTTCACCAAACAGTGCGTATTTTAGCTTGTACACATTAAAACAACACGTATTACACTTTGAACCTTAATCATGTAAAAACAGACTTGTTTTCTTGCTAAAAAGAAGCATTTTTGACACAAAAGCCTGGTGAGCACGTTTGTTGTTACAAATCACTATTCTCGTGCAGAAACGTGTCTGTTTCATCAAACAGTGCGTATTTTAGCTTGTACACATTAAAACAACACGTATTACACTTGGAACCTTAATCATCTAAAAACAGACTTGTTTTCTTGCTAAAAAGAAGCGTTTTTGACACAAAAGCCTGGTGAGAACGTTTGTTGTTACAAATCCACTATTCTAGTGCAGAAACGTGTGTGTTTCATCAAACAGTGCGTATTTTAGCTTGTAAACATTAAAACAACACGTATTACACTTGGAACCTTAATCATGTAAAAACAGACTTGTTTTCTTGCAAAAAATAAGCATTTTTGACACAAAAGCCTGGTGAGCACGTTTGTTGTTACAAATCACTATTCTATTGCAGAAACGTGTGTGTTTCATCAAACAGTGCGTATTTTAGCTTGTACACATTAAAACAACACGTATTACACTTTGAACCTTAATCATGTAAAAACAGACTTGTTTTCTTGCTAAAAAGAAGCATTTTTGACACAAAAGCCTGGTGAGCACGTTTGTTGTTACAAATCACTATTCTAGTGCAGAAACGTGTCCGTTTCATCAAACAGTGCGTATTTTAGCTTGTACACATTAAAACAACACGTATTACACTTGGAACCTTAATCATGTAAAAACAGACTTGTTTTCTTGCTAAAAAGAAGCGTTTTTGACACAAAAGCCTGGTGAGCACGTTTGTTGTTACAAATCACTATTCTATTGCAGAAACGTGTGTGTTTCATCAAACAGTGCGTATTTTAGCTTGTGCACATTAAAACAACACGTATTACACTTTGAACCTTAATCATGTAAAAACAGACTTGTTTTCTTGCTAAAAAGAAGCATTTTTGACACAAAAGCCTGGTGAGCACGTTTGTTGTTACAAATCACTATTCTATTGCAGAAACGTGTGTGTTTCATCAAACAGTGCGTATTTTAGCTTGTAAACATTAAAACAACACGTATTACACTTGGAACCTTAATCATGCAAAAACAGACTTGTTTTCTTGCTAAAAAGAAGCGTTTTTGACACAAAAGCCTGGTGAGCACGTTTGTTGTTACAAATCACTATTCGAGTGCAGAAACGTGTGTGTTTCATCAAACAGTGCGTATTTTAGCTTGTACACATTAAAACAACACGTATTACACTTTGAACCTTAATCATGTAAAAACAGACTTGTTTTCTTGCTAAAAAGAAGCATTTTTGACACAAAAGCCTGGTGAGCACGTTTGTTGTTACAAATCACTATTCGAGTGCAGAAACGTGTGTGTTTCATCAAACAGTGCGTATTTTAGCTTGTACTCATTAAAACAACATGTATTACACTTGGAACCTTAATCATGTAAAAACAGACTTGTTTTCTTGCTAAAAAGAAGCGTTTTTGACACAAAAGCCTGGTGAGCACGTTTGTTGTTACAAATCACTATTCTAGTGCAGAAACGTGTGTGTTTCATCAAACAGTGCGTATTTTAGCTTGTAAACATTAAAACAACACGTATTACACTTGGAACCTTAATCATGTAAAAACAGACTTGTTTTCTTGCTAAAAAGAAGCGTTTTTGACACAAAAGCCTGGTGAGCACGTTTGTTGTTACAAATCACTATTGTAGTGCAAAAACGTGTGTGTTTCATCAAACAGTGCGTATTTTGGCTTGTACACATTAAAACAACACGTATTACACTTGGAACCTTAATCATGTAAAAACAGACATGTTTTCTTGCTAAAAAGAAGCATTTTTGACACAAAAGCCTGGTGAGCACGTTTGTTGTTACAAATCACTATTCGAGTGCAGAAACGTGTGTGTTTCATAAAACAGTGCGTATTTTAGCTTGTACACATTAAAACAACATGTATTACACTTGGAACCTTAATCATGCAAAAACAGACTTGTTTTCTTGCTAAAAAGAAGCGTTTTTGACACAAAAGCCTGGTGAGCACGTTTGTTGTTACAAATCACTATTCTATTGCAGAAACGTGTGTGTTTCACCAAACAGTGCGTATTTTAGCTTGTACACATTAAAACAACACGTATTACACTTTGAACCTTAATCATGTAAAAACAGACTTGTTTTCTTGCTAAAAAGAAGCATTTTTGACACAAAAGCCTGGTGAGCACGTTTGTTGTTACAAATCACTATTCTAGTGCAGAAACGTGTGTGTTTCATCAAACAGCGCGTATTTTAGCTTGTACACATTAAAACAACACGTATTACACTTTGAACCTTAATCATGTAAAAACAGACTTGTTTTCTTGCTAAAAAGAAGCATTTTTGACACAAAAGCCTGGTGAGCACGTTTGTTGTTACAAATCACTATTCTATTGCAGAAACGTGTGTGTTTCATCAAACAGTGCGTATTTTAGCTTGTAAACATTAAAACAACACGTATTACACTTGGAACCTTAATCATGCAAAAACAGACTTGTTTTCTTGCTAAAAAGAAGCGTTTTTGACACAAAAGCCTGGTGAGCACGTTTGTTGTTACAAATCACTATTCGAGTGCAGAAACGTGTGTGTTTCATCAAACAGTGCGTATTTTAGCTTGTACACATTAAAACAACACGTATTACACTTTGAACCTTAATCATGTAAAAACAGACTTGTTTTCTTGCTAAAAAGAAGCATTTTTGACACAAAAGCCTGGTGAGCACGTTTGTTGTTACAAATCACTATTCGAGTGCAGAAACGTGTGTGTTTCATCAAACAGTGCGTATTTTAGCTTGTACACATTAAAATAACACGTATTACACTTTGAACCTTAATCATGTAAAAACAGACTTGTTTTCTTGCTAAAAAGAAGCATTTTTGACACAAAAGCATGGTGAGCACGTTTGTTGTTACAAATCACTATTCGAGTGCAGAAACGTGTGTGTTTCATCAAACAGTGCGTATTTTAGCTTGTACTCATTAAAACAACACGTATTACACTTGGAACCTTAATCATGTAAAAACAGACTTGTTTTCTTGCGAAAAATAAGCATTTTTGACACAAAAGCCTGGTTAGCACATTTGTTGTTACAAATCACTATTCTATTGCAGAAACGTGTGTGTTTCATCAAACAGTGCGTATTTTAGCTTGTAAACATTAAAACAACACGTATTACACTTGGAACCTTAATCATGCAAAAACAGACTTGTTTTCTTGCTAAAAAGAAGCGTTTTTGACACAAAAGCCTGGTGAGCACGTTTGTTGTTACAAATCACTATTCTCGTGCAAAAACGTGTGTGTTTCATCAAACAGTGCGTATTTTGGCTTGTACACATTAAACCAACACATATTACACTTGGAACCTTAATCATGTAAAAACAGACATGTTTTCTTGCTAAAAAGAAGCATTTTTGACACAAAAGCCTGGTGAGCACGTTTGTTGTTACAAATCACTATTCTATTGCAGAAACGTGTGTGTTTCATCAAACAGCGCGTATTTTAGCTTGTACACATTAAAACAACACGTATTACACTTTGAACCTTAATCATGTAAAAACAGACTTGTTTTCTTGCTAAAAAGAAGCATTTTTGACACAAAATCCTGGGGAGCACGTTTGTTGTTACAAATCACTATTCTATTGCAGAAACGTGTGTGTTTCATCAAACAGTGCGTATTTTAGCTTGTAAACATTAAAACAACACGTATTACACTTGGAACCTTAATCATGCAAAAACAGACTTGTTTTCTTGCTAAAAAGAAGCGTTTTTGACACAAAAGCCTGGTGAGCACGTTTGTTGTTAAAAATCACTATTCGAGTGCAGAAACGTGTCTGTTTCATCAAACAGTGCGTATTTTAGCTTGTACACATTAAAACAACACGTATTACATTTTGAACCTTAATCATGTAAAAACAGACTTGTTTTCTTGCTAAAAAGAAGCATTTTTGACACAAAAGCCTGGTGAGCACGTTTGTTGTTACAAATCACTATTCGAGTGCAGAAACGTGTGTGTTTCATAAAACAGTGCGTATTTTAGCTTGTACACATTAAAACAACACGTATTACACTTGGAACCTTAATCATGCAAAAACAGACTTGTTTTCTTGCTAAAAAGAAGCGTTTTTGACACAAAAGCCTGGTGAGCACGTTTGTTGTTACAAATCACTATTCGATTGCAGAAACGTGTGTGTTTCACCAAACAGTGCGTATTTTAGCTTGTACACAGTAAAACAACACGTATTACACTTTGAACCTTAATCATGTAAAAACAGACTTGTTTTCTTGCTAAAAAGAAGCATTTTTGACACAAAAGCCTGGTGAGCATGTTTGTTGTTACAAATCACTATTCTCGTGCAGAAACGTGTCTGTTTCATCAAACAGTGCGTATTTTAGCTTGTACACATTAAAACAACACGTATTACACTTGGAACCTTAATCATGTAAAAACAGACTTGTTTTCTTGCTAAAAAGAAGCGTTTTTGACACAAAAGCCTGGTGAGAACGTTTGTTGTTACAAATCCACTATTCTAGTGCAGAAACGTGTGTGTTTCATCAAACAGTGCGTATTTTAGCTTGTAAACATTAAAACAACACGTATTACACTTGGAACCTTAATCATGTAAAAACAGACTTGTTTTCTTGCAAAAAATAAGCATTTTTGACACAAAAGCCTGGTGAGCACGTTTGTTGTTACAAATCACTATTCTATTGCAGAAACGTGTGTGTTTCATCAAACAGTGCGTATTTTAGCTTGTACACATTAAAACAACACGTATTACACTTTGAACCTTAATCATGTAAAAACAGACTTGTTTTCTTGCTAAAAAGAAGCATTTTTGACACAAAAGCCTGGTGAGCACGTTTGTTGTTACAAATCACTATTCTAGTGCAGAAACGTGTCCGTTTCATCAAACAGTGCGTATTTTAGCTTGTACACATTAAAACAACACGTATTACACTTGGAACCTTAATCATGTAAAAACAGACTTGTTTTCTTGCTAAAAAGAAGCGTTTTTGACACAAAAGCCTGGTGAGCACGTTTGTTGTTACAAATCACTATTCTATTGCAGAAACGTGTGTGTTTCATCAAACAGTGCGTATTTTAGCTTGTGCACATTAAAACAACACGTATTACACTTTGAACCTTAATCATGTAAAAACAGACTTGTTTTCTTGCTAAAAAGAAGCATTTTTGACACAAAAGCCTGGTGAGCACGTTTGTTGTTACAAATCACTATTCTATTGCAGAAACGTGTGTGTTTCATCAAACAGTGCGTATTTTAGCTTGTAAACATTAAAACAACACGTATTACACTTGGAACCTTAATCATGCAAAAACAGACTTGTTTTCTTGCTAAAAAGAAGCGTTTTTGACACAAAAGCCTGGTGAGCACGTTTGTTGTTACAAATCACTATTCGAGTGCAGAAACGTGTGTGTTTCATCAAACAGTGCGTATTTTAGCTTGTACACATTAAAACAACACGTATTACACTTTGAACCTTAATCATGTAAAAACAGACTTGTTTTCTTGCTAAAAAGAAGCATTTTTGACACAAAAGCCTGGTGAGCACGTTTGTTGTTACAAATCACTATTCGAGTGCAGAAACGTGTGTGTTTCATCAAACAGTGCGTATTTTAGCTTGTACACATTAAAACAACACGTATTACACTTTGAACCTTAATCATGTAAAAACAGACTTGTTTTCTTGCTAAAAAGAAGCATTTTTGACACAAAAGCCTGGTGAGCACGTTTGTTGTTACAAATCACTATTCGAGTGCAGAAACGTGTGTGTTTCATCAAACAGTGCGTATTTTAGCTTGTACACATTAAAACAACACGTATTACACTTTGAACCTTAATCATGTAAAAACAGACTTGTTTTCTTGCTAAAAAGAAGCATTTTTGACACAAAAGCCTGGTGAGCACGTTTGTTGTTACAAATCACTATTCGAGTGCAGAAACGTGTGTGTTTCATCAAACGGTGCGTATTTTAGCTTGTACTCATTAAAACAACATGTATTACACTTGGAACCTTAATCATGTAAAAACAGACTTGTTTTCTTGCTAAAAAGAAGCGTTTTTGACACAAAAGCCTGGTGAGAACGTTTGTTGTTACAAATCCACTATTCGAGTGCAGAAACGTGTGTGTTTCATCAAACAGTGCGTATTTTAGCTTGTACTCATTAAAACAACACGTATTACACTTGGAACCTTAATCATGTAAAAACAGACTTGTTTTATTGCTAAAAAGAAGCATTTTTGACACAAAAGCCTGGTGAGCACGTTTGTTGTTACAAATCACTATTCGAGTGCAGAAACGTGTGTGTTTCATAAAACAGTGCGTATTTTAGCTTGTACACATTAAAACAACACGTATTACACTTTGAACCTTAATCATGTAAAAACAGACTTGTTTTCTTGCTAAAAAGAAGCATTTTTGACACAAAAGCCTGGTGAGCACGTTTGTTGTTACAAATCACTATTCTCGTGCAGAAACGTGTCTGTTTCATCAAACAGTGCGTATTTTAGCTTGTACACATTAAAACAACACGTATTACACTTGGAACCTTAATCATGTAAAAACAGACTTGTTTTCTTGCTAAAAAGAAGCGTTTTTGACACAAAAGCCTGGTGAGAACGTTTGTTGTTACAAATCCACTATTCTAGTGCAGAAACGTGTGTGTTTCATCAAACAGTGCGTATTTTAGCTTGTAAACATTAAAACAACACGTATTACACTTGGAACCTTAATCATGTAAAAACAGACTTGTTTTCTTGCAAAAAATAAGCATTTTTGACACAAAAGCCTGGTGAGCACGTTTGTTGTTACAAATCACTATTCTATTGCAGAAACGTGTGTGTTTCATCAAACAGTGCGTATTTTAGCTTGTACACATTAAAACAACACGTATTACACTTTGAACCTTAATCATGTAAAAACAGACTTGTTTTCTTGCTAAAAAGAAGCATTTTTGACACAAAAGCCTGGTGAGCACGTTTGTTGTTACAAATCACTATTCTAGTGCAGAAACGTGTCCGTTTCATCAAACAGTGCGTATTTTAGCTTGTACACATTAAAACAACACGTATTACACTTGGAACCTTAATCATGTAAAAACAGACTTGTTTTCTTGCTAAAAAGAAGCGTTTTTGACACAAAAGCCTGGTGAGCACGTTTGTTGTTACAAATCACTATTCTATTGCAGAAACGTGTGTGTTTCATCAAACAGTGCGTATTTTAGCTTGTGCACATTAAAACAACACGTATTACACTTTGAACCTTAATCATGTAAAAACAGACTTGTTTTCTTGCTAAAAAGAAGCATTTTTGACACAAAAGCCTGGTGAGCACGTTTGTTGTTACAAATCACTATTCTATTGCAGAAACGTGTGTGTTTCATCAAACAGTGCGTATTTTAGCTTGTAAACATTAAAACAACACGTATTACACTTGGAACCTTAATCATGCAAAAACAGACTTGTTTTCTTGCTAAAAAGAAGCGTTTTTGACACAAAAGCCTGGTGAGCACGTTTGTTGTTACAAATCACTATTCGAGTGCAGAAACGTGTGTGTTTCATCAAACAGTGCGTATTTTAGCTTGTACCCATTAAAACAACACGTATTACACTTTGAACCTTAATCATGTAAAAACAGACTTGTTTTCTTGCTAAAAAGAAGCATTTTTGACACAAAAGCCTGGTGAGCACGTTTGTTGTTACAAATCACTATTCGAGTGCAGAAACGTGTGTGTTTCATCAAACAGTGCGTATTTTAGCTTGTACACATTAAAACAACACGTATTACACTTTGAACCTTAATCATGTAAAAACAGACTTGTTTTCTTGCTAAAAAGAAGCATTTTTGACACAAAAGCCTGGTGAGCACGTTTGTTGTTACAAATCACTATTCGAGTGCAGAAACGTGTGTGTTTCATCAAACAGTGCGTATTTTAGCTTGTACTCATTAAAACAACATGTATTACACTTGGAACCTTAATCATGTAAAAACAGACTTGTTTTCTTGCTAAAAAGAAGCGTTTTTGACACAAAAGCCTGGTGAGCACGTTTGTTGTTACAAATCACTATTCTAGTGCAGAAACGTGTGTGTTTCATCAAACAGTGCGTATTTTAGCTTGTAAACATTAAAACAACACGTATTACACTTGGAACCTTAATCATGTAAAAACAGACTTGTTTTCTTGCTAAAAAGAAGCGTTTTTGACACAAAAGCCTGGTGAGCACGTTTGTTGTTACAAATCACTATTCTAGTGCAAAAACGTGTGTGTTTCATCAAACAGTGCGTATTTTGGCTTGTACACATTAAAACAACACGTATTACACTTGGAACCTTAATCATGTAAAAACAGACATGTTTTCTTGCTAAAAAGAAGCATTTTTGACACAAAAGCCTGGTGAGCACGTTTGTTGTTACAAATCACTATTCGAGTGCAGAAACGTGTGTGTTTAATCAAACAGTGCGTATTTTAGCTTGTACTCATTAAAACAACACGTATTACACTTGGAACCTTAATCATGTAAAAACAGACATGTTTTCTTGCTAAAAAGAAGCGTTTTTGACACAAAAGCCTGGTGAGCACGTTTGTTGCTACATATCACTATTCGAGTGCAGAAACGTGTGTGTTTCATCAAACAGTGCGTATTTTAGCTTGTACTCATTAAAACAACACGTATTACACTTGGAACCTTAATCATGTAAAAACAGACTTGTTTTATTGCTAAAAAGAAGCATTTTTGACACAAAAGCCTGGTGAGCACGTTTGTTGTTACAAATCACTATTCTAGTGCAGAAACGTGTGTGTTTCATCAAACAGTGCGTATTTTAGCGTGTAAACATTAAAACAACACGTATTACACTTTGAACCTTAATCATGTAAAAACAGACTTGTTTTCTTGCTAAAAAGAAGCATTTTTGACACAAAAGCCTGGTGAGCACGTTTGTTGTTACAAATCACTATTCTATTGCAGAAACGTGTGTGTTTCATCAAACAGTGCGTATTTTAGCTTGTAAACATTAAAACAACACGTATTACACTTGGAACCTTAATCATGCAAAAACAGACTTGTTTTCTTGCTAAAAAGAAGCGTTTTTGACACAAAAGCCTGGTGAGCACGTTTTTTTGTTACAAATCACTATTCTCGTGCAAAAACGTGTGTGTTTCATCAAACAGTGTGTATTTTGGCTTGTACACATTAAACCAACACATATTACATTTGGAACCTTAATCATGTAAAAACAGACATGTTCTCTTGCTAAAAAGAAGCATTTTTGACACAAAAGCCTGGTGAGCACGTTTGTTGTTACAAATCACTATTCTATTGCAGAAACGTGTGTGTTTCATCAAACAGCGCGTATTTTAGCTTGTACACATTAAAACAACACGTATTACACTTTGAACCTTAATCATGTAAAAACAGACTTGTTTTCTTGCTAAAAAGAAGCATTTTTGACACAAAATCCTGGGGAGCACGTTTGTTGTTACAAATCACTATTCTATTGCAGAAACGTGTGTGTTTCATCAAACAGTGCGTATTTTAGCTTGTAAACATTAAAACAACACGTATTACACTTGGAACCTTAATCATGCAAAAACAGACTTGTTTTCTTGCTAAAAAGAAGCGTTTTTGACACAAAAGCCTGGTGAGCACGTTTGTTGTTAAAAATCACTATTCGAGTGCAGAAACGTGTGTGTTTCATCAAACAGTGCGTATTTTAGCTTGTACACATTAAAACAACACGTATTACATTTTGAACCTTAATCATGTAAAAACAGACTTGTTTTCTTGCTAAAAAGAAGCATTTTTGACACAAAAGCCTGGTGAGCACGTTTGTTGTTACAAATCACTATTCGAGTGCAGAAACGTGTGTGTTTCATAAAACAGTGCGTATTTTAGCTTGTAAACATTAAAACAACACGTATTACACTTGGAACCTTAATCATGCAAAAACAGACTTGTTTTCTTGCTAAAAAGAAGCGTTTTTGACACAAAAGCCTGGTGAGCACGTTTGTTGTTAAAAATCACTATTCGAGTGCAGAAACGTGTGTGTTTCATCAAACAGTGCGTATTTTAGCTTGTACACATTAAAACAACACGTATTACATTTTGAACCTTAATCATGTAAAAACAGACTTGTTTTCTTGCTAAAAAGATGCATTTTTGACACAAAAGCCTGGTGAGCACGTTTGTTGTTACAAATCACTATTCGAGTGCAGAAACGTGTGTGTTTCATAAAACAGTGCGTATTTTAGCTTGTACACATTAAAACAACACGTATTACACTTGGAACCTTAATCATGCAAAAACAGACTTGTTTTCTTGCTAAAAAGAAGCGTTTTTGACACAAAAGCCTGGTGAGCACGTTTGTTGTTACAAATCACTATTCTATTGCAGAAACGTGTGTGTTTCACCAAACAGTGCGTATTTTAGCTTGTACACATTAAAACAACACGTATTACACTTTGAACCTTAATCATGTAAAAACAGACTTGTTTTCTTGCTAAAAAGAAGCATTTTTGACACAAAAGCCTGGTGAGCACGTTTGTTGTTACAAATCACTATTCTAGTGCAGAAACGTGTCTGTTTCATCAAACAGTGCGTATTTTAGCTTGTACACATTAAAACAACACGTATTACACTTGGAACCTTAATCATGTAAAAACAGACTTGTTTTCTTGCTAAAAAGAAGCGTTTTTGACACAAAAGCCTGGTGAGAACGTTTGTTGTTACAAATCCACTATTCTAGTGCAGAAACGTGTGTGTTTCATCAAACAGTGCGTATTTTAGCTTGTAAACATTAAAACAACACGTATTACACTTGGAACCTTAATCATGTAAAAACAGACTTGTTTTATTGCTAAAAAGAAGCATTTTTGACACAAAAGCCTGGTGAGCACGTTTGTTGTTACAAATCACTATTCTAGTGCAGAAACGTGTGTGTTTCATCAAACAGTGCGTATTTTAGCTTGTAAACATTAAAACAACACGTATTACACTTGGAACCTTAATCATGTAAAAACAGACTTGTTTTCTTGCGAAAAATAAGCATTTTTGACACAAAAGCCTGGTGAGCACGTTTGTTGTTACAAATCACTATTCTATTGCAGAAACGTGTGTGTTTCATCAAACAGTGCGTATTTTAGCTTGTACACATTAAAACAACACGTATTACACTTGGAACCTTAATCATGCAAAAACAGACTTGTTTTCTTGCTAAAAAGAAGCGTTTTTGACACAAAAGCCTGGTGAGCACGTTTGTTGTTACAAATCACTATTCTCGTGCAAAAACGTGTGTGTTTCATCAAACAGTGCGTATTTTGGCTTGTACACATTAAACCAACACATATTACACTTGGAACCTTAATCATGTAAAAGCAGACATGTTTTCTTTGCTAAAAAGAAGCATTTTTGACACAAAAGCCTGGTGAGCACGTTTGTTGTTACAAATCACTATTCGAGTGCAGAAACGTGTGTGTTTCATCAAACAGTGCGTATTTTAGCTTGTACACATTAAAACAACACGTATTACACTTTGAACCTTAATCATGTAAAACCAGACTTGTTTTCTTGCTAAAAAGAAGCATTTTTGACACAAAAGCCTGGTGAGCACGTTTGTTGTTACAAATCACTATTCGAGTGCAGAAACGTGTGTGTTTCATCAAACAGTGCGTATTTTAGCTTGTACACATTAAAACAACACGTATTACACTTGGAACCTTAATCATGTAAAAACAGACATGTTTTCTTGCTAAAAAGAAGCGTTTTTGACACAAAAGCCTGGTGAGCACGTTTGTTGTTACAAATCACTATTCGAGTGCAGAAACGTGTGTGTTTCATCAAACAGTGCGTATTTTAGCTTGTACTCATTAAAACAACACGTATTACACTTGGAACCTTAATCATGTAAAAACAGGCTTGTTTTCTTGCTAAAAAGAAGCGTTTTTGACACAAAAGCCTGGTGAGCACGTTTGTTGTTACAAATCACTATTCTAGTGCAAAAACGTGTGTGTTTCATCAAACAGTGCGTATTTTGGCTTGTACACATTAAAACAACACGTATTACACTTGGAACCTTAATCATGTAAAAACAGACATGTTTTCTTGCTAAAAAGAAGCATTTTTGACATAAAGCCTGGTGAGCACGTTTGTTGTTACAAATCACTATTCGAGTGCAGAAACGTGTGTGTTTCATCAAACAGTGCGTATTTTAGCTTGTACACATTAAAACAACACGTATTACACTTTGAACCTTAATCATGTAAAAACAGACTTGTTTTCTTGCTAAAAAGAAGCATTTTTGACACAAAAGCCTGGTGAGCACGTTTGTTGTTACAAATCACTATTCGAGTGCAGAAACGTGTGTGTTTCATCAAACTGCGTATTTTAGCTTGTACACATTAAAACAACACGTATTACACTTTGAACCTTAATCATGTAAAAACAGACTTGTTTTCTTGCTAAAAAGAATCATTTTTAACACAAAAGCCTGGTGAGCACGTTTGTTGTTACAAATCACTATTCTAGTGCAAAACGTGTCTGTTTCATCAAACAGTGCGTATTTTAGCTTGTAAACATTAAAACAACACGTATTACACTTGGAACCTTAATCATGTAAAAACAGACTTGTTTTCTTGCGAAAAATAAGCATTTTTGACACAAAAGCCTGGTGAGCACGTTTGTTGTTACAAATCACTATTCTATTGCAGAAACGTGTGTGTTTCATCAAACAGTGCGTATTTTAGCTTGTACACATTAAAACAACACGTATTATACTTGGAACCTTAATCATGTAAAAACAGACTTGTTTTCTTGCTAAAAAGAAGCATTTTTGACACAAAAGCCTGGTGAGCACGTTTGTTGTTACAAATCACTATTCTATTGCAGAAACGTGTGTGTTTCATCAAACAGTGCGTATTTTAGCTTGTACACATTAAACCAACACATATTACACTTGGAACCTTAATCATGTAAAAACAGACATGTTTTCTTTGCTAAAAAGAAGCATTTTTGACACAAAAGCCTGGTGAGCACGTTTGTTGTTACAAATCACTATTCGAGTGCAGAAACGTGTGTGTTTCATCAAACAGTGCGTATTTTAGCTTGTACACATTAAAACAACACGTATTACACTTTGAACCTTAATCATGTAAAACCAGACTTGTTTTCTTGCTAAAAAGAAGCATTTTTGACACAAAAGCCTGGTGAGCACGTTTGTTGTTACAAATCACTATTCGAGTGCAGAAACGTGTGTGTTTCATCAAACAGTGCGTATTTTAGCTTGTACACATTAAAACAACACGTATTACACTTTGAACCTTAATCATGTAAAAACAGACTTGTTTTCTTGCTAAAAAGAATCATTTTTAACACAAAAGCCTGGTGAGCACGTTTGTTGTTACAAATCACTATTCTAGTGCAGAAACGTGTGTGTTTCATCAAACAGTGCGTATTTTAGCTTGTAAACATTACAACAACACGTATTACACTTGGAACCTTAATCATGTAAAAACAGACTTGTTTTCTTGCGAAAAATAAGCATTTTTGACACAAAAGCCTGGTGAGCACGTTTGTTGTTACAAATCACTATTCTAGTGCAGAAACGTGTGTGTTTCATCAAACAGTGCGTATTTTAGCTTGTACTCATTAAAACAACACGTATTACACTTGGAACCTTAATCATGTAAAAACAGGCTTGTTTTCTTGCTAAAAAGAAGCGTTTTTGACACAAAAGCCTGGTGAGCACGTTTGTTGTTACAAATCACTATTCTAGTGCAAAAACGTGTGTGTTTCATCAAACAGTGCGTATTTTGGCTTGTACACATTAAAACAACACGTATTACACTTGGAACCTTAATCATGTAAAAACAGACATGTTTTCTTGCTAAAAAGAAGCATTTTTGACACAAAAGCCTGGTGAGCACGTTTGTTGTTACAAATCACTATTCGAGTGCAGAAACGTGTGTGTTTCATCAAACAGTGCGTATTTTAGCTTGTACACATTAAAACAACACGTATTACACTTTGAACCTTAATCATGTAAAAACAGACTTGTTTTCTTGCTAAAAAGAAGCATTTTTGACACAAAAGCCTGGTGAGCACGTTTGTTGTTACAAATCACTATTCGAGTGCAGAAACGTGTGTGTTTCATCAAACTGCGTATTTTAGCTTGTACACATTAAAACAACACGTATTACACTTTGAACCTTAATCATGTAAAAACAGACTTGTTTTCTTGCTAAAAAGAATCATTTTTAACACAAAAGCCTGGTGAGCACGTTTGTTGTTACAAATCACTATTCTAGTGCAAAACGTGTCTGTTTCATCAAACAGTGCGTATTTTAGCTTGTAAACATTAAAACAACACGTATTACACTTGGAACCTTAATCATGTAAAAACAGACTTGTTTTCTTGCGAAAAATAAGCATTTTTGACACAAAAGCCTGGTGAGCACGTTTGTTGTTACAAATCACTATTCTATTGCAGAAACGTGTGTGTTTCATCAAACAGTGCGTATTTTAGCTTGTACACATTAAAACAACACGTATTATACTTGGAACCTTAATCATGCAAAAACAGACTTCTTTTCTTGCTAAAAAGAAGCATTTTTGACACAAAAGCCTGGTGAGCACGTTTGTTGTTACAAATCACTATTCTCGTGCAAAAACGTGTGTGTTTCATCAAACAGTGCGTATTTTGGCTTGTACACATTAAACCAACACATATTACACTTGGAACCTTAATCATGTAAAAACAGACATGTTTTCTTTGCTAAAAAGAAGCATTTTTGACACAAAAGCCTGGTGAGCACGTTTGTTGTTACAAATCACTATTCGAGTGCAGAAACGTGTGTGTTTCATCAAACAGTGCGTATTTTAGCTTGTACACATTAAAACAACACGTATTACACTTTGAACCTTAATCATGTAAAACCAGACTTGTTTTCTTGCTAAAAAGAAGCATTTTTGACACAAAAGCCTGGTGAGCACGTTTGTTGTTACAAATCACTATTCGAGTGCAGAAACGTGTGTGTTTCATCAAACAGTGCGTATTTTAGCTTGTACACATTAAAACAACACGTATTACACTTTGAACCTTAATCATGTAAAAACAGACTTGTTTTCTTGCTAAAAAGAATCATTTTTAACACAAAAGCCTGGTGAGCACGTTTGTAGTTACAAATCACTATTCTAGTGCAAAACGTGTCTGTTTCATCAAACAGTGCGTATTTTAGCTTGTAAACATTAAAACAACACGTATTACACTTGGAACCTTAATCATGTAAAAACAGACTTGTTTTCTTGCGAAAAATAAGCATTTTTGACACAAAAGCCTGGTGAGCACGTTTGTTGTTACAAATCACTATTCTATTGCAGAAACGTGTGTGTTTCATCAAACAGTGCGTATTTTAGCTTGTAAACATTAAAACAACACGTATTACACTTGGAACCTTAATCATGTAAAAACAGACTTGTTTTATTGCTAAAAAGAAGCATTTTTGACACAAAAGCCTGGTGAGCACGTTTGTTGTTACAAATCACTATTCTAGTGCAGAAACGTGTGTGTTTCATCAAACAGTGCGTATTTTAGCTTGTAAACATTACAACAACACGTATTACACTTGGAACCTTAATCATGTAAAAACAGACTTGTTTTCTTGCGAAAAATAAGCATTTTTGACACAAAAGCCTGGTGAGCACGTTTGTTGTTACAAATCACTATTCTATTGCAGAAACGTGTGTGTTTCATCAAACAGTGCGTATTTTAGCTTGTACACATTAAAACAACACGTATTACACTTGGAACCTTAATCATGCAAAAACAGACTTGTTTTCTTGCTAAAAAGAAGCGTTTTTGACACAAAAGCCTGGTGAGCACGTTTGTTGTTACAAATCACTATTCTCGTGCAAAAACGTGTGTGTTTCATCAAACAGTGCGTATTTTGGCTTGTACACATTAAACCAACACATATTACACTTGGAACCTTAATCATGTAAAAACAGACATGTTTTCTTTGCTAAAAAGAAGCATTTTTGACACAAAAGCCTGGTGAGCACGTTTGTTGTTACAAATCACTATTCGAGTGCAGAAACGTGTGTGTTTCATCAAACAGTGCGTATTTTAGCTTGTACACATTAAAACAACACGTATTACACTTTGAACCTTAATCATGTAAAACCAGACTTGTTTTCTTGCTAAAAAGAAGCATTTTTGACACAAAAGCCTGGTGAGCACGTTTGTTGTTACAAATCACTATTCGAGTGCAGAAACGTGTGTGTTTCATCAAACAGTGCGTATTTTAGCTTGTACACATTAAAACAACACGTATTACACTTGGAACCTTAATCATGTAAAAACAGACATGTTTTCTTGCTAAAAAGAAGCGTTTTTGACACAAAAGCCTGGTGAGCACGTTTGTTGTTACAAATCACTATTCGAGTGCAGAAACGTGTGTGTTTCATCAAACAGTGCGTATTTTAGCTTGTACTCATTAAAACAACACGTATTACACTTGGAACCTTAATCATGTAAAAACAGGCTTGTTTTCTTGCTAAAAAGAAGCGTTTTTGACACAAAAGCCTGGTGAGCACGTTTGTTGTTACAAATCACTATTCTCGTGCAAAAACGTGTGTGTTTCATCAAACAGTGCGTATTTTGGCTTGTACACATTAAAACAACACGTATTACACTTGGAACCTTAATCATGTAAAAACAGACATGTTTTCTTGCTAAAAAGAAGCATTTTTGACACAAAAGCCTGGTGAGCACGTTTGTTGTTACAAATCACTATTCGAGTGCAGAAACGTGTGTGTTTCATCAAACAGTGCGTATTTTAGCTTGTACACATTAAAACAACACGTATTACACTTTGAACCTTAATCATGTAAAAACAGACTTGTTTTCTTGCTAAAAAGAAGCATTTTTGACACAAAAGCCTGGTGAGCACGTTTGTTGTTACAAATCACTATTCGAGTGCAGAAACGTGTGTGTTTCATCAAACTGCGTATTTTAGCTTGTACACATTAAAACAACACGTATTACACTTTGAACCTTAATCATGTAAAATCAGACTTGTTTTCTTGCTAAAAAGAATCATTTTTAACACAAAAGCCTGGTGAGCACGTTTGTTGTTACAAATCACTATTCTATTGCAGAAACGTGTGTGTTTCATCAAACAGTGCGTATTTTAGCTTGTAAACATTAAAACAACACGTATTACACTTGGAACCTTAATCATGCAAAAACAGACTTGTTTTCTTGTTAAAAAGAAGCGTTTTTGACACAAAAGCCTGGTGAGCACGTTTGTTGTTACAAATCACTATTCTAGTGCAAAAACGTGTGTGTTTCATCAAACAGTGCGTATTTTGGCTTGTACACATTAAAACAACACGTATTACACTTGGAACCTTAATCATGTAAAAACAGACATGTTTTCTTGTTAAAAAGAAGCATTTTTGACACAAAAGCCTGGTGAGCACGTTTGTTGTTACAAATCACTATTCGAGTGCAGACACGTGTGTGTTTCATCAAACTGCGTATTTTAGCTTGTACACATTAAAACAACACGTATTACACTTTGAACCTTAATCATGTAAAAACAGACTTGTTTTCTTGCTAAAAAGAAGCATTTTTGACACAAAAGCCTGGTGAGCACGTTTGTTGTTACAAATCACTATTCGAGTGCAGAAACGTGTGTGTTTCATCAAACAGTGCGTATTTTAGCTTGTACACATTAAAACAACACGTATTACACTTTGAACCTTAATCATGTAAAAACAGACTTGTTTTCTTGCTAAAAAGAAGCATTTTTGACACAAAAGCCCGGTGAGCACGTTTGTTGTTACAAATCACTATTCGAGTACAGAAACGTGTGTGTTTCATCAAACAGTGCGTATTTTAGCTTGTACTCATTAAAACAACACGTATTACACTTGGAACCTTAATCATGTAAAAACAGACATGTTTTCTTGCTAAAAAGAAGCGTTTTTGACACAAAAGCCTGGTGAGCACGTTTGTTGTTACAAATCACTATTCGAGTGCAGAAACGTGTGTGTTTCATCAAACAGTGCGTATTTTAGCTTGTACTCATTAAAACAACACGTATTACACTTGGAACCTTAATCATGCAAAAACAGACTTGTTTTCTTGCTTAAAAGAAGCGTTTTTGACACAAAAGCGATGTTTTTACGTTGCGTGAAGGCATCTTTTGGAAAATGCTTGTCCATCGATTATGTGATACACCAAGGATAGATAATGAAAAACATGCATTACTTGATGGACAAGTCCATCTTAATATAATTCACCAAATGTCTGTCTGTCTGTCCGTCTGTTCCCAGGTACCGCAAAAACGGCTGAACCGATCGCAACAAAATTTTGGGTGGGTAATCCTGGGACGCCCTGGAGGAGAATAGGCTATACTGTTTTTCCATTTTTCCCCCCCAATTTTCCAATTTACAATTTTTCCAGTTTTTCCAAACACGATGGAATAATATTTACCGATATGAACAGTGATGCGGCTTTTATTGAAATTCTACAAACACTGTTTAGATTTTGATGATTTACGTGTGGTATGATTGAACGGATGTTTATATAAATCGTTTAAAATAAAAAAAGCCTTCAATTTCTGATATTTTGCCTTTTCATTTGGGCCTCCCAATTGAAGCACAACCCCCTCCACCCCCGCCCGTAGGTCGGGTACCATTTCTAGTTAAAAGAAATTATTAACATAGTGCATGCGATTTCAACTTCGAGACTCCAAAAAAATGCCCCTGCGTTAAATGCAAACCATGTTGAAAACTTTCGGTTTTTTTATCCCCTAAAAACCTAAGGTCATGGAAATAATCTATGAGAGAGATGAACATAATGAGCACCATATATTAAACTCACTGCAAAAGAGGCAACTGCAGAAGGTGCTTGTATTGCAATGATAGCAGATGAGGCAGCCAGATTGACATCCACGAAGTAGGGCAGTGTTCTCATTGATGTAAAACTCTGCCTTAAGGCACCAGCGATACAGGTTATAGTCAGGCCAGGAAATGAATGCAGACTGGACAGCTGAATTGTGAGTCTGCTACCTCTGAGATACGTAGCGCTGTGGGAAGATCATATATTTACATGCTTCCTCTCTGAGGCTGACAGGATAGTTCAGAGATTGTGTACTCACCTTTGAGCAGGTTAATGTGGGTTTAATTCCTGCTTTAAAGACAGGATATTGCATCATTGGATATAGTCTATCCTTTAGACTTAAGAGGATTGTTATTCCGATTTCCCGTACGCCAGCATTCCCTTTGTATATGTAACAGATTCCATGGCTTCTATCAAAATTAGTAAATCATTGTGTGCCAGGTCCCCTGGCCACATTCCAATTTATTGCCCAAGTTGATGGATGATTTTGGCAGAGCAGGCAATGACGTAACAACCTGTCCAGGATAAACTCTCAACTATAGAAACTTTACAACAACCAGTCATGGATGCCTTGATACCCCCCCCCCCCCAACAACCAGTCATGGATGCCTTGATACCCCCCAACAACCAGTCATGGATGCCTTGATACCCCACTTCCGAGGGATACACATTTTACAATGCAATGCCCTGCCTCAAACCCAGACAACACAGCTCAACCCACCAATCCCTCGACCCTCCTTACAAACAAATCAAGTAAATCAAGAATGAGTGATCAGAATGAGCTCTTAATTTAACAAATTACAGGTGAAGTAATTTTAATGCAAAAAGATCAAAAGTTCAAAAATGCAACTATTGTTTACATTTTTATAGATGGGCTGCGAGGCAATTCTAAATGACGGAGTGGGAGACAAATGCTAAGGGGTGGAACTTACTGGAACTTCCAAACGGAAGTCGAAAACAATGAATGACTTTCTCATGCTGCACGTCATTTACAGATCCAATTGGGGTTATCGTCATGTTGAGTTCGCATCTTTCCATTTTCATAGGTTGATTGGATTTATATTTATGATTGTGTCATATGCTGCTAGACAGGTCGTTAGATTGTTGTCTGATCTGGATTTGATACCAACCCAATGATAAATTGCCTGGTGTTGGCTTAGCGGTTAGGGTGCTGGCTTGGGATCCTCGGATTCTGGGTTCGGATCCCGGTCGATCGCTGAATTAACACCAGGGGGGTTGACTCAGCCTGTCATCCCTCCGAGGTCGGCAAATTGAGCACCAGTTCACTGGTTATTCCCTGTGTGTCGCAAGAGGCGACCAACAGGGTTGGCGGCAGGAAGGGCATCCGGCCATAAAACATTGCTTCAAAAAAGGGGACCACGGTGCCCGAAAAAGGCCAACCCCTGCTCTGCGGGGAAAAATGGCCTCGAAAGGTGTTTTTTTTTGTTCTTCCAATGATAAATGCAGTTTAACAGTCGCTGTTATTAAAAGGTCATTTTGCACGCGTTTAATAGACTAGGGCATGCCCGTACGTGGGTGCCCGTTCCTTGCCAAAAAAAAAAAAAAACGCTACCCGTACGCTCTACCCCGCCCGTACGCCCGTAAACAAAAAAAACAACGCTCTTCGCTTCCGCCCTTCGCTCTGACTGAATTGGGAGAAATAATGCGCATAAGAAATCGAGAAATTATTATTTTCTCCGGAAGAAATCGAATTACGTACCGTAATGGCGCACGCGCTGGGCTCAGCTCGCTCTCACATCGGCCACGCCTACGCAATAACGCGTTCTGTGATTGGCTGCCGGAAGTGCAGTCCTCACTGTCCGGAAGGTCGCAAATCGCAGTTACGATGAATCGCAAATTAGTTTTAATTAGTTTTAAAACATAGTTTAACGGCAACATAGTTTGCCGACGGGAAATAAATGAATACGCTCTCAAATGTGCCATCCGAGGCAGAGTCTGTTCGCCACGTTCGGCACACGTGATAGCTCGCTGCTCTCTGATTGGTTGAATCGTTTTTTGGACATAGCTCGGTAACTACTTCTGCGATTAATTTAAAACCTTGAAAAGGCACATCCTCGGGTCCCCAGCAATATACCTGGCAAGTTTCAAGTATATCGGACCGGTAGTTGTCGAGAAACAGCGGTCACAGACAAACATACATACAAACATACAAACATACAAACATACAAACATACAAACATACACACAGAGATTGCTGGAATTATAGATAGATGATGAACAATGCATGTCTTACTGGGTAGAAACAAACGTTGCTGTGAAGCATAAATTGACCACACCATGAAGCAGGCTGTGAAAAGACCACTAATTGTATAACCAGTATTTCCCATTTCCAAAAAAACAGCAAATTCCATTAAACTCCAGACTATTCCAATTTGGTGGGTCCAAGCAACCAAGCAAGCCTCTCCCAGGTGAATGTGTCCATCACTCTTCCTCGGTAGTGTCCCTGGGAAGTGGATTTAGATACCAGTGCAACGCAAAAAAGCAGGAAATAATAAAATGACTTTTTAAATGTTTTTAGATAATTAATCTGGGCAATTAATTTTGATTTTCTAATGTTGGGCCTTGTGTTTGCGTTCAACTTACGGGACAAAGCGATGTTCCTATCAAGCTTTCCCAGCAATTTGTAAGGTGAATACAGGGTAAATATCCATTGATTAAATTATGTATATGATTCATTATATATTAAAACTTGCTGTACTTAAAATATGCATTGTAACACTTACCAATGTACACCTTATGGAAACGGTGAATGTTTATGACTTCCTACCACTGTACATCGTTAGTAACAGACAAAAGTCTACAGACACTTCTTGAATCATCCTGCCATAAAACCTAAAAACACCAGCAGGTGATCATACCTGTGCAAGATCACACAATGTGCCATTGTCTTTGGTCACGTGACCCCACATGAGCAGGAACAATGCTCCACGGACAAACTTTTGTTTATAGTCAGGGCCCTTAGGGATATTTTGGGGCCGTTTGGTTCAAATTCTTCCAAAAGCACCAAATTTGGCCCAGATGTTGCCCATGCCATACTCTTTCGATTTTTGACGGGCGCCAAGACGGGCGCCCCCCCCCCCCCCCGGGGGCCCCCATATTGGCGAAATACTAAATGGCCGCCACCCGAATTAGAGGAAAATCAGTTAAATAACCAAAAGGGTTGGAATCATGTACGATACCACTTTTCAGGGGTTTTAGAGGTCGAGGAATCCAATTATGATGTTATTTTGATGATTCGAGGTCAAGGTCAACCCTCAAGGTCATCTTAAAGGTCATTTTTGAGTCAAACATGTCGGTTTTTGAGTTTTTTTTTGTCAAGATTTAAGCGAGGTTCACCATTTTATGTTTCTGGGTTGGGTAATCGAACTCTGACCTTATTTTTGACAATTAGAGGAAATATTTACATGTCTATTTCCTCATTTTCAGGCATATGCAGTTCATCAGTCTAATTACAAAGGTACGGATTTTGATGTTTTATGAACTGTATGCCATATCCTTATGTTTAATTTTTGTGCGATCATGATCCGGGTTCATGTATACATGATTGTATACATGTCATAAATATGACGTCATAGGTCATGTGACCTGGCGGCCATATTGGATTTTATGAAAACCTTAAAAATGGATCCCTGCCTTCATTTTTCGATCGATTCATTTTGAACTTTGACCACTTATAGTACGCCCCATGTGATTGGATGCATATCCTAATAATGACGTCATAGGTCAGGTGACATGGCGGGATGGACCGGTATGGTCCCCGGATCATACCGCCCTTGGCGCCCGTCAAAAATCGAAAGAGTATGGCATGGGCAACATCTGCGCCAAATTTGATGCTTTTGGAAGAATTAGAACCAAAATATCCCTAAGGGCCCTGACTATTATGGTTATTTTCATTTATGGACAGGTTTGATTTTTTTTTTCCTGTAATTGTGTTTTTGAGTTCCATGAGTCCACAAGGTTTCAATTTTATATCCAATCCTCAAAAGTGCTAAACATTTATATGAGTGAGTATTTATGCATGGCAGCTATCGGGAGAAATAGGTTACAACTATAAATTGTTGTGGTTGTATATTGTGTGCTTGTGCAATAAACTAGTAATAGGCATCCACAATTACCCTTGACCATGTTGTGAAACGTCAGACAAGGCCCTCACTTTTAATCACTTGCAAATGCGTTTTCTCCGCAACCACTTGGGCGATTGACACAAAACTTTCAGCATAGGAGCGTGACCCATGGATAATTTTTTTTAAACAAAGTTTCTTGATGATATGGATGGAAAATGTTTTCTGTGGGCATGTATTGCTGGGAGTTTCACATATCAGGAATAAATTTAATAACTATTTCGTATGGGACAGTAGTACATTGTGCTTCTGCCATTTTGTCGCACAAATGATCGGGTTAAGTTCGGGTTCCTGGAGAGTTAAAGAAAGTTTGCGTTCCATCCACAGTGAGAGTGAGTGAGTGAGTCAGGGAGTTTTTAGAAAAATATATTGTCAGGTCACCACGGTGCTCGCTAATGCGGCACCGCCGAAGTGATGTGCTTTGGGATTAGGGAAATGATTGGAAGCTCTGCTCAAGAAAGAATTGCAGTTTATTCTCCTGATGGAAGATGTTGATGGAAGTTAAGCATTGTTTATTCTCCTGATCCCACCAGTCTCTAGAAACAAGTGATTATTCCAATTTAAGTCTCTCTCCTCTCTCCAAAGGGATTTCCAAGATGCCAAAACTGTTTTGTGTGCGTGGAAGGTGGGACCAAGGTGTATACATGTTCTTAAGAAATAACAAAGGTTAGCGATGCACATGGCGATGCCGCCATGCAGCACATGGAGACGGAATTGGTACGGAGTGGTGTGCAGTAATTGACTGATTAATTCCTTAGTTTAAAAAAAATCATAACATAATTAATTTCTTAATCAATTGGCTAATAGCATACCTAAACCACCATTGTTTCACTCAAATCTGTAACATTTTGAAAATTAAGTAATTGATTGAAAAATTAAATAAGTAACTGATTAATTGATTAAACAATAAATCAAAAATACCCTTTACACTCACAGCCAAATCACTTGGTCACTGTCACGTCCAAATATCAGCTTCCTAGCTCAAAAGGTGCCAGAGCTATTGCCCAGATAAGAAAGAAAATATATAAGGAATGAATATATCGATAATAATTGAGTAATTAAATAATTGATTGATTAATCAAAAAATAATAAAATACTTTTCTGCCAAAGCACTTGTCCACTATTGTGTCCAAGTGTCAGTTTCCTAGCTCAAAGGATGGCCCAAACAAACACACACAAAATAAAACAAACATACAAATAAATGAACAAACGGAGTGAAAACTGAGTATGCCCTTTCGGCGCGCATCATTGCCAGGCTCCATTGCCCGGAGATGACGTTGTGCAGCGACTGGAGATGGAATAGGGAGGGGTGGAGTACAATAAAGATGAGTGAGCCAGTTCCACAGGAAGCCATGCAAGCCCAAGCCATGACACTACCTCCACCATGCTTCACAGACAAGGTAGTATGCTTTGGATCACTCCAGTTCCTTTCTCAGCGCTTCAGCCTTTCCATCGCTTTGGTAAAGGTTTATCCTGGTCTCATCTGTCCATAAAACGTTGTTCCAGAACTCACTGGCTCACTTCTGTGCTTCTTGGCAAATTCTAACCTAGCCTTTCTATTTTTGGTGCTGATGAGAGGTTTGCATTTATTTTTTTTGGATACAAGGTCAAGGTTCGTGTAAGAGCTAACTAAAAAAAACCCCACAAAAACATAAACAGAAACACATAAAACATATAATAAAGGGAGCAGAAGACAAGAGGGGGAGAGAAGGAAGCACACAAGCACAACAACAGTAGAGAACAGGGACATCGGTAGATTTGTGGAAGGGAGAGGGCTGGGGATGGGGGTACACAGGATAAAACAAATTGACACAACTAGGACTTTCAGGAAAGAAATCGGAATTTGATAAAGGTGGATTTGGGGTGTATTAACGGGGGTAGAAAAATCAAGGTTTTGGATGGGGGCGTCTCTGCTAAGAGATGATGGTGAACAGCTGTTATAAAGACCTGGAGGGAGGATTGGAATTGAAGAGAGTTTTGCGGTGTAGCCTGTGTAATTCTGCTGTCAAAGTTTTCTGTGAACGATAGACTGTGATGCTTTAACCCCTGCACTCTCAAAGTTGTTGGTGATGTCACTCACAGTTGTTTTAGGATTTCTCTTCACAGCTCTGATGATTTTTCTGTCATCAATTGCAGTTGTTTTCCTTGGCTAACCTGGCCATTGTCTATTGCTAAGTAATAAGCCTGACCACTAGTGGTTTCTTCCTTTTTCCAGATATTCCAAATTGTTATATTTGATATGCCCAATTTTAGTGCTGTGGTTCTAATTGAATTATTCCATTATTTCAGCTTCCAAATTGCTTGCTTTTTAGCCATCATTGGACTTAGTTCAAAACGGTGGCTTATGGATCGGGTCTCGTCAATCCGTGCATCCGGCCACAACCATATATCGGACAGGTAGGACCAATTTTGTTCATACTTGGCACAACGACAATACATGATGGATAAACACCAACGACAATACTTGGCACAATGACAAAAATATGCTCATCATTTTTTTCCCGAGATCAGATCTAATATGGCCGACTAGCGGCCATTTTGTTACTTAAACGTGTCCCCAAACATTTCTTGGACACACATGGTCCGTTTTTGATCAAACTTGCCACACGCGCAGAACATCATGGCATACATGTTCATGTCACTTTATTTTCGATCTGATCAAAGATGACCTACAGGTAGACTAGCTGCCATTTTAGTTGTAAAACAAACACGGTATTGAACATGTCCTAAACCATTTCTCGAACATGCATTTAATGATTTTGTTCAAACTTGGCACACAGATAATGAATGATGGCACGCCATTTTGTTTCGATATCAGACCCAAGATGGCTGACTGGTGGCCATTTTCTTACATAAACGTGTCTGCAACCATTTTTCAGACATGCATGGACCGATTTTGTTCAAACTTGGCACAAAGACAATACATGAGAGTATACATATGCAGAAGGTTTTGTTTTGTAATCCGACCAAAGATAGCCAGCTGACTGTGGCATTTAACTCCGTTTAACAAAATTCCTAAAATCACGGGGGCTATGACATTTTATGTCTTTTTCTCCTTGTCTTTTATCGACAGTTCTCTGGTTTTCGTGTTGGTTTATGCCAACGGACTCCAAAGGCAGACTCCCAAAGCAAAGGAAAAGGCTAACAACCAAGACTAGACATTTGCAGCTCTTTTATGTGGGAACAATCAATGCAAGAAGAAACACCTGAACAACAAGAAATACGTGTTAGTCATACGTTCCAATACTTATCCTTACCTACTCGTATAATGGGGAAGGTGAACATACAAAGTGCTATTGTTCTACAATGGTAAAGGATATATGCATATAAATACCAACAAATAATAGATGACCTTCTGTACTCTTGCCTCCTATTCATCTTTTGATCTCAAATCTAAATTTCTTGAGTATATCGCAATAATAACAAATTTGACTTCACTGTTCATATACTTATGGAGGGAACTGTATGTCCAATTTCACGATTTCGAGAAAATGAAATTTTAATCAGTGCTTAGCCACCACTGCTTTGAACTACACCTTTCTAGGGAACTATGCTTCTTTAAGAGCTATGGTTTATAGATAGAGTTGATACTGCAGATGTGATTTCATGTAAAAGCTGAAATTCAACAAAAATGGATATACAGTACTGTGTTCTTCCATTTTTGGGCAGTATGGAAGGCAGGGATAAAGCACATTGGTGGCAGCATAGAGTTCACAAAGGGCAGCAAAGAACCCAGAGGGGTCAGCGTGGCAGAGCAACCCACAGTGGGTAGCAAAGTGGAGCCTACAGATAATTTATGGGACAGTCCACAGGAGAGAGTGTAGTGGAGATGAACTTGAGTGGCAGTGTGATAGAGGAACCCATGGGGAGAGGTGTAGAATGTTTAGCACCTGCCCCAGAGCCAGAGGGGGAGATGGCTGCGTTCCTGAGAGTGGTAGCAACTGATGTGGTGGAATCTTTGCAGACCTGGAATGGCGAACAGATTGCTAAAAACAATGGGTGCAACGAGTTGGAAAAGGACTGTGGGCGTCTGTAAGAGCAGACAGTTGTTGTCAGGTACATGCACACACACACTTATGGTGATGAGGAGGAGTTTAGTCTCCAGGTAAGGGATTCTTGTGTTGAGGGCCCACCCAGTGGAAGGTGTATGAGTGAATGGACAGAGTTTGTGTAGAATGTGAATGTTGTGGACATTGGGGTGAGTAGGGCTTTGTGGAAGGAAGAGCGAGAAATGTCATCAGTCAGGTTAAGAACTGAGAGTCGAGGACCTAGGTGTTAGGTGGGGGCACATCTCAGCAAAGACAGAGACTGCTTATCTGGGTTAGGCAGAGGCCAAAGATGAAGATGGGGGCTGGTGCAAATGGCTGCGTTGGGCCCAGGAGCCCTGAAGGAAGGGTGAAGATTGGCGTGGGCAACGGTGTCAGCTCCAAGAGCAGTGGAAAAATGTGGGGACCTGTGTGGGTAACCACATCAAACCCAGGGCCCACCAAGGTACCAATAAAATAACCAAATGGCAAGACCGACAGCAAAGCTCAGAACAGCAATGGGGCCTTCGGATGTGACAGTATGGTCGCGGCAATGATGGAGTGACGGATGGTGGAGAGCAGAGGGTTCTCAAGACAAATGTAAATTTGACACATGGGCCAATTTGAACTTTGAAATAGTTTAGCGAAAATCTTGAAAACAAATGCACGGAATTTTTTTTATGTTGAGGAAATTTTATGTTGAGTGAATTTAATTTGATGACTTGTCGTGATAGGGCACCTTTTGACTTCTCCCTTTTCTTCCTCCAGCAGAATTTGGGATGAGTGGAGTGTGAGAACCGCACAGCGACAGACAGCTGGCCCGAACTCTCGCAAATGTGGAGAAGAAAAGGTGGGGGCTAATGCCAACATCTGCGATTAGCTCGGGATCTCGAAGAGCCCAGGAGAGAAGGCGGGGGCAGTATGGGTGAATGTATCGGCTAGCAGAGCCTTGGGGGGGGTGGAGGGAGGGAGTGTGGGCGTCTGCATTTGGCTCAGGCCCCACCAAGGAGCCAAAAGCAACACAAGTTTCAACAGGGCCAGAGGTGATATTCGTTTGCAGCAGTGACAGACTGACGAGTGGCAAATAGTAAAGGGGTCATAAGACCAATGGCAAATTTGACGTGGAAAAATTGTAGAGGGAGATTGGAATTTCAGAAAACTTTCTGAAATTTTCGAGAAATTCTCAGAAATTTCACTTCGTTTTAATTGGTTATAATTGGATGACTTATAGTGATTGGGGTGCCTTTCTCCTTCAACAAAATTCTGGATGAATGGAGAATGAGTGGGAAAATGTAAGGGTGTGAAACGTGCGAGTGTGGGCGAAGTGAGAGAGCAGCACCCCCTGCTGGAGGGAGTCTTCAGATAGTTGTGGGTGAAATAGTGGGAGTGGAAAATTTGGAAATAGGAACTGTGAAGCTGTTAGTCATTGGAAATTGTAAAGTTCATAGAAAGTTGTGGAATTTGTGATGCAAAGATCTGGTTCGTGTACTGGGAGTGTGGGACGAGTGGTCGAAGGGGAGTAATATGGAAGACACTGAGTAATGGGATCTCCTTAGCCAGTCAGTGGGGTCAGTGGGGGCCCCAGGATTAGCTAGCGAGAAAGTTTGGTGAGACACTCCAGATCCGCCTTAAGGTTGGTCTCAAGCACCATATTAAGATTCCAAAGTATGGAATAGGCAAGGAGGCCTGAAATGGGGGACGCACTTCTAGAGGCAGTGATTTTCCGCAATCGCAGAAAATGGACAGAATTCGCAAAATCGGTGACATGAAACAGAAAACTGAATGCAATGCAAAAAACAGAATGTAGTAAATTACAGAAAAAAAGTTAAGATTAGGTGGAATTACAAATAAAATATTTACTAAACTGTCAGATTTTTTGCGATTCTCCACAGACTTAAATCCCGCAGCGTAATTATGAAACCAAGTAACAAAAAAAATTACAATAGGACCGCGGGTCCTGAATCAAACCTGTATCAGGAGCAACAGTCACTCAAACCCCCACAGACCCCCAGACCCTGATATCTTAATGCCGTGAACAAACTTTGGTACATCATGGGTGATGAAGGTTGTGCCATGTTTCATTAAAATCATGTGTGTAGTTTCGGAGAAGAGAGCAAATACATATTTTGGGAGGTCAAAATCCCCCTTAGACCCTCACAATGAGAGCAGATTTTGATGCGGTCAATACACCTTCGTTAGGGATCAGGTATGAAGCTTGTGGCGAAGTTTCATGAACATCGTGTGTTTGATTCAAGTGATAATGACTGACGTGTTACTCACTCACTGGCCGAGTCACCTACCGACACTTCTCGATTGCATAAGATCACCGGACTAAAGTCCAGGTGAGCAAAAAACAAAACCACCACATATTTGACACACGAGGGATACGATGTACACCTGGAGTGTGACTACAGCCAGCCAATGCTCCACTCAAATCAATGGTAGCCGCTTCCAAACGAGTGTCGCTGTGAATCTCGATTGCTGGCACTAAATACTGAATAAAATCCCATCTATTAATCTCTGGAGTGCCCAATCAAAGTGAAATTCGATATGAAAGTCGAAAAAAGCAGATTTTCCTTAAGTCTCCGCACCTAAAATTATCTTTTCTGGGTATGGGCATTAATCTGGGTATCTATGTCTGCTCGCATTAGTTGGTGGATGTTAAAGACCCCCCCCCCCCCTCACCTCACCCCCGTCCCTCCCTCCACCTCCCTGGGACCTTTGCAAAGAGTACATGAGGTACTCTATTTCATTGCACTCTGGATTCCAAATTCCAAAATATAGTGCGAAGAAAGCAGAGATAAACTACCGAGTCAAACCATTGCCATCAGTCTGCTTTGTCAGCACTGAACCTGCCTTCAGACAGAACACCAGACACAGCTTCCGTGCACCATGCAATCCGGGTCAAACATCGTGTTGTCTAACCCTGGTTCCTTTTTGTCAGCACTGAACCTGCCTTCAGACAGAACACCAGACACAGCTTCCATGCACCACGCAATCCTGGTCGAAAATCGTGCTGTCCGACCACGTTTCTCTCTCATCTATCTATCTTCTATATATATAAAAGAAAGTTTTTGTTTGTTTGTTTGTTTGGTTGTCTGCACGCGCTAATCTCCTGAACGGTGAAAGATAGGAGGAAACCTCTGAAACAAAAAATGTTGGGACGGGCCCCGGGAAGGTTATAGGCTAGGTGGCGAGACGGGTCGAGGCCGCTTCGGCCGGGCTGGGCCCATTTCGCAAGTAAAAGCTGAGCTGAATTATAGTCGTCAATCTTCTACGGCCACGAGTAAAAGCTGAATTATAGTAGTAAATGCATTCAAAAATAACTAAAAGTGTCGGGACGGGCCCCGGGAAGGTTATCGGCTAGGTGGCGAGGCCGGTCGAGGCCGCCTCGGCCGGGCTGGGCCCATTTCGCAATAAATCTTCTTCTTCTTTCAAAATTCTCTTGAAATACAACTTATGCACTTAATCGGAATATCTGACTGACTGCAACACATGCTTTCCAAATTCTCTTTTGCGGGGCCCGACAGAAGAAAGAACAAGGAATCGTTGAGCACTAACTGATACTGGGCTCGCGTCAGACCGATGTACAGAAGATTAAATTCATTCAAAAAGAACCCGGGCAACACCGGGTGCATTCATCTAGTACTGCATAAGATAGTTCATATAATCTGAGTGGAGAGCTCGCATTTCCATTCATCGTGTGGTTTTGATGGATGCGGGCAGTTATTCCTCAGTAAGCTTTGAGGTCTTGACTTGCTCACCAAGGGGTCCGCTTATCGAGTCTGTGATCTAAGGTGTGTCGCTCTCTCAGAGAGAAATGCCACATCTGTGAACTATTTGAGATCTTGATCTTGTATCGTCACCTGGCGATAAGCTCACATCTCATATCTTATTTTCTGCCCACTCTGTGCTTTTAAAAGATGCCGAGGAATAATAAGGATGATCGTAGGTCAAATAATGCTGTCTTTCCTTTGGGTTTGTCTCAAAATGGATATACCCACTTGTTACCTGAATGGTGCCAGCTCTCATCTCGTGATGTATCCGCTGGCTTTGTCAAAGGTTCAAGATAAAATGTTGGCAAGCTTGCTTTGAAAGTCCAAACTGAGGGCTGAATTGCATGGGAATGTAATTCTGGGGAAGCACATGTTTCCTCCTGGTTTGAGTACTGCATGAAAACGAGATCAGTGTGGATGTCAAGCAGTCTGGTTTTCTTAGATATTCCTAACACCAGCAGTTACACTGCTCTCTATCTCAGAATGTAATTGCTGTGCAGACAAAAGCTCCTATACTAGTGCACAGAATTATATATTCACATACACAGATTTGCATGTCATATTGTGTACGGCCATCTTCAGCTTGAAAAACAACCATTATTTCCACCTATTTATTGAAAAACAAAACGTTGGCTTGTCCCAGACTATTGTGAGTAGTATGTAATTTGTAAACAAGACCGATACACTGGGCTGCATTTGAAATATTTTTTTCAGAGGTCTAGGTTTTCTCAACGGTTCTTATATGTTTTTTGCATGCTGAATTCAGAAATGTATCTAATTTCGCTCAATCAGGTCAAGTTTTTATGCAATCTCAATTTTAAGGAAAAAAATCATCAAAATTTGTTTTTTTAATTAGCATTTTTAAAATTCAAAATCAGACTTACATTGACAGAAAATGTACAAACTATACATATAATGACACACAAGTACACTTAATGTGGAAGAAAGTGCTTTCTCAATTACTTTCATTTCAATTTCAGAAAAATATAGATAAATCGTTGTTTCTGGCAACACCAAACTTCAGTCGCCCCAGCAGCTGCGTGGCTCAGTCTGGTGTCTCCTGTCCACTTAGGTGCACGTGAGAGGCAGTACGTCCTGCGTAGTGTCCTCCTTACTATAACATTACTGTGATTCACGATGAATCGAAAGTGCAAGAATGACCCAAACAAGTTCTGCTATATCTGTGGTAAAGTGACCATGCCAGACCGGCAGTCTAACATCACACATTTTGTAAGGAAAAGCTATCACGCATACTTTGGAATGAAACTTGGTGACCAGGACAAAGCCTTTGCCCCTCACATATGCTGCAAAACGTGCGTTGAGAGTCTGCGGCGCTGGAGCCACAAGAAGATTGAGTGTCTGCCTTTTGGTATCCCAATGGTGTGGAGGGAGGGAAGAGATCATACTAATGACTGTTATTTCTGTATGACAAACCTACAAGGTGAGTTTATCAATTTTGTTTGAGTTTAACTTTATGTTTAATAAATTCCCAAACATTCTAAATTGTTTAACTTTATATATCATGTCACCCCCTTGACGGTATGTCTATCTCTTTCATTTTAGGCATAAATCGAAAAAACAAGCAACACTTAAAGTATCCAGACGTGCCATCTGCCATTAAACCAGTGCCTCATGGACCAGGAATTCCAATTCCAGCACCGCCCGAAAATTGCAAACATTCTGCATCCGATTCCAATGAACAAATGGAAGATGGTGACATATCTGGTACATATCAACCTACGGGCGAGACAAGTCAACCCAAACTCTTTAGCCAAGCGGAGTTGAACGATTTGACACGAGATTTGTGTTTGTCCAAAGAATCTGCTCAGTTGCTAGGGTCACGACTTCGTGAAAATCGTTTGTTAGCTCCTGAAACTACATTCTCCTGGTACCGCAGCCGTGAAGAAGAGTTTCGAGAATATTTTAGTTCGGACGATGAAGTTTCTCTGGTTTACTGTAGCAACATCACCGGCCTCATTGCAGCTATGGGTTTAGCGTATGATCCTACAGAATGGCGGCTCTTCATCGACTCCTCAAGTAGAAGCTTGAAAGCAGTACTACTCTTCAATGGCAACAAGATCGCGTCTGTTCCGGTGGGTCACTCGGTACAGATGACTGAGAACTATAGTAACATGGAGGGAGCATTTGCTAACTGCTTTGAAGTACAAAGATCACAATTGGATGATTTGCGGAGACCTAAAGGTATGTTGGTGTCAACCTAGTTACATATATTTTTCTACTTTATTTATTGAAATATTCTTAACATGGATTAAAATATATATTTTTAATAAACTGGAATAACAAATTTTAAAACAAATATGTGTGTTCTTTATTTTTATTTATAGGTTGTGTCCATGGTGCTGGGTCTACAAGGCGGCTACACCAAATACCCCTGCTTTCTCTGTCTGTGGGACAGCCGAGCAGACAAGCAGCACTATGTACAACGCAACTGGCCAGAAAGATCTGGCCTGGAACCAGGTTCCCACAACGTTGTGTCACATGCTCTTGTGAATCCTCAGAAGATTCGACTTCCGCCACTGCACATCAAGCTCGGACTTATGAAGAATTTTGTCAAAGCACTGAACAAAGAAGGTCGAGCTTTCGCTTTCCTGAACAAGAAATTTCCTCGCGTAAGTGAGGCCAAACTGAAAGCAGGCATTTTTGATGGCCCTCAGATCAGGGAGCTTATGAAAGATCCTAAATTCGACGACAGTATGGAGAGCAATGAGAGGAATGCCTGGCTCTCATTCAAATCCATTGTGACGAACTTTCTGGGCAATCACCGAAGTCCAGAGTATGAATGTGTTGTGGAAGGGCTCCTGCAGAGCTTCCAGGCTCTTGGTGCACGCATGTCCATAAAGATGCATTTTCTCAGCTCGCATTTAGACTACTTTCCGGAAAACTGTGGTGAAGTCAGCGAGGAGCAAGGAGAACGGTTTCACCAGGATATTCGAGTGATGGAAGAGAGGTACCAGGGCCGATGGGATGTCAATATGCTTGCAGACTACTGTTGGTGCCTCAAGAGAGATGTTACAGATGCGACACACAGACGAAAATCTTTGCGAAAGCCATTAATTCCGCATGAATTGCTTTCCTTCGTCTTTTTAATTTTGAATTCCACATTAACGGTACTTGTGCGTCATTTTATATATAGTTTGTACATTTTCTGTCAATGTAAGTCTGATTTTGAATTTTAAAAATGCTAATTAAAAAAACAAAAATTTGGATTATTTTTTTCCTTAAAATTGAGATAGATAACTTGACCTGATTGAGCGAAATGAGATACATTTCTAAATTCAGCATGCAAAAAGCATATAAGAACCGTTGAGAAAACCTAGACCTCTGAAATGACGCAGACCAGTGAATCTGACAACAGCATAGCCGGGCGGTTGTTCGATACTTTAGTTGATGAGGATAGTATAACCTGGGTGGTGATACCAGTTAGCAGTTAGCAAATAATGCAAGTATTAATTTTTTTCAATAAATTCCACATTCCTCTGCCACCTTCAGTCGAACGTTTGGCATTGACAGCAGGTTCGTGAATGACTTGGACAAATATAAACATATCCAGTCTGAATGTTGCTGTATCCAGTCAATGGCGAAACTGCAAATGGGGAATCTGTGAATGTCACGGATGGAAACCCTTATGTCATTTCCTCATTCTGCTTTAAACTCAACTAGTGAGGTACCCATGCTACGAATGGGTGGGAGGCCAGAAGCAAACAGACAATGCAGAAACGGCGAATGCTAAAGCATGAAACCAATAAATTCCACATTCCTGTAGCACCTTCAGTTGCACGTCAGACATGGACAGCACGTTCGTGAAGGACTTCCATGAAAAACGTACTCATTCGCAAACAAACGGGTACGTTTGGTCCAAACCCAGTCAATGGCGAATCTGCCTATGGCGATCAGCGAATTTCACGTTTAGAAAGTAGAAACCGTCACGGCATTTCGTCATTCACTTGAACTCGATGTCTCTTTGTTCATTCCAAACAGCATAACTACAATCACAAATTAAATAATATTAATACGTATAAAAAATAAACTTTTAACAACATTCGTGACATAAACAAATATTTAAATCCTGATGTGAAGTTCCGTACGGTTGGGTGAATACAATTACGAATTCAAAATGGTAATTGTATTCACTCAATTCCAATCATCAATTGATACTTTAACAAAACTATGAACACGATTAACGTTTAACGATTAAACATTACGATTGAATGACGGTTGTATTGGGATATTATCAAACCCACGCATTGCCGTCATCTGATTACACGATTACCCCCTCATGATTGTATTGAATTGTATTGAATTATGAATACATGATTGTATTGAGATATCAAATCAGCGAACCATCATCATCCATTCACTTCCGGATTTGGAAACAAGGTCCGTGTAGATCGCATTTCAAAATTATAATTGTATTGAGGAATTTCTGAAACCTCCTAACTACCTTATAACACCCGCTGAGACCCCCAAAACGGTCCAGAGAAAGTTATTACATTTCCTTTTAGTAAAATATGCAACTGTAATGGTTACTAAATGGGTGTACCCTGTCATGTGACCAAATCCTTAGCTCTGATTGGTGTACATTTGTGAGGGACATACATACATACATACACCGGACGGACAGACAAACGCTGTTCCCGACTGCATTGCCCGATTAGCTACTCCCTAAAAAAAACTTTTCATTGCCCCAAGAATGTTAGGACTCGGTTAAGGTTCAAATTTGGACATGCGGCCGATGGGTTGGGGTTTGACTGGGCCGCACGAAAAAGGATGATAAATGCAAGTTTGTTTCGATTTTCAAGTAAAGTAAAGTTTTATCACTTGCAATCATCGTATGCAAATGCTTGCTTGATTGATTTTGTGTTTCAAAAAGACAGCGAGGGATACAGCAATATAGAACAATGTCGCATAATGAAGACAGCAGTATGCAAATATTAAGAGAGGGAAAAAAATATTTTGAAGATTAAAACAATACAGATTGTTTTGAACCCACGCCAAGGATAAGTTTGAGCGTGAGTTCGAAAAAATCTGTATGTATTGTTTTTGCAGAATACATTGTCACAAGTCACTTGGCAAGAGTGTGGCTGAGCAGAAGGCATGGCGACAGAATAAGTGGTCTCATGTGCTCAGATTTGATTTTCACTGCTGTTTTTGGGGAACACAATGAACACAGGTTTATGGTGCAAAGGAAGCAGAAGGCCTTCCCAAGGTGGTTACAAAAGCTGGAAAAATATGGCACTGATCCACGATTCATCATCCTGCCATCATCAAAGTAGGACAAAATATGTTTTATTGAATAAAAATTGTTTTTAGCTTTTGTGGTTTCGCTTTCATTGTGCCTTGTTAAAAGAGCGAACTTGTGGCTTGTATATTGCTTCTGAGCTAGAGAAAACAAAATCCTTTGCTTTGGCATTTCGACTTCGTTCTGATACATAAAATATACAATGAACGTTGAGCCGGATGAGCACAGGGCCAAATCTCCCACCTAGACAGTCATCAATATAGCGACAGGTCGTCCTAAGGACTATGTTGGAAAGTCGTCCTAAGTCGTCACAAGTCACAAGTCGTCAGAAGTCTTCAGTCGTCACAAGTCGTCCTAAGGACCAGGAAAGTCAAAAAAATCTTTACTTTGGTTTCCAACGCAACAGTATTTCAAAGAAAGGGGGGCAAAGCGAGACCCTCAATGAACCACAGCAGAAAAAAAATGTGACAATTTGCTTGAATATGTGACATATAATACGCCATGTCGTGAACACCTAAATAAAAGTTATCTTCTGTAAGAAACTATCTGCAGACAAATTCGTTTTTACAGCCAAAACACCTTTTCTGCCCACATTTTGCGCTCAGCAAGTTTCATATTCAAAGGTTTGTGAAAAATTATAGACAACATGGCACAGTCTTGAATATTAATTCACCGAACAGAGGAGGCCACTCTGGCGACCAAAATCAGAAAAGTCACCTGAGAATATTGCTGCCATTGTCAACTCAGTCGGCTGCAGTCCCAATAAATCTTGAGCTCAACATCAGCAAAGAAGGCTTCAAGACAATTTTCACATTTTGTTGTTACAGCCTGAATTTAAAATGGACTAAATTGAGATTTTTTGTCGCTTATCGACAAATAAATACGGCATAATGTCAAAGTGACATATTTAATAAATAATATTGTCACGGTTTTGCAATAAAAGAGACCCCCTCTAGTTAATTACATGACAACATGTAGCCTGCATCAGTCAGTTATTTTTTATTAAATGTAAAGATTAGCTCCCTTTCCGTTTTGTAGTAAATAAAGCATATATGCGTTGAGTTAGGCAGGATTCCAACCCTTTGTGTGGTTGAAAGAAAGACGTTGGTTCATGGGTGGGCGAGAACGGGCCGTGAAACCTACCAGATGGAGCCGTGGCTGAATAAACGACCGCACGTGACCAACATCGGCACATGGTAGGCCGTGGAACCTTCCAGAAGGAGGTGGGGCTGAATGAAAGCATGTGACCAACATCGGCCAATGGTAGGCCGTGGAACCTTCTAGAAGGGCATTGGCCCCGATAAAAGTCCGGACTGATCGTAGCCCGGGTTGGCTCTTCTCCGTGGTGATCATTCCCCGTGATGGTGGTTTTTCCGTGCTGACCGTTCTCCGAGCTGGCTCTTCTTCATGCTGATCGTTCCCCATGCTGGTTCATCCTCCAAGCTGGTTCTTCATCTGTGTTGAGTCATCCTCCATGCTGATCCTACTTCGTGCTGTCTACCAGATCGATCCATACGCCATGCACAGGAACTGCCAGACCCGAATCAGCATCCGCACGTCCTTCCGGTACGAGTCTAACCGGTGTGTGATTCACCCTGTGTGAGAGTGTGCCAGGCGCCTGTGTTGGGAATAGATAGGTAAGAATTATTATTAAGTCTGCTTCTCGTCCTTTATCTGTGCTTTTTGTAAATAAAACGTGTACATTGTATTTCCTCTTGACCTGCCCATGTGCCTCTTTTCCCCCATTGACCCGGAATCGTTTGAACCAAATTAGGCTGCTCGATTAAGTCCGTAGATCACGCAGGGTAACACCGCGACTCATACCACGCGATTCGCTCGGCGCACCTGATTGAAATAGCTGTGGGATTGCGAGGGGTTCAATTCCCGGTCTTCCCGGCCACGTGGTCTCGAAGGTATTCGGATCACTGTTACGTGCTCCTCCCCAAACCCCGGTCACGGTGTACCTCCGAGCCCCGAAAGGAGTCACGGCAGAAAGATGTGTTATTCTGTGTGTCAATGACCAATGGCGAAACCACACCAATTGTTACCAAAAAACAAGTATTGTATTGAGGTCACACAAGAATAACAGCACAAGAACAATAATAATCAATTGTACAACAAATATTATATCATTCCTATGATGGTACCATCAGTTTCTTACAATATAACTCACTGTGCTCCAAGTGAGCAAAAATAACATTCCCAAAGGCTCTGTCCCAGCACCAAGCCAAAGTTGCTCCACGCTCCTGTGATCGCAAGAAAAATGTCGTATCGAGACCAGAAGCCAGTTCAGCTGACAGTCACGCTGCCAACGAGGCGCAAAGGTGCCCTCAAAAGGCGACTGGGAAATCACACCTTCGGGTATGAACGTTCAATGGCTCCCAAACGGAGAACCACAAATTCCCAATCGAAATCCACGTTACACACGCAAACCAGGCTAATGGCTGAGTGCGGTGAAATGGCTGGAGCGAGGTGAAAAGGCTGGAGAGATGCGAAATGGCGGGAGCGAGGCAAAATGGCTGACGGGCCCTTACTGGAGGCGTACCTGCACTCCAACAACGATTCTCTATGGAATCAACCGCAAAACCTGTCACGCAGGTTTATCTGTCACAGCGATCACAACTCTGTCGCAGGAATCCCTTTCCCAGGAAACCCAAAGTTCCCTCGTGATCCCCGTTTGCCAGCGTCTCATCGAGACCTCAAAGCAGCTCGGCTTTTCTTCCCGACCTCACTTGCTCCGCTTTTTTCTTGCTCTTCTTCTTCTTCCAGTTCCTCCCGATCCAGTTTCCTGTTTCTTTTAAAACACTAATTTTTTATCTTTTGAAAACAGTTATCTCCATTTCACTTAAACAATAACAATAATAGTACATGAATCCAAAAATGCTTACAGTGGATGAAAACCACAACGACGGAAGTGACGAATCCGTAACACTCCCCACCCTCAAGAAAGAAAGTTTGAACATAGTGAAAACTTTCTTTGCATGCAAAAACCCTTTTTAACAAACAAGTAAAACTCACTCCCAAATGATCAATTCACGTGAGCAACAATAATTAATATTCCCCCAGAAGAAAGCAACAAAACTTCCAAACAACCTACAGGAATTTCCAAAGTTAGTTCACTCTGGATAAAGCATCAGCAACGACATTGGCCCTGCCCTTTACATTCTCAATTTCCAAGTTGAACTCCTGCAAAGCGAAACTCCATCTCATCAACCTCTGATTTTTATTTTTCATTTTTTGAATGAAGGTTAAGGGGTTGTGATCGGTGAAGAGTTTTAACTCTGGATTCTCTTGCACCCCGACGACAGGTGAGACAGGAACCATTTTTTTCACAGGCTTCCTCTCATAATATTTCTTCAGTCGGTTGACATGACACAGCTGCCGCTTTTTCCGTCGGTCGGGAGTTGTCACCACGTAATCTGTTTCATTAACCCTCCTTTCGATTGCATAGGGACCAAAATACCTAGCCTGTAGTGGCTGACCTGGAACAGGAAGCAACACTAACACTCGGTCCTCAGGACTGAAATTGGTTATCTGAGATTTCTTGTCATGTCTCACTTTCATTTTATCCTGTGTCACTTTCAAGTTTCTTCTCGCAACTTCACAAGCGTTTGCCAATCTGTGCCTAACCGTTGACACATACTCTACCACTGTCGACTGCGACTCCTCCTGTAGCCACTGTTCTTTCACCAATTTCAATGGCCATCGAACTGCGTGTCCAAACACAAGTTCAAAAGGACTGAATCCCAATGACTCCTGAACGGATTCCCTCGTAGCAAACAACAATAAGGGTATTCCTTCATCCCAATCCTTGTCACATTCAAAACAATACGTTCTGATCATATTCTTCAATGTCGGGTGAAACCTTTCCATGGCCCCTTGGCTCTCGGGATGGTAAGTACTTGATCTTACTTGCTCCACTCCCAACAGGTGTACCACTTGCTGAAAAAGCGTTGACATGAAATTGGAAACCTGATCAGACTGGATGACCTTAGGTAGGCCAACCAAAGTGAAAAATTTAATCAAGGCCTTCGCAATAACTGCCGCAATAATTTTTCTAAGAGGCACTGCTTCTGGGAACCTCGTGGTTCAGTCCGGACTGAACTACGTCCGGCTACGATCCGGTTACGATCAGGCCGGACTGTGACAGATAAACCTGTCATGCAGGTTTATCTGTCACAGCGATCACAACTCTGTCACAGGAATCCCTTTCCCAGGAAACCCAAAGTTCGCTCGTGACCCCCGTTCGCCAGCGTCTCCTCGATACCTCAAAGCAGCTCGGCTTTTCTTCCCGACCTCACTTGCCCCGGTTTTTCTTGCTCTTCTTCTTCTTCCGGTTCTCCCCGATCCAGGTTCCTGATTCTTTTAAAACACTAATTTTTTACCTTTTGAAAACAGTTATCTCGATTTCACTTAAACGATAACAATAATAGTACATGGAACCAAAAATGCTTACAGTGGATGAAAACCACAACGACGGAAGTGACGAATCGGTAACAATCACGGTCGATAACCCTTCGGCCCGTGGTTGGGGGATGGGCGATTGGAGTTGCTCCGCAACCCGCCGGGGGTGAGTTTCGTCTCGCAATCGACGGCCCATGGACCCGGTGTCTGTGGGGAAACGGGGTCTTAACCCCTCCCCTCAGTACGTCAACATACACAGGATCCACAACAATATTTAATAAATACGGCATATTTAATAAATAATTAAAAATATAAAGCTGAAATGTCTTGAGTCAACAGATTTAACACCTTTGCTATGCCCCTCAAAATTGAGCCCAGGTGCATCCAATTTCCTTTTATCATCCTTGAGATGTCTCTACAACCTGATTTGAGTCCACCTGTGGCTAATTCAATTGATTGGCCATGATTTAGAAAGAAACACCTTTCTATATGGGGTCCCACAGTCAACAGCACATGTCAAAGCAGAAAATCGACCATGAAGTCCAAGGAACTGTCCATAGGACTCCGAGATATAATTGTGAAGAGGCGCAGATCTGGGGAAGGGTATAAAACATTTCTAGAGTGTTGAAAATTCCCAAGAGCACAGTGAGCTCCATCATTAGGAAATGGAAATAATATGGAACTTCCCAGATTTTCCATATAGCTGGCCATCCAACGAAACTGGTCTAAGGGGTCTCAGCAGTCTAAAGGGTTAAGAGGGAACATTTTACTAGTACATAATTAAATAGACGTGAAAAAGTATCACACACACACACACACACACGGATACACACACACACACACACACACACACACACACACACACACCTCCACTTATAGTAGATTCAATTCCCGTGGATTCCTTGTTCAGGCTGTTTTATACGACCTCATCAGTGATGCGCCGATGTAGCGAATCTGGCGACGAGAAACCATGACTCGAGAAGGTTTATTGATCACATGGTTTGCTTTTACCTTGACCAGTGACTGGAGGGATTGTGATCACGTGTCCCATGTGCGGTGTATAGCACTGATACCTCGCTGTTATTTTATTTTCATAAATGTAACAATGAAAAACAAGGCATTTCCCGAGTCAGGATATTTCAGCTGATATTATTTGTTCCCACATAACATTATCACGCATAACGCCGACACTGAGGCAAATGTGTCTAGCGGCTCCGCCCCCATCAAGCTGATTGACAGTCATAGCCACGCCTACCCCGGTGCTATTCTTTCACAAAGGAACGTCGTTTTCTGTACTTTTCGAGGAATCCTTTGAAGCTACGAGAATTATAATACCAAAGGATGTTGCAGGAAGTAAAACTCTATCGGATGGTAGCAAAATCATTGCCGATGATAGAGGCAGCTCGGAAATATGCAGTCTGAAGATTATTATTATTATTATTACTGGGGCGTGCCCGCACGTACGGGCACGCCCGTACGTGCTTGCCCGTACGTGCGTGCAAAAAAACATGCGTGCAAACAACAACAAAAAAAAACTTTGAAACCACGTGGCAGTAACGACCACAGAACCCCCCCCCCCTCTATTTACATGAAATGGTTTGGTCCATTCGCAACGACCACAGAACCCCCCCCCCCCCCCCCCCCTCTATTTACATGAAATGGTTTGGTCCATTCGCAAAGCCAAAGCGAACGGCTTGCGAGTACGGTGACCATACCTTGGGAACCACTTGTCCGATTAATTTCAAACCTTGAAAAGGCACATCCTCGGGTCCCCAGCAATATACCTGGCAAGTTTCAAGTATATCGGACCGGTAGTTGTCGAGAAACAGCGGTCGCATACATACATACAGACAGACAGACACACACACACACAGAGATTACTGGAATTATAGATAGATAGATTATGAACAAGAAGATGAATTCCCGGGTTTGAGCGATCTCGTTGCTTTGGTTTATTTTGCTTTTGCCTTGGTCTGGAGAACTGAAAAGTGATCCCTGCCTCGACAATCAGCTGAACAGACCAGGTAGGCTCTCATATGTAGTTTTGTATGTAGAGGATGGGAGCGACTTTTTTTTCCGCGCCATCCCTACATAGAGAGTACTAGCGTACTCTCTGATACATAACGAAAACGGCACTCGGTGGAGACTGGAGTGCATACCTTCGCCAGGCTGAACAGTTCGTATGCCAATGATAGGCCGGATCTGGATTCGGACCTGAACCAAAATTTAGTCCCCTTGTTCTTGTCGCCTACCCAGACTCATCCACCTAGTTTTGTCATAAGTCATTCATACCTTTTTTTAAATATCATGTTATATATCGCTTTTCACCCGATCTCAATGGTGAAGAATCACTTAAAAATTAAATAAATCTCATATCCGAATCAATATTCAGATCTTTACAAAAATCTAATCTATTTGTCCTTGTCGCACGCCCAACCTGTCCACCTAGTTTCGTCCAAATCCATCCATAACTCTTTGAGATATCCCGCTATGTATCGTTTTTGGCCCGATCTCCCAATGGTGAAGAATCACTTTAAAAATTCTACTAGCCGGATCCGAATCTTCACAAATATCGAATCATTTCGTCCTTGTCACATACGCTACATCTCTGCCAAATTTTGTCCGAATCCGTCCACAACTTCTGGAGATATTTTGTTCACAAACGGACACACAGACAGGGGAGAAAACATAACCTCCATCCTCCTTCGGTGGTGCAGGTAAATGATATATCTACACATATATATATATATATGCATAATTACGGCTGTGAGTGCTTATTATGCCCTGACATCAAAGCATTCTGTGACCAAGCAAGTTGAAAGAGGTCCTACCACAATGTCTGTCTGTAACCTTTGGCACTTTTAACCCATCGTGCTGGTGCAAGCTTGTTTCAATAACCTTTGGTCCTTTTAGAATGCTGGAAGCACTGATAAAGCCCTCCATCTTTTTCCATTGCAGTATCCCTCTGTCGTCTATCTTTGACCTGATGTGCAGTCTCCCTTATTGAGTCTGAATAATTTACTTGCTGTTCTCATATAAAAACGAGTGCTTGCCTGAAATCTGCACTTTTCCCAAAGATCTACCTCTCCAGGTACAAATATTTGGCTTCATTAGGCAGGAGGAGTCGATTCTTTTTGACATTGTGTTGGAAACTAATTATAAGACAGGACTTCGTGTCTGCTTAACAAAGCAAAATACATGTCACCAAGCATTAGATTTTATTACTGAAACGCCCTCAGGACTACTCAAGAAAAAATAAGGGCAAACGTTTTTGGTGACAAGGACAATAGAAGTGAGTTGGGCTTGTCTAACAGCTTCGTGTCCAGAAGCGTACACCTGCTGAGTTCGAAGTGTGTTATAGATGTTGCGAAGGAGGTGGCATTGGGAAAACGAGACTGACATGGATGGGACAGCATTATGGTGTAACGGTCCCATGCTGAGATTCCCCCCCCACACCTCCCCTCTCCCTCCCCCCAAACCGCAAGAGAGAAAGAAGGACAGAAAAAAAACCACAAGATGTCCAGGAGGGAAAATATGACGAGTGGCATGGCTGATTTACTGCAGGCACACGTCGCTCCATGTGCATCAAAGCTCCGCTGAGGGGTGGGTGGTGGGTGCAGTTTATTGAGTAGGGGTTTGGGGATTGTGAAGCAATGGCTTCAACAAGCTTTTGGCACTTTTTCGATGGGGGAATGGGCAGAATCATTCTTTCACAAATTCCTGATGGAGACGCAAGTTGGCAGGAAATCAATTGCAAAGCTGTGTACCCGTAGCACAAAGATCTCCAGCAGGCCCTTCAATGCTGGAGTTTAGACCATCATTCGAAGAATTTTAGGATCAAAAAATCCTTCAGTGTCAGTGAGCAATGATATTAAATCATCAGAATAAATTCAGATCATACAACTTTGTTATTTATATTATTATTTATTGAATACCTGCATGATAACTCCAAAATAATGAATAATGCACTGACCCAAATTTGGTCTTGAAATGTTGCACATGTTGCCTACATGTTTCTATATTGCACATGTTGCTGATATGTTTCTGTATTAGCCTTGTTGCCGATATGTTTATATATTACAAATGTTGCCTTTATGTTTATATATTACAAATGATGCCAATATGTTTATATATTACACATGTTGCTCATATGTTTATATATTACACATGTTGCCGATCTGTTTATATATAACACATGTTGCCCATATGTTTATATATTACAAATGTTGCCTATATGTTTCTATATTACACATGTTGCCCACATGTTTATATAGTATACATGTTGCCTCTATGTTTCTATATTACACATGTTGCCTATATGTTTCTATATTACACATGTTACCTACATGTTTCTATATTGCACATGTTGCTGATATGTTTCTGTATTAGCCTTGTTGCCGATATGTTTATATATTACAAATGTTGCCTATATGTTTCTATATTACATATGTTGCCTACATGTTTCTATATTACACATGTTGCCTACATGTTTCTATATTACACATGTTGCTGATATGTTTCTGTATTAGCCTTGTTGCCAATGTTTCTATATTACATATGTTGCCTACATGTTTCTACATTACACATGTTGCCTACATGTTTCTATATTACACATGTTGCCGATATGTTTCTATATTACACATTCTGCTGATATGTTTATCTATTACACATGTTGCCCATATGTTTCTATATTACACTTGTTGCCTATATGTTTCTACATTACACATGTTGCCTACATGTTTCTATATTGTACATGTTGCTGATATGTTTCTATATTAGCATTGTTGCCGATCTGTTTATATTTTACAAATGTTGCCGACATGTTTCTATATTACACATGTTGCCTGCATGTTTCTACATTACACATGTTGCCCATATGTTTCTATATTACACATGTTGCCTACATTTTTCTATATTACACATGTTGCCCATATGTTTCTATATTACACTTGTTGCCGATATGTTTCTATATTACCCTTGTTGCCTACATTTTTCTATATTACACATGTTGCTGATATGTTTATCGATTACACATATTGCCCATATGTTTCTATATTACCCTTGTTGCCTATATGTTTCTACATTACACATGTTGCCTACATGTTTCTATATTACACATGTTGCCTATATGTTTCTATATTGCACATGTTGCTGATATGTTTCTATATCAGCCTTGTTGCCGATCTGTTTATATTTTACAAATGTTGCCTATATGTTTCTATATTACACATGTTGCCGATCTGTTTATATATTACAAATGTTGCCTATATGTTTCTGTATTACACATATTGCCGATATGTTTATATATTACACATGTTGCCTCCATGTTTGTATATTACACATGTTGCCTTTATGTTTATATATTACAAATGATGCCAATATGTTTATATATTACACATGTTGCTCATATGTTTATATATTACACATGTTGCCGATCTGTTTATATATAACACATGTTGCCCATATGTTTATATATTACAAATGTTGCCTATATGTTTCTATATTACACATGTTGCCCACATGTTTATATAGTACACATGTTGCCTATATGTTTCTATATTACACATGTTGCCTATGTTTCTATATTACACATGTTGCCTATATGTTTCTATATTACACATGTTGCCTATATGTTTATATATAACACATGTTGTCGATATGTTAATATATTACACATGTTGCCGATATGTTTCTATATTACACATGTTACCTAAATGTTTATATATTACAAATGTTGCCAATATGTTTCTGCATTACACATGTTGCCTACATGTTTCTACATTCCACATGTTACCTAAATGTTTCTATATTACACGTTACCTAAATGTTTCTGTATTACACATGTTCCCTATATGTTTATATATTACACATGTTGCCAATATGTATATATATTACACAAGTTGCCAATGTGTTTGTATATTGCACATGTTGCCGATCTGCTTATATATTACAAATGTTGCCTATATGCTTCTGTATTACACATGTTGCTGATATGTTTATAGATTACACATGTTGCCCATATGTTTATAGATTACACATGTTACCTACATATTTCTATATTACACACATTGCTGATATATTTATATATTACAAATGTTGCCTATATATTTCTATATTACACATGTTGCCTATATGTTTATATATTGCACATGTTTCCCAAATGTTTATATATTACACATATTGCCCATATGTTTATATATTACACATGTTGCCCATATGTTTATATATTACACATGTTGCCTATATGTTTATATATTACACATGTTGCCCATATGTTTATATATTACAAATGTTGCCTATATGTTTCTATATTACACATGTTGCCCATATGTTTATTTCGTACACATGTTGCCCATATGTTTGTATATTACACATGTTGCCTATATGTTTCTATATCACACATGTTGCCAATATGTTTATATATTACACATGTTGTCTATATGTTTCTATATTACACATGTTGCCTATATGTTTCTATAGTACACATGTTGCCTACATCTTTCTATATCACATATGTTGCCTGTTGCTGTTGCTTTGTTTGATTGTTGAACAAACGCTGTTGCTTTGATTTTATTTGCGACTTCAAAACACATATCGTCATTAAAACTTTTATGACGGTGTTTCTGAACCAGAAGGTATTGATTATGGTTTGAAATCAATAAATAAACATGACAGGCCAGTTAGCTGGTGATATGGTATTAGTGATTAATGCAAAGTCTTTCTGTTCATGAGGGTTCCCTAAACATAACACAGGGTTGAGACCGAAGTTATATATAAATATGTCTGGGATGGATTTGAGAGGAAGGAGCATGTTTTACTGTTGTCTCTTACTTTCTGGATCTAGCTGAATCCATCAGTTTGGTGTCTTTGCTTTTGCTAGTCTGCCAACGGGTACCTTGTCTATTCCGATAGAATATTATGTCGGGAGGGTAGCAATATGTAGAGCCAGATAGATCTGAATAGGTAACATGCTTCGTCTGTCGCGGTAAGGAATCTGACCTGTAATAAGTTTCATGTTTAGTCCGGTTTGTCGGGTTAAGATGTATACCTATGAACATACCAGGATGTTTGAGTGATAGGTAGTATTGGGATTAAAAGATAAAGCCCCTGTATGTTACACCTGGTAGCCAAACCTTTGTCCCTTTTGGCAATGCACCCATTTAGACACTTAGTTAGGCTCTTTATTGCAACACTAAATAACTCCCTTCCCTGACATGACTTTGGAAGACGAACAGGCAAGGGGGGGGGGGGGGGGGGCGGCTCGGGGCGCCGCCGCGTAGACCGCGGCCAGCTTCATCTCCGCTGGGCCCCGCGTAGCACGCTACACACACGAGTTATGACCATGCTGCATGCTACGTGCTATAACCACGTGCAGGAGGACTGTGATTGGTTGGTGCGGAAGGCGCGAATCAATGCGGAAGGCGCGAGGAGGGTCGGCAAACGGCGGGAAGCTGCGAGACTCTGGTTGGGTGCCGCGCCGAGGCTGACGTCACCGCCAGAGGTGATAAAAAGAGCACGCCGAACTCTGCGTGCAGATTCCTGGCCCTGGCAGTCCCGGTGCAATCCCGAGTTGAGTAGCGTCCTGTCCCTGGTTGAGTTGGCTCGCATTCTTGGCCCTGGTTGAGTTGGCTTGTGAGTCCGAGCCCGAGTGGAGTTCGCTTGCTCCGTGCAACCCCGCGTTGGACCTTCGGTGCACGGACCTCGTGGGGGTCGACGAGGAGCCTGGAGTGGGCGCTGGCCCGGGCCTTCGCAGTGCTGGGGCGCTGGAGCGAGGGACCTCGTGGTGTGCAACGGAGATTGGACGGACAAGACGACGAGACCAGATAAGACCGCACACCACGTACACTACATAACGAACGTGTTATTTTCGTGATTCAGTCCCCTGTTTGTGTTTGAGGTCTGGTGTGTGGGATCCCAATTTAGGAGTTTTATTTAATATCGTGTTTCCCTGTCCCTGCCTTTATTTAATAAACCCTTGTATTATTTTCCCCTTCCATTCAAAAGCTTGTGTCCGTGTCGAGTTAATTTCCTTGCAGGATCGAAGCTGCCGTCGGCGCACTCCAGGTAAGCCTTTACCGCAGCTCCCACTTTCCTTCTTCCTCCCGCGTGACCATAGCAAAATCCGGATTGGCCGTTGCCTCAATTAAAGCCGTTTTCGGTCCATCCGCGAGCCTCTGGTATTAACCGGAGGCTATGCACGACAATATACAAAAATGCCGACACCAAAACCATAAAGCCTTTTATTTTTTTACCTCCGCCATGGAAGGTGGACAGAGGTTTTGTTCTCACATCTGTGTGTTTGTCTCTCTGTTTGTCTGTGAGTAGTATGTTTTAGAACGGTATGGACAATTTCGGACAAATTTGGTGGACAGGTTAGGTGCATGACAAGGACGAATTGATTAATTTTCGTGAAGATCCAAATCAGGATCCGGATATGAGGATTTTTTGATTTTCTTCAATTTTTTTTCTTCAATTTTTTTAAAGTGATTCTTTCACCATTGAGGCCAAAAACGATATATAGCATGATATTTCAAAAGGTTGGGGGTGAGTTATGGCAAAACGAGGTGGATGAACCCCTTCTCCCCAACACAGCTCATCAGTTTATCCCCACTCATGGTGTTGTGGACCAACTGTGCCAATCCTAAGGTGAGTAAATATCAAAGACTTCATGGGTCAAATTAATTTACATTCTCTTCGATAGTCAGAGAAAGAGTCAATTAAAACGTGAGGTTCAGCAAAACCACAGACGAACAAATGAGGACTCACACAAAAAAGTGTCAAAGACATTTAAGGGAATGCACCTGAGAGCTGGAAGCATTCCTCGATCCATCCAGGTAATTTGCATGTGATCAACGCTGTGCATTGACCCAAATTGATTAAGGTTAAATTTGCGAAGATTTACTTATCAAAGGTAAGGTACCCTTAATCAATTTTCTAACAACTGGAGGTGATGCAAGCACCTCGGTTGGGTTGTTAGGGTTAGTGTTCGCAACTGAAGCAACAGTTCACGATGCTGGAAACCCAGGTTCATGTCCCATTGTCCCAAGGACTACGTGACCCCAACAATCGACAATTAATGCTTTTTAAGGTTGTGATTTGTCTCTACTTGTGAAAAGTCATGCATGAGCTCCTCTAGGAGCCTCAGGTCGCAAAACAAACACCTGATTGGAGCGACTTACAGGTGCAAGTAAACTTTAGTGTTTTAACATTTTCACACTTGAATGTGGAAACATTTTGTCAGGGTACAAATGTGATTCAATTTGCGTACGTTGAGGCAACAATTTAGCGTCAGGCAAGTTGTTCTATTCACAATGCTGCGATGGCCAACAGTGATTAATGCGGTACACGTGTTAATGTGTGATGAAGAATGTTTACTTAACACCTGAAGATGTGTTTCTCTGTGTTTCTCCATGCGTTGATAAGGTTGCTTTCTCTGACACTGTCATCCTGTAAGCACCTAGAGGGCCTTAAAACTGCCAACGTAGTCGCGGATTGTGACGAGTGAGTGGGCCGCAAATCCGGCACAGTCCGGTCACCACTTTCCTGGGGAATTAGGCCGAGCACGCGATCGGTGAGCCCATGTGCACAGCATCCCCCACCTGTCCACCTAGCTCTCTGCCTCCACGCTTTGTGGTTGTCATATGGTCATTGAACCTTGTGCATGGCTAATAGTGAAGTGATTAAATTATTTACTTTGCTGAGTTGTCGATTCACTCGCCCTCTGAGGATAGTCCAGACAGAGGTCAACCGGTACACGTGGCTCATTGTGAGGTCATGGGATGAACAACCAATGGCAAGGACAACTATCACAAAACACCCACAGGCAATGTCTTCTTGGAGTAAAGATCTTCATCACTTTGAAATGTTCCACAAATGGTAACTTTCTACTGAATTATATATTCCTGATTATATGTGCTCAAAAAGGTACTGGTTTATATCAGGAGAAGTTTTTTTTTTTAAAGATACTTTATAAAAGTTTTTTTTAAAATACAAATGAAAGAATCAGCATCGACATGATAGGCAACAAAGATAATTCAAACTCAGAATGGAACATTGAATAATTACAAATCACTGCAACATGCAATAACTGAAAACAGCAAAAACTAGAACGCCACTCAGTAGAGCGCATACTCCCGCCGTGGGTCAAGTTGGAATAGTACGATTTCACAAAAGTTTGAGGGAGTAGTTCAGTGACAACACAAGACAAGACAACACAAGACAGACACTGCACAGATATATATTTAGAATATATAGAAGATAATGTTAAAAAAAAACAAGGCAATTTCACTTACATTTTCGGATTCAGCGTTCAATTCTATATAAGTGAGTGTATTTTGAGGCCTGTGTGACGTCAAATAAAATTGTAAGCCAGGAAAACGTTCGTTTCATTCCTTAGGGATACAACATGTAAAACTGGCCCAAACGTCAAAACAACACTCGCTCATTTAAGTCGTACAATCTAATACGATCACTCATTCTTCTGGGAACAATCCCGTGCACATGCCGGTCACACCTATAAGTCACCTAAGTCTTTATAAGTTCATCAAATACTGACACCGCGATTGACATTCGCTGAGGTAAATGTTGATATCTCCTCTGAGGTGAAAAAAAAAAGAGAGAAGAAAAAAACTGTTTTAAAGCATTACACGTATCAAACGATACATTTTATGAAACGGGGAAACCAAATACACACTTTGGTGGTTTTAAAATGACAGAATATCTCTATTAGAAAAAAAAAGAAATGAACATTGAAGACGACGCTGCTAACAAAATACACCGCTCTAACGCATAACCACGAGTTTAAACTACATTTACAACAAATATGAAAAACTATTTTCATATCACAATGTTAAATATAGAAGATAATGTTTAAAAAAAATGAGCCCTATCTTCCAATGGTAAAACAAATCCTTCAAAAAATTCCTGGATCTGGAATAATAACCTGAGCTTCACCAAAAACTAAGCAATTCTTCCTTATCCCAAGGGCAATCATCCCACCAACTTTCATCCAAATCCGTTCAGAACTTTTCCAGATATCTTGTTCACGAACACACATACGCACGCACACACACACACACACACGGACGGACACGATCGAATGCATTACTTCCTGGTGGAAGTAATAAAAAAAAACATTCAAGAAAATAATGAGTTTAGGCGACCTTGACCTTTTGACCTCAAAATCAATAGGTTTCAGTGATGCAATATGCAAACCCTGCTCAAATATCAAGTCAATAAGATGAAAATTGATGATTTTATGCAACCTTGACCTTTTGATCTGAAAAAACTACAACAATCGGCTTGAAGGTTTTGATTGGTGAACCAATTCAGTGACCCAATATGCAAATTATTAAAATTTCAGGTGAATTGGACGAAAATTGACGATTTTATGCAACCTTGACCTTTTTATACAAAAAACAACAACAATCGGCTTCTAGCTTTTGATTGGTGAACCAATTCAGTGACCCAATATGCAAATTCTTTAAAATTCAGGGCAATTGGGTGAAAATTAATAGTTTTATGCAACCTTGACCTTTTTATACAAAAAACAACAACAATCGGCTTCTAGCTTTTGATTGGTGAACCAATTCTGTGACCCAATATGCAAATTCTTTAAAATTCAGGGCAATTGGATGAAAATTGACGATTTTATGTGACGCTTACCTTTGACCTTTTGCCCAAATTATTAATTTGGCTTCTCCATATTTCATGCATGGAAATGGTTGTAAAATGTCATGAAGATGATGATATTTTCATAATCAAGCTTTGTTGAAAATTTGATGACAAAAGCTCAAATGGTTAAAAAGTTATGGCCCAGACAGACACACAGACAGACAGACAAACACAAATAAGTGATTGCTAAACCTCGCTCCCCACTGCGCAGGGGACGGGCTAATGAAGTATTGAAGGTCACATGACAGAGTGCATGAGAGGGAAAAGAGCGTTAAGTAAAAGAGAGAACTTCAGACGCTTATTCGATTTATGGTCTGCAAAATGATTTTCAAAGGGCATATGCACTTTGACCTGTTGAACCCAGAATGTAACCAATGCATCCTTCTAAATTACAGTACACTTGCATTGGCACTCCCATCCTCCAGGTGGGAATGCCCACTTCAGCCCACATTCAGTGGGCAATTAAAAGTGATGATATTTCCACAAAGTGATATTTTCTTCTGGAAAATACAGTACACTTGAAAAAAATTAGGATATACTGCAACCATATTTGGCCTTGCTGGACCATACTGTAATGTTTTGAAGTTTTTGTCAAACACACACACACACACACACACACACACACACACACACACACACACACACACACACACACACACACACACACACAAACATACCATAGTTTGGAATAGAAGAGGGCCACAAAATCTGTCACAAAAATGCACCAAACAATTTATTTATTTTTTGGGATACATAATCGAGGCTCATGTAAGAGCTAACACATTGAACATGAAAACATGCACAGACACATAAAACATGCAATGAAGGGAGCGGGAGCCAAGAGCGGGAGAGAGGGAAGCACACAAACACAACAACAGAAGAGAACAGGGACGTCGGTATATCTGTGGAAGGGGGAGGGCTGGGGGAGGTGGGAGGGGTACACGGTATAAAGCAAATGAACACTTCTAGGAATTTCAGGAAAGAAGTTGGGGATTTAAAGAGGTGGATTTGGAGTGTTTTAACGGGGGTAGAAAAGATCAAGGTTTTGGATGGAGGAAGATAAAAGATGGTGGTGAACAGCTGTTTTAAAGACTTGGAGGGTGGAGTGGGATTGAAGAGAGTGAGGGAGTTTGTTCCAGAGGCAGGAGAAAAGAGGAATGAAGGAGTGAAGGTGAGCAGAGAGCCTAGATTTTGGCACTTTAACCATCAGAGGGTTGCTGGCAGATCTTGTGCGACCTGTAGGAATATTTGGGGGACAGAGCACAGAGAGGGCTGGGGGGGCTAGGCCAGACAGGAGTCGGTAGAAGACAGAAAGACCACCAACCTGTCTGCGGTGAGAGAGAGAGAAAGGCCATCAGAATCAGCTTCATCACGGGAGATTCCAATGATTCTGAATGCTTTGGTTTCCACAGCGTGAAGCCTAACTAGGTGTGAGGCAGGAGCACCAGCTCAAGGAACAAAATCAAAGCCATACACCAACTCGCAGAACCAGTGTTCCAGTACAGCTGCGGAACAAGCGATATCAAAAAACTACATATCAAAACAATGTGCTAAGTCATAACAAAATAATTAATGCTCTTTAAGGTTGTGATTTGCCTCTGCTGGTGAAAAGTCATGGATGAGCTCCTCTAAGAGCTTCAGGTCACATAACAAACAACTTATTGCAGCGACTTACAGGTACTACCTAATGACTTTGGGTAGTAGGTTGTAAACAGCAACTGCCCAGGGTAGTACTACCGTTCTGACTTAGTTGCATTAAAGTGGTGCACAGAACCATCTTACACTCTCCGTGTCTGGATTGCTGGTCTTACTTCCTGTCTCACTCAAACTACAGCTACCGGGCTAGCTTCAATCTCTCTTTCTCACAAACAAGCACCATACACTTTTCATCATACACTTTTCTTCTCTTTTATTTAAGGCCCGGCCTCAATGAGGGCTATATGGTCCGTGCCTGGAGCCTTCAGCGTTAAAAAAAAAAAAAAAGGAAATTGCTCACTATCGACAAAATGTTCTATAAAAAGCAAGGCATCCTGGGAATGTATCTGACTCGGAAAGGAGGTAGTTGCGTGATGGAACTTAATTAATTGCACAGATTGATGACTATAGGATTAGCAGAGTCCATGAAAAGCGCAACAGACTACTGAATACAATTTGTGTGCAAGAATGAACACAACAAACCAGAAAAGGTATCTCTCGCTCACCTCGCAAAAAAACTTCCAAAAACAGGTGCAATTGGAATATGTCACACACCAAAATGAAACAGCAACAAATACAGCCCGAACTATTGCAAAAAAGACAAAAGAAAATTACAAGATGAAATACCAGCAGATATATAGTGACAACTGGGAGAAAGACAAAAGAGCAGGGAAATTTTTTTTTTTTTTAAGTTGAACAGATTTGAGATAGACAAAGAAGGATCACTGGAATGGCTAAGAAATGGTCAGGTCAATTGGGATGGAGGAAAAATCATTGTAAATGCCCAAGACCAAGAACTCTACACCAATGGCTTTAAAAAAGATGGCGGGGCTGAGTCAATGGGATTAGTGTGGGTTCTGCAATGTAGAAACAGAAAACACGAGTCACCTCCTATCCGAATGTAAAAAAAACTCATGTCAAAGCAACTGTACACACAAAGGCACACAAAGGTATTTAAAGTAATCTTCTGGCATATCTACAGAAATTTCAATATCCCAGTTCCACAAAACTCATGGAACCATGAACCAAAAGTCACATTGAAAACAAGGACATAATGCTCACGTATGACCTGATGATCTCATCCAGTGTGGACATAGAAAACAAGAAGACGTCATGCAGAGCATGATACTTGCAAAATCCGCACCCCTCTCCCCAATAATTGTTTTCCCATTGATACAGCAAATTGTCCATTTCATCAAGATTAAAATTGACAATCTTGATCAAAGCTCGGGTCAATAGGAAGAAAAGTGACGATTTTTCAGATGAAAAATGATGATTTTGGAAGGTTGACCTTGAGTTGGCCTTTGACCTTTTGACCTCAAAAATAGTTGGTTTCCCTGTTTAGTGACTCTATGTGCAAATGCTGTTCAATTTTCAAGTCAATCGGATGAAAATTGACGGTTTTTCAGATGAAAAGTGATGATTTTGGAAGTTTGACCTTGAGTTGACCTTTGACCTCAAACATAGTACGTTTCCCAATTTAGTAACTCGGTATGCAAATGCTGTTCAATTTTCAACTCAATCGGTTGAGAATTGACAGCTTTTTAGATGAAAATTGATGATTTTTAACATTTGACCTTGAGTTGACCTTTGACCTTTTGACCTCAAAAATAGTTCATTTCACAATTTATTGACGCAATATACAAATGCTATTCAATTTTCAAGTCAATCGGGTTTAAAATGTCGATTTTAGAAATTTGACCTCCAGATGACCTTTGACCACAAAATCAATAGGCTTCTCAATCGGGACGACCTATACAACTTGGTAAAGTTTCGTGACGATCGGTTTAGAATTGTGACCTGTAGGCCGGTGACAAACAGACAGAACCACAAACGGAACCGACCAATATACTTGAAAAATCTTCGATTTTGCAAGTAATGAAGCACTGCGGCCGGACATAGTACTCAGATATAAAAAGGAAAAGAAGGAATTTATAACTGAGGTTTTAGTACTCAGTTATTTTGGTCTAGATAATGCATAAATGAAGAAAATTGGATTGGGGCAAGAGGTACGCAACAGAAAAGGTACCACCCTTCACATGGGCGAGGAGAAGGTATTTAATAATTATTATTATGTTGTACACCTGTTCTGCATGTCATTGAGCCTTAGACAAAAATTTTAGGGTTGAAGGTTGATGGAGGTGGGGCTAGAAAAATATCTCAGAGGTAGTGCACTCACCTTTGAGCATTGTAGTCTGATTCCTTATTCAACTATGAACCATTACCCTGTTTTTTTCGCAAACGGGGTAATGCATCAATGTTCTTCAGATGTTGAGTGTTCAACACCGTTCTTCAGATGTGACCTTAAGCCGGGGTTCTGTCTTCTCGCATTGGTTGCTGCTGCTGGGTGTGAAAGACCCCATTGTTGTCTTTCGCAAGAGGAGGCCATTGTGTGCAACGAGCCAGTAAAGGGAGAATAAAAGTTTAAACGTTCACAATTAAAAACAACTCAAACACCCTGACGTTTCGTGCTTTATCGAAATGCTCTCTCGACTCATGGAAATGAAATAACCCTCCACGGGATCATTGATTAGGTGAGAGCTTATTGGATATCCCCTCCCATTACGGGTGAGAAATGTGATTGGGCCTTGATATTTATATGACTTCTAATGGTATTTATATGATGACTGCTAATTTATTAGCCCGACCACTGCACAGCAGGAGATGGGGTTACTTCTGTGTATCTGTCCGGGCCGGAACTTTTTTTTTTACTATTTCAGTTTTGACATCAAATTTTCACAAAGCTTCATTATGATAATATGGAGACGACAAATTAATAATTTTATCAAAAGGTCAAAGGTCAGCGTCACATAAAATCCTCAATTTTCATCCGATTGACCTGAAATTTCAATTTACCATTTGAGTTTTGTCATCAAATTTTCAACAAAGCTTTATTATGATAATATGGAGAAGATAAACGAATAATTTGGTCAAAAGGTCAAAGGTCAGCATCACATAAAATCCTCAATTTTCATCCGATTGACCTGAAATTTCAATTTACCATTTGAGTTTTGTCATCAAATTTTCAACAAAGCTTTATTATGATAATATGGAGAAGGTGAATGAATAATTTGGTCAAAAGGTCAAAGGTCAGCATCACATAAAATCCTCAATTTTCATCCGATTGACCTGAAATTTCAATTTACCATTTGAGTTTTGTCATCAAATTTTCAACAAAGCTTTATTATGATAATATGGAGAAGATAAACGAATAATTTGGTCAAAAGGTCAAAGGTCAGCATCACATAAAATCCTCAATTTTCATCCGATTGACCTGAAATTTCAATTTACCATTTGAGTTTTGTCATCAAATTTTCAACAAAGCTTCATTATGATAATATGGAGAAGATAAATGAATAATTTGGTGAAAATGTCAAAGGTCAGCGTCAAATAAAATCGTCAATTTTCATCCAATTGACGTGAAATTTCAATTTACCATTTGAGTTTTGTCATCAAATTTTCAACAAAGCTTTATTATGATAATATGGAGAAGGTGAATGAATAATTTGGTCAAAAGGTCAAAGGTCAGCATCACATAAAATCGTCAATTTTCATCCAATTGACGTGAAATTTCAATTTACCATTTGAGTTTTGTCATCAAATTTTCAACAAAGCTTTATTATGATAATATGGAGAAGGTGAATGAATAATTTGGTCAAAAGGTCAAAGGTCAGCATCACATAAAATCGTCAATTTTCATCCAATTGACGTGAAATTTCAATTTACCATTTGAGTTTTGTCATCAAATTTTCAACAAAGCTTTATTATGATAATATGGAGAAGGTGAATGAATAATTTGGTCAAAAGGTCAAAATCACATAAAATCCTCAATTTTCATCCGATTGACCTAGAATTTTAAGAATTTGGATATTGAGTCACTGAATTGGTTTATCAATCAAAAACTACAAGCCGATTGTTTTTGTTTTTTTAAATCAAAAGGTCAAAGGTTAAGGTTGCGTAAAATCAGCAATTTTCACCTGATTGACCTGAAATTTAAAGATTTTGCATTTTGGGTCACTGAATTGGTTCACTAATCAAAACGTAGGAGTCGATTGTTTTGTTTTGTTTAGATCAAAAGCTCAAATGTCAAGGCTGCGTAAATTCATCAATTTTCATCTTTTTCTTTTTTAACTGTTTTCGATATTTTGACCATACGGAAAAATAAGACGACGTCTTAATATAAACGTTCAAGGACGGGCTTTGTATTTTCAGATGCTTTCTAGTTTATCATAATAAGTTCATTTAATTTTATCAGATCTGATGTGTACATTTACTTATTTGCTTGTTATGGTGTCTGCCTAGCTATTACCTTGGGATCCTCCATTTCCATAGTCCTGTGCCTTCTTTAAATAAACCTGTTATTCCTCAAGAAGATGTTTCGTGTGGTGACCCACCTTACAAACCTCTCACGTGAGAAAACATGTTGGTGCAGTTTTGGGTGAATCCCTGGAAGAGGTAAAAATTGGTAACATTTCCTTCAAGAAACCTGGGAATTTGCATTTCTGACCAGGGCGTGAAGGACTAACTCACGAGGGTCTAACTCCGCTCAGTCCAAAGTCATGTGATCCGGCCTATCCTCAGGAGTTAAATAATTGCCGGTGTGGCATTTCGGTGTTAGCAGGACCATCGACCCGACAGTACTATAACACAGAAAGCTTAGGGAATAAAATATAAATGTGCGTCCTTTTACCATGGGCACACTGCTTAGGGCCTATGGGGTTTGCACTTGCAGTCATCGATTGGAAGCCATACTAGGTGTCCTCATGATACCGGTAGACAAGCACCATCTGGCTGAGGATGTGTGGTTCACAAACCACGATATATTCTGATGAATTCACTTCTTCTGCGGAACCTTTTAATGGGTGCATGTGTCCCTCGGAGAGGTCATCCAATATTGCCTGTAAGGAGGTTCCCGTGGCATAGAGAGAATATTTTTTTTACACCCTTGGGTGTCAAGGATCAACATTTTACGAGGTGATTAAACTTTTGCCATTAAAGACGTTCCTTTCCCAGCAAAAGGTTTCTAAAAGCTTGAGTTGAGGAGTAATTGTCGGTTTTCTTTTGGCGTTAATAGATACATTTTATAGAGTCAGTGCAATTCTGCACACCTATGAAGAGTAACGGAGGTTTTTTTTTTTTGGTTTTTTTTGTATACAAGATCGAGGCTCATGTAAGAGATAACATTAATGAGAAAAAAACAAACGGACACATGAGACGAAATAGAGGGAGCGGGAGACAAGATGGGGAGAGAGGGGAAAGCACACAGGTACAACATTTGAGAGCAGGGACATCGGGAGATCTGTGGGAGGGAGAGGGCTTGGGGGGAGGTGGAAAGGGAAGGGAGGGAGGTGGGAGAGGTATAAAACATTTGAACATTGCTAGGACTTCCAGGAAAGAAGTCGGGATTTCAGAAAAGTGGACCTGGGAGTAAATTAACGGGGGTAGAAAAGATCAAGTTTTGGATGGAAAAGATCAATGTTTGGGATGGAAAAGATCAAGGTTTGGGATGGAAAAGATCAAGGTTTTGGATGGAAAAGATCAAGGTTTTGGATGGAAAAGATCAAGGTTTGGGATGGAAAAGATCAAGGTTTTGGATGGAAAAGATCAAGGTTTGGGATGGAAAAGATCAAGGTTTTGGATGGAAAAGATCAAGGTTTTGGATGGAAAAGATCAAGGTTTGGGATGGAAAAGATCAAGGTTTTGGATGGAAAAGATCAATGTTTGGGATGGAAAAGATCAAGGTTTGGGATGGAAAAGATCAAGGTTTTGGATGGAAAAGATCAAGGTTTGGGATGGAAAAGATCAAGGTTTTGGATGGAAAAGATCAAGGTTTGGGATGGAAAAGATCAAGGTTTTGGATGGAAAAGATCAAGGTTTTGGATGGAAAAGATCAAGGTTTGGGATGGAAAAGATCAAGGTTTTGGATGGAAAAGATCAAGGTTTGGGATGGAAAAGATCAAGGTTTTGGATGGAAAAGATCAAGGTTTTGGATGGAAAAGATCAAGGTTTTGGATGGAAAAGATCAAGGTTTTGGATGGAAAAGATCAAGGTTTTGGATGGAAAAGATCAAGGTTTGGGATGGAAAAGATCAAGGTTTTGGATGGAAAAGATCAAGGTTTTGGATGGAAAAAATCAAGGTTTTGGATGGAAAAGATCAAGGTTTTGGATGGAAAAGATCAAGGTTTGGGATGGAAAAGATCAAGGTTTGGGATGGAAAAGATCAAGGTTTTGGATGGAAAAGATCAAGGTTTGGGATGGAAAAGATCAAGGTTTTGGATGGAAAAGATCAAGGTTTTGGATGGAAAAGATCAAGGTTTTGGATGGAAAAGATCAAGGTTTTGGATGGAAAAGATCAAGGTTTTGGATGGAAAAGATCAAGGTTTTGGATGGAAAAGATCAAGGTTTGGGATGGAAAAGATCAAGGTTTTGGATGGAAAAGATCAAGGTTTGGGATGGAAAAGATCAAGGTTTTGGATGGAAAAGATCAAGGTTTTGGATGGAAAAGATCAAGGTTTGGGATGGAAAAGATCAAGGTTTTGGATGGAAAAGATCAAGGTTTGGGATGGAAAAGATCAATGTTTGGGATGGAAAAGAACAAGGTTTGGGATGGAAAAGATCAAGGTTTGGGATGGAAAAGATCAATGTTTGGGATGGAAAAGATCAAGGTTTGGGATGGAAAAGATCAAGGTTTTGGATGGAAAAGATCAAGGTTTGGGATGGAAAAGATCAAGGTTTTGGATGGAAAAGATCAAGGTTTTGGATGGAAAAGATCAAGGTTTTGGATGGAAAAGATCAAGGTTTTGGATGGAAAAGATCATGGTTTTGGATGGAAAAGATCAAGGTTTTGGATGGAAAAGATCAAGGTTTGGGATGGAAAAGATCAAGGTTTGGGATGGAAAAGATCAATGTTTGTGATGGAAAAGATCAAGGTTTGGATGGAAAAGATCAAGGTTTTGGATGGAAAAGATCAAGGTTTTGGATGGAAAAGATCAAGGTTTTGGATGGAAAAGATCAAGGTTTTGGATGGAAAAGATCAAGGTTTTGGATGGAAAAGATCAAGGTTTTGGATGGAAAAGATCAAGGTTTTGGATGGGGGAAGATAAGAGATGGTGGTGTACAGCTGTTTAAAAGACCTGGAGGGAGGAGTGCGATTGAAGAGAGTGAGGGAGTTTGTTCCAGAGGCTGGAGAAAAGAGGAATGAAAGAGTGAAGGTGAGCAGAGAGTCGAGATTTTGGCAATTTCACCAGAAGAGGGTTGCTGGCAGATGTTGTGTGTCCTGTAGGAACATTTGGGGGACAGAGTACAGACAGAGCTGGGGAGCAAGGCCGGAGAGGAGTCGGTAGAAGACAGAAAGACCACCAACCTGCCTGCGGTGAGTAAGTGAAAGGCCCTCGGAGTTAGCTTCATCGCGGGAGATTCCAATGATTCTGAAAGCTTTGGTTTCAACAGCGTGAGGCCGAGCTTGGTGCGAGGCAGGAGCACCGGCCCAGAGGGGAGAACAGGTTACAGTGCGTACGTCATTTGTAAATACGTTGGTACAAAAAGGAAGCTTGAAATTACACAATAATCATCACAGCTGCGTACTGACAATAAAGCATATGTCTCAATATGAATACGATCGCACGACAAGGTACAGCATCACTCGGGGAGGCTGCAACATAAATCGCAAACGCAAATGCCGAACAAGTAATTGGTATTGTGATAAATAATGACGTTCAGCGAACTTGAAACAACAGAGTTACAAAATGCCCGCATGAGCTTATGCATGACTAGTTTCTAATGAAGATGCTTTTGCACCAAGAGCCAAAAGGGTTTATCAATCACTGCACAAGCACTTAACGATTGTATGAATCTGAGAAAGCTTGTCCGATCACCGATGTGATTCTACACAACAGTCAGCTGTGCATCCTCAAATGTCGTTACATTACATCAAGTAAACCTCAAATATTAAGCAACACTGTAAATTGCTCAAATTGGAGTACGTATATCTATATGAACAGATATAACTCTTTTGCCCTATTTTATGAGCTTATGTGACAAAAAATGCAATAACATTTTATATGTGACTTAAGGTAATTAGGTATAGTTATTTCCTCACTTGAAAAATGGCGATATGCTGATGCGTCGAGGTACATGTGCTCTATGTTTAACGCACGATGCAAATACAAAGCGAAACCTTCAGAAAGACGACTTTGCGCACGCACGTTTGAAGTACATCCTGGAGTACGATCTTTTTTTTTTTTCCACATCACATCTTTTTTGCAAGGGCCGAGTCGTGCCTGTGCATGGCCACAGTTACTTTTAACGTGCATGGCAAGCAGAGTGTGGCTGCACCTTCGATCGTCTTGTTAGTCACCCCGTTCACTCAAGAAGCCCTGATCCCGTCCTGACAGTTACAAGGTCGAAGGCAAGCGGAACACGAAGAGGGAATGGGGTTCGGTAGAGAGGGGGTTATCGGGAAGGGAGCTGGAAGATTGAATGAAACAGAAAATATTTCAAACAAGCTAAAAACACCATTCCAGAGCCACCCACCCATCGCTCGTCCATCCTTACCCTAAACTACAGCCCTCACGGATTAATTTCATTGCATTGATTGGAGCTTCTGCTGGCACATCAATTCTCCTGGGATCTCAGTGCTATTTCAGGTCCATCCTACTCCTTTGCTCCCCCCTAATGTCTACTCTTCGTCTGAATACCCTCTATCATTGCGTCGTTCTTTGGTTTGGGCATCATTAGAATGATGGTTCACAGGAGAAAGATGTAGAACCACTGTCATGGCACTTTGGCTGGAAGCCTCTTTAGTACGGCGGATAGGTGAAATATTTGGGATAATTGTGCCTTTGATGATACGAGCACGAGAGTTGGAACACAGTTAGAGTATGCCCTAAGGAAGATATTTGGCTATAGGGCCATCGCAGATTTGTCCTGTGACAACAATGGCGGCCATTTTTCAAAAAAGGACAAATCCACGATGGCCCTCTAGCCAAATATCTTTCTAACGACATACTCTGACTGTGTGCCAATTGCCATGCTTGTATCATCAAAGGCACAATTCCTGCACCTATCTGCCATACTACTTGGTACTCCATACTTGTGAAGTACCCAATTCTTGGATCGAGAGATATAGGTTTGGTGGGATCAGATACCTTTATCTACAGCACTAAGCACAATCGCTGTCAGAAAACATCAGGAAATCAGTTCTTCAAGATCGCAAACCCCATAACAACTGAACTCTTCGGAGAATTGTGGAACTCACGTGGGAGCAACAAAAAGGTAAACAATTGTCTGTGGTTTCTCAGTAAACCTGGAATGTTTTGTATTTTAGACACTGAATTCTAAGACGACAAACACCAACATAGTTAACCTTTTTTGAGTTTCATCCTTATTTAAATCTATCATGCCTCAAATGTGCAGATATGCTCATCAAAGCTGCATGAAATCAAGAAATCTGCAATTGCTTCTGCCTTTTCTCTTCTTTTCTTCTTTACTCCCGATTCATCATTCCGTTCCGCAAGAAGGATTATTAAAATGTCCATTTATCGAAGGAAAAGCAATGTGCATTAATTTTTCTCCATGTCCTTTGTCAAGACTAACCTTCGCAGCTCTACAGCCAAATCACATCCACACTGAATTCACCTCCACAATGCCCGATGGATTTTTCCTCCATTTTGCGACATAGTGAGAGGATAAACCCTCCAAACCACTCGGGAATAAAAACGTTATGGTATGATGCCATCATCCAATAAGACAACAAAACAAATACTTCTTCAAAACAAATTTCCATACTCTTTCTCCAGCACTTGAAGCATCCTTGGCAAGGAATACACTAGGTTGTTTGGCATTACCTTTATCAGCAATATTCATGGCAGAAACGTAAAATCTCACCAGGATGCTTGTACGCAATGGCCTACTATTGCTAAATACCATGTGATGGCAGCTTTAATTTTCACAAGTGAATCCTTGCAGTTGGGATGGCCGGCTTAATATCCATCCGACTCATCGATGCAATATCGTACCTGGAATTCATGGGCAGGTTGGGAATCGAACCTAGCTTACAGGGCTCAAAGATGAACACTCAGGCCTCTTAGCTATCCCACATGAGAGTCTGCTGGTAAATTTGTATCCTCATAATATTTTGGTGCCAATTCATATTGATGACACAAATACAATGTTCCATCAGATTCCTTCTGGAATGTTCTCAGGACGTCCACTGAGTAATGTTTTTTTTTTTGGAACTGCGCATGTGTGATTAATTTGGAGACATTAATTGGGGTCACAACGTTATTGATATATCGCTGACATGTAATCAAAAGGCCTATGGTAATCTAACGCGCACTTCTCTTAGAGTGGTCTAATCTAGGTTTGATTCCCGAACACTGTGACCACCTGTCCTGTATTCAAGGGGATCGTCACGTTTTATACCTTCCCGGTGCGCCATTTGTCCCGTATTCTCAGTATTCCGGCTTGCTTAATCCGGTCGTGATGCCAATTACCATGCCGAAGAATATTTCTGCAATGAAAACGTCACAGATTTCATTGGCAGACAAAGTGTCAGATCGACACTTGTTTCTGACCAATCAGACTGCCCAAACTCGTGAGGGAATCACGACACGTACCTATACAGCACCTGATGACGCAATCATTGTCTGCGTGCTGGCAGAGTAAATCATGTACGGCAGCACAATCTATAGTCAGTAGTTACCCTCGCCCATGAGTATTGTAAGCCAGCTTATGTAGCAGCGATCCGATATGCAATTACTTTTTTGTGTGTGTGCAAAATATAAGACTCATGGGAGACCACAAAACAGAACAAATGAATACAATGGGAAGCAGGTGAATACACCAACAGGAGTGCAGAGGGAAACAACAGAGACATGTAGGAAGAATGGTCGATGAAAGGAAGAAGAGCTGGAAGAAGAGGACGGACAAACCATGGATTAATCAGCAATGGAACAAAACATGGAAACTGTGGAAGAGGGAGAGGGGAGAAAACACAACTTGGAGAGGAATTGGTGAGCTTGGGAATGGATGAATACGATGTCAATGCAATACAAACTGACCTTGTATTAAAGATGTATGACATATCGTCATTCTTCAGGAGGTTCTCCATTAATTCGATCTCCGATATGCTCATGTAGACCGGGACAATGGTATAGGTAAAGGTGTCACATTGAGAGCCAAAGGAGTAACCACAATGATCACTTCGTATTTTTAGCACATCTTTGAGCTTTTTCATTAGTGGATCTTGGCAAGTCATTACTACAGTAACGCCAGCCTCCCTCAGACCATTGACAAACCCTTCTACCCCATGTAACGTAGTGCCAATATGAAGATTCTGTTTTAATGACGCTCGACCCAACTGCTCAATTGTTCACCTCTGTGGGTCATCCAGCAACACTGGCTTTAAATCCATTTCCTTTAGGTTGTGGCTCATCCTCTCAGGCATGGTGCATTTCCATTCAGATGCACACAATGCTCAAAAGTATCTGTCTGTGGTTTAAGCCGCAAAACACTCCCCAATGGTCAGGTTATGAATTGTAAGGATATGGTCCATGTGGCTGTCCAAACACAGACAGTGTGTAGAGTTGCCTTGCATGATGGGCTCCTTTGAGGTATAGAGGTGACAAGTGAGGCAAAATGGATAATCACCAGGAAAGGCCACAGTACAGTTGCATGCAGCTAGTACTGCAGTCGTATGATCATCTTTAGTGTTACTTGAATGAATCTCCAAGAGAAATCCGGAGAAAGATGGTAAAAGGATAAACGCACGAGTAAATTAATTAATTAATTAATTAATTCATTCATTAATTAAGTAAATAAATTCACTCGTATAACCTTGCGCATCGTTGCGCAAGGTTATACGCTATTTGCGCAAAATTGCGCTTTTTGGCAGTGAATCCTGTTTCCAGGTGGCCACCGTAGCACCAACATCCGGTGACCAAAAGCAACCTCCCCAGTGTAAACCACTTGCCAATCACTCACGATGTAATAAGCATATGATGGGCCCACTTTACCACTTTAACCCACCGTAGTAATTGAAAATCATGTCTATGGGCCAATAGAGGGCTAGAAGTGTAATCAAAAACAAAATAAACTAGAAAGCATCAAAAATACAAAGCTCATCCGCGTTTCCTTTATTCGGACTTCTACTTCTTACGTCTGCTAAGCATGACAAAAACAGCTAAAACCAAAAAAAACACAAAAAGATTGACGATTTTAGCCAACCTTGACCTTTTGACCTCAAAAGCAATAGGCTTTCGTGCCCTAATATGCAAACCCAGCTCAAATTTCAAGTCAATCAGATGGAAATTGACGATTTTGTGACCTTGACAGAGCACAGGATACACTCCATGAATTGGGTCATATTGGGTCTCTGCAATATTGATATTTTATACAACCTTGACCTTTGACTTTTTGACCTAAAAACAAAAAGCAATCGGCATGAAGGTTAATTGGTGAACCAATTCAGTGACCCAATACGCAAATTCTTAAAATTTCAGGTCAATGGGATGGAAATAAACGGTTTTATGCAACCTTGACCTTTTTATACAAAAAACAACAACAATCAGATACTAGCTTTTGATCGGTGAATCAATTCAGTGACCCAATATGCAAATTCTTAAAATTTCAGGTCAAATGCATGAAAATTGATGATTTTATGTGACGTTGATCTTTGACCTTTTAACCAAATTATTAATTTGTCTTCTCCATACTCTCACAATAAAGCTTTGTTAAAAATCTGATGACAAAAGCTCAAATGGGAAAAAAGTTACGGCTTAGACAGACAGAGACACACACACACACACACACACGCGCGCGCACACACACACGTGCACACACACACACACACACACGTGATTGAAAAAACCTGTTTTTTTATTTCTTTTTTGTTTTTGATTTTTGCCCCCAGAAATTTTTACTTTAAGGAAGTCCATCTTGATCCTGCATTTGTCACTTCTGGGAGGCGAAATAACCACATTCCATACAATACTTGAATTTAGCCATATTCATATTTTCATTAAATCTTGCTGCTAAATGATTCCCAGTTTCCACGTACCTGATTCCTCCACAACACTACACAATGGAAAGAGGACAACAGCAACATTCGAGTCCAAGTGAGTGAGATCAAAGGGAGTGGGAGGACACATGGGGGTGTACAAGTTGCGCACAAGCTGAATGAAACATAGGAAGAAGAGGAAGGGGAAAAGTGGGGATGAAACACAAAAATAACAAAGTGGTATCATCTGTAATAATATATATGAATCATCTCATCAAGAGGATCAGATCATCAGTTTTAATATGTTGTGACGGTTGTGAGCCCACCAGAGGACATCGTGCACCTCTCGGGCAGGTAAAAGCACCTACATAAAATAGAATCAGTTATGTCGTAGTATTCTGTTTAACAATTAAGTTAGATGAAATACACAAGATAAATATGTATTGCACGTATGAGAAAGTGTAAGGTTCTGGTCCTTTCCCTTTTCTCTATCTTATCTCTACCATCCTCCACATCTTCCACCAGACCGTACCTCAATTCTTTCACATTTGACACTCATCCCGCATCAATTACACGGCTTCTGACCAGTGTGAAAATACCGTGACCACAACGAGTCAGCAACCATTGTTCTTGAGGAGGTGGGGGCACGTTGAGAACCTTCCCCAAACCACATGAATCCTCCCCCATGCTACTCCCAGTTGTGACGCCGATGCGGCTCATCATGGGATGCATCCAGCACAAAACCAGGACATGGCACCCGACAGGGCAGGAGGGGAGAGAGGGACGATATATAAGGGGGCCCAACGGAATAGAACTCTCTCTTCTCCTTGATTCACCAACCAGGTAGCGGTCTTTGCCAATTCTCCTGCCTTTTCACCTGAGTCCACTCAAACGGGATGAAGATGCACACCTTTCCTTTCCTGTCACTATTTACACAGCTCTGACAGTCTTACACATCTCCACATATACGCTATCTTTCAAACAAACCGCACTGCTTCTTCTTCTTTCCTCAGTTTTCGTGTATCTGTCTCAGTCTGTCTCTCTCTGTGTCTCTATCTGGTCTTTTTGCAGCTTTACTGACATCTACGTGGCCTGGCGCACCAATGTATATGTGCTTGTTAATGTCCTTGGATTGCTTACAATGCCTTTCCTTGATTTTTCCCACTATTTTGAATCTGAGATTTCCTACCATTTTATGCATTTGAATGTTCCCGCCATTTTTCATCGATTTTCTCCCTTGCCATTTCCCGCTCTTTTTCTTGGTTGCCTGCTTAATAAATGAATGAAACTGTTGATTTGTGTCCTGACTTATACTGATTGAGGTTACAATTGTAATGGTAGCCCAGAGAGAGCAGCACCCGACGTTGGTTCACTCAGTGGATTCGGTAGCCACCACTTCACAGTCGCTGGCACAGTTCCATATCTACTCCACTCATTCCAGGTAAACCGACCTTGGTCGTGAAGATCAGACCAGAGGTGTATTGTCGATGGCGTCCATGGTCTTTTTATAGACACATCGGGTTTGGAGTTTTCTGCCTGTGTGGCCATCACAGTATTAGTCATCTCATCAAGTTGATAATTCCATCAGTAGTGATATATTAATCATCTCATTCAAGTGGATCAGGTGTAATCAGTCGTAATATATTGTTACGGACGTCACCTCTGGACAACTCCAAGAGGGTGGTGTGGTTTCGAGAGCTTCGGGAGCTCACTTCGGGCCGTCTGCACCACTCAACTCTGGCCGGTCTTCGTGCCCAAAGTCGAATTACCATGCCGGTGAGTTGAACGAGGAAGATAGGGAACAATCCTGAAGACTGCTTCACGGTTAATTAATTAGCCGAGCTACCATTATAATAACAACCTCGGTAAAAGAGAGAAAATGACGGGAGAAATTCAAATGAGAGAAAACAGTGGGAAGAAATCACAATGCCATAAATGGTGCGAAAATTCATAAAAGAGAGAAAATGGCGGGATAAATTAAACACAGCATCGCAAGCAATTTAAGCACATATACAAACAAACATATATACATTTTCCCTTACCACTACCTGAACATACCTGCCCCGGAAAACTTGGAACAATGACTTAGCACAAATACGTAAATGGATCCGGACACCCGGGAAATGACACAGAGAGTTTGGGAAGAGGGGGAAGGAATGTAGACGATGATGGTAGAGAAAGAATGGGGACTAGGACATACCCGAGCAAACCTGCGATCGCAGTCGCTTCAGCCTTCAGCTCCGGCTGAAGGGACTGTTGCCAAAGGGCGAGCACCCGAATCCGCTCCTCGTGCCTCTTCGCTACCCTTCATCAGCATCAGAACACTGAAGTGGCCCCGTCCAACCCACGTGATGCTCTGTGGGGCTTCGGAGGGCTCGTCCGTCTGATGTGAAGGGTGTTGGCATTTGGGAAGTGCGGAACTACTTAGGCGTTGAGGACAGTGTGCAAGACCATCTCATTTCAAAGCTCCCACACTCTCTTCAATCCCACTCCTCCCTCCAGGTCTTTAAAACAGCTGTTCACCACCATCTCTTATCTTCCCCCATCAAAAACCTTGATCTTTTCTACCCCCGCAAATCCACCCTAAATCCACCTTCTTCAAATTCCGTTTTCTTTCCTGAGAGTCCTTGTAGTGTCCATCTTGTTCATCTCATGTACTCTGCCCCAACCCTCTCTACAGATCCCAGATCTCCTGATGTCCCTGTTCTCCACTGTTGTTGTGCTTCCATCTCTCTCCCCCTCTTGTCACACGCTCCCTTTATTATATGTTCTATGTGTTAGCTTTTACACGAGCCACTTTAATCTTGAACTCTTTTAGCCTCTTAATTCTCTTTCTGTCTCTGTCTCTCTCATGAGGTAGGAGGGGGGGTGGGGGTAGAGAAACGTTTTTGTCATCCCCCTCCCCCAATAACGATTTTGCCCAACAGCGACATAAATGGGGGACAACCTGCCCCTCTCTACCCCCCTTCCAACTTCTGTCACCCTTCGGTGAGAGATAGGTTTGGAAAATAATCCTTGAGAGGAGGAAGAAGAAGCAGAAGACCAAGAAGAAGAGGAGGAATAGATTGTGATGAAGAAGAACACATGGAGTGCTCATGATGGAGCAATAAAGAAAGTGAAGCATTTTGAAAGGTTTTAAAAGAATAAGGAAGAAGTGTTTCATTAAATGAAGATTCAGTTTGTTTGGTGATGTTTGAAAAGGAAGAGATAAAGAGTGTTGTACAGGAAATACAGGCAGAAGGGAATTCAGGCAAATTGAGAGGGTGATTTGGAGTGAAAAAGAAAGTTCTTTTTTGTTTGCTTTTATTTTTTTTACATGATTAGGGGGGATGAGATAACCTTGAGGAGTCAGAAGGAACAATGCTTGGGAGAAAAGAAGCGGAAGGAGGAAAGCAGGATCAAAACAGACAGAATCTGTACAACGGCTATCCGAGGAGTGGGGCTTTAGCAACACGAAAACAAATTTGACAATACAGCACAGATACAGAACAAAGTACGATTTAACACGGAAAATCGGATGAAAACACAAACAGCAACATGAAAATATGACAGAGTGACACGACGGATCCATTCCGAGAAAGTTAGCTTTGACGAAGTGGAAGGAGTAACGACTGATTCAACCTCCACATGGAGCAAACCCCAAACCAGGTGAAACCCCCAAATACAGAACATTAATTAAATATATCAGTTTATTGACTTAATTTTACGAGGTGAGGGTGGAAGAGGAGTGGGGAGAAGAACAACGGGGCAGAGATGAGCAAATGCCAACACCGGAGAACACAGAGACATCACCGGAGGGGATGGCTGGGGATGAGAGGGGTTGTTGAGTGAAAAATGAGCAAATGCCAACAGAATATTCACTTTTTGAGGAGACTTAGCTCACAGACATCATAATCACCAGGCATACGTATAATCACCCATCAAAACTCAAGCAATTATCTGTCTTCGCTTTCAGACATTATCAGCTGGTTTTCTAAAAGCACACCATCATCTAATGCTGTGGCCTATCGCAGCCACAAAGCATCACAGACTATTTTTTACACAAAGCACCACGCAGAGACAGTGTACTTGTCATTTTGTATGGCACCCTGAGACCTGATATCTGTGGTTTTGTTAAAGACAACAATAATCACTCCACTATAAACCACCTTTAGGTGGTGCAGGCACCTACCAATGTGCAGAGCACCCCGTCCAAGCACCAAAAGCACCACTCCACTATGACAGGATAAAATCCATCTGAATTCAGACGTTCCCTTTCAGGCTTTCACTTTGCAGCTCAATGCAGCTTCACCAATTCTCCCGCTGTCTGCAGGAAAGCCACAAAAATGGGGTGGAATTTTCAAAATGGCAATTTTTGTCTTTCCTGTCCTGTCTGAAACAACTGAAGGTGTCGATAAGCAGGACTCTCTTGAAGGTTTCTGGTCAACTTGTTCAGGTCTGACTCGCACTAAAATAATATGTGCTTAGAGAAACAAAATAAGGCATCAGTATGATTTATAACAGCTGTTAACTTGTAAACTGCTCTCTGAGCTTCAAGTAACGTATGCAAACAAAAAAGGAAATTTAAATATGTGTTTGGAGGAGAATGGAAAAGAAAACAAATTGGATAGAAAAAGTAACAAATGTTGAAATGATGAGGAGAGTGAAGGAACAAACAAGAAAACGTCATGCGGAGCACGATACTTGCAAAATACGCCCCCCCCCCCCCCCAAAAGTTTTCCATTGATACAGCAAATTGTCCATTTCATCAAGATTAAAATTGACGATCTCAATCAAAGCTCGGGTTAATGGGATGAAAAGTGACGATTTTTCAAATGAAAATTGATGATTTTAGAAGTTTCACCTTGAGTTGACCTTTGACCTTTTGACCTCATAAATAGTTGGTTTCCCTATTTAGTGACTCAATATACAAATGCTGTTCAATTTTCAAGTCAATCGGATGAAAATTGATGGGGTTTCAGATGAAAATTCATGATTTTGGAAGTTTGACCTTGAGATGACCTTTGACTTTTTGACCTAAAAAATAGTATAATTCCCAATTTAGTGACTCGATATACAAATGCTATTCAATTTTCAAGTCAATGGGATTTAAAATGGCGATTTTAGAAATGTCACCTCCAGATGACCTTTGACCTTTGACCTCAAAATCAAGAGGCTTCTCAATTGGGACAACCTATACAACTTGGTGAAGTTTCGTGACGATCAGTTTAGAATTGTGACCTGTAGGCTGGTGACAGACAAACAGACAGACAGACAGACAGACAGACAGACAGACAGAACCACAAACGCAACCGACCAATATACTTGAAAAATCTTCGATTTTGCAAGTAATAAATCTGTTAAGAACTATTAGTAAAAGGCAGATAAACTGGACAAGGCACATCTTAAAAGGAAACGGCCTAGTAAAGCTAAGTTATGGAGGGAAGACTTCAGGGAAAAAGAAGAAGAGGAGCAAGAGAATATCAATGCTGGATGACTAAAACTGAAGGAAGTTATTGGAAAAATGAAATGCCTGGCACAAAACAGAGAGACATGGATAGGACAGTGAGCCAAGGATCTGTCTTTGGGTAGAGCACACATCATGATGATGATGATGATGATGATGATGATGATGATGATGATGATGATGATGATGATGTGACATTATGCAACAATCCTGAACATGCCTCAGGTTCATGGTTCTTGTTTACAGGTAACAAGAACATCTTGCTCAGCTTATGCCGTGGAAACCAAGGCTTTCACGATCATTGGAATCTCTCGCGTTGAAGGTGACTCTATGGGCCTATCACTTCGTCATCTCCAAAAGGTCTGTGGTCACTCTGGAGTTCTTCTTCCACCAAATTTTTGGTCTTGCACCCTCTGCCCTCTCTGTGCTCTGTGCCACACAAGTATCTGCAAGACGCACGCGGCCCACCAGCAAACCCCTCCGAGTGAAACTGCCTAAATCCAGAACCACTGCTCACCTCCACTCGTCTATTCCTTTCTTTTCCTACCTGTGGAACCACTTCCCACACTCTCTTAAATGTCATTCTTCCCTCCCAGTCTTCAAGACAGCTGTTCACCACCATCTCAGGTCATCCCCCATCCAAAGCCATGATCTTTTCAACAACTTTTAAACCACTCCTACCCCTCTCAAAAATGTGCTTATGCATCCATCTTGTCCACCCCTTGTGTTCTCCCCAACCCCTCATCGTTAGCTGCATCCCTTGTTTGTCCGTCTCCCTTCTCACTCCACTGTGCTATTATATCGGCATTTCCCCTGTCTCCTGCTGTTCCCTTTGTTATGTTGTGTCCTAGCTCTCCCACAAGCCGAGACAATATATACGTATATATAAATGCTTAAGCATGACATTTCAACATTGAATGAGTCTACGCGGTGAAAAAGTGGTTTCAGGCATGGGATATGCCCTGACAACAATCCCCAGGTATCGGCCAGAATGAGCATCATTGGGACGAGTTACATTCTCACATCAGCAACTGCCTACACCGACATCTTCTTTCGTTCAAGCATACTCAACCTTGCAGGAGGAGTAAAAGTAATCAATATCAATGAATGCCAGTGTGTTGTGTTCACCAAGACTCGTGGTCCGACGAGGTGCCTTCTGCTCCTTTTCACATTGTTCACCTTTCTAGATTGGTGATTGGTGCAGCCTCAGTCATGGTTATTTTATCGGTTGAAGTTGCATAAAACAGAAAGAGGAAAACTAATAGTACAACGTAAGTATTCCTGCGTTCCTGAAAAATATAGGGTGAGGGTAAAGTAACGGTCTTGTTAAGAAGAGGTTTGAGAAGGTGTTGCCCGCTCAGGAGCCTGAAAGTGGAAGGAGAGAGGTCGGGAGGAGGAAGAAATAAAAAGTGGGAAAGGAGTAGGAAGGTGTGAGACGGTTACCTGATGGAGGTTTTCATGATCCACCTTGACAACTCACCCGAACAAAATGTTGTGTTTGAATATGAATGATGGTGTCCACGAGGGGCGATACTTTTCTCAACTGATCCTATTCATGCGCGCTTGAAACCTCACCCGAGGGATGAGAATGGCAATGAAGAAATCGTAAAAATCGCAACGGGAGGACTAGGATTTCAGGACATCATTAATTGCAATGTTGCACAGTCTTTGTGAAAAGTAGGGACTCACGTGGCGGCACAAAGGAGGAACGAGGAGTGCGCGAGGGGTGTGCGTCAGACGTCGGGCCCGAGTGCAGCCTAATGGCGCTTGAGCGATGAGGCCTTTCATTGTAACTGCCTCGTATGGGGCCAAGGGCCAGATTCCAACACAACAAAACATTTGAAGCCTCTTATTAGTGAGGGTGCCAAAACAGCACGCGGGATCGGCACAACGCACGAAAAATTCCATTATGGGGTAGGAAATGCATCGCCAGAGGACATTCAAATTGCTTTGCAAGGAAACCGAGCAAGCTACAGAGTTGTAACTGCTACCCTCAACCCACATCTCAATAATCAGAATTCAGAAAACCCATTTGGGACTCAATTGTCAAATGAAATGTCTGACAGTTTCAGCTTCTTTACTCTTTGGTTGTTTGCTTCTCTGGTGTTCATTTTGTAAATATGATTATGCCTAGGATTGAATCTCGGCCAAGCTACAAACTGCCATCCTGGTATTTTACAAGGAAGGTGAAAAATCAACGTGCGTGCTGTGCTGTCCCTCGGAAGGATGGTAGACCATGATCAACTAGAACGGTACTCTTTGAGCGCATCCCTCCGCCAGGCTAAACAGTTTACGTTGTATCCCACCAAAAGGTCATATCTGGATTTGGACCTGAACCAAAATCTAATCGGCTTTTTCTTGTCACCTGTATCCAACTCATCCATCAAGTTTTGGCATAACTCGTCCACAACTTTTTGATATATCGTGCTATATATCGTTTTTGGCACCATTTCAACAGTGAAGACTAAAGAATCATTTCAAAAATTAAAAAATTCTAGTATCCGTATCGAGATGTGGATTTTCACCAAAATTGAATCGACGCTTCCTTGACACACACCCAAACCTGTCCACCAAATTTCGTTCGAATCTGTCTACAACTTTTGGCAAATTAACAAATTAACACCGTATAAAGCAAATTAACACTACTAGGAATTTCAGGAAGGAAGTTGGAAATTGAAAGAGGTGGGTTTGGGGCGTTTTAACAGCGGTAGAAAAGATCAAGGTTTTAAAGACCTGGAGGAAGGAGTGGGATTGGAGAGAGTGTGGGAGTTTGTTCCAGAGGCGGGAGAAAAGAGGAATGAAAGACTGAAAATGAGCAGAGAGTCTTGATTTTGGCAATTTCACCAGAAGAGGGTTGCTGGCAGATCTTGTGCATCCTGCAGGAATGTTTGGGGGCAGAGCACAGATGGAGCTGGGGGAGCAAGGCCGGAGAGGAGTCGGTGGAAGACAAAAAGACCACCAACCTGCCTGCAGTGAGAGAGAGAGAAAGGCCCGCAGAATCAGCTTCATCACGGGAGATTCCAATGATTTTGAATGCTTTGGTTTCAACAGCCTGAAACCGAGCTAGGTGTGAGGTAGGAGCACCGGCACAGAGGGAAGAGCAGTATTCCATTGAGCTGCGGATGAAAGCCTTGTATGTGGTGAGGAGCTCAGAAGTGCCGAGAAAAGACTTCGTGGAGGATGCCCAGATGGCGACTGGTTTTGGAGGCCAGCTTGGAAATGTGATTTTCCCAGGAAAGATCATGGCAGATAGTGAGAACCAAAAGCTTGAGTGACAGAACTTCTTTGAGTGACCGAAAGAAAGTAGATGGGAGGGTTGTCCAGATGGTCTTTATGGAGAGACAAAGTAAAAGTGTGAGATTTGTCAGGATTGAAAGACATGTTTCACTTGTTTGACCAGTTTGTGATTTTGTCCAGGTGTGCAGAGAGTGAAGAGGCTGCTGCCTGCTGATATGAGGGTTGAGATATGGAGCAGCAGAGAGTGGTGTCATCAGCAAAGAGATAGAGAGGGTTTTCCAGAGAGTTGGAGAGATCATTAATGAAGAACAGAAAAAGTACAGGGCCCAGAATACTGCCTTGGGGAACTCCAGCCTGAACAGGAAGGGGAGATGAAAGAAACCCATTCAGGGCCACACGTTGACTACGACTAGAGAGGAAGTCCGCCAGCCATGCGTGGAGATTTCCATGGATACCATAGGAGGAGAGTTTGGTGAGCAGAGCGGGGTGCCAGACCGTATCGACGGCACGTGATATGTCAAGGGAGACAGCTATAATTTCCTGTTTGGCATTGAGGACCTCCATCCATTGTTGAGAAAGCAGAAGCAGGATGTCCAGAGTAGAGTGACCAGGTCTGAATCCAAATTAATGATCCGAGATCAAGCCATTGGAGAGGAGGAAGCATTTGATATCAGACGCGATGATGGATTCCATGACCTTGCTGATGATTGGGAGTAGGCTGATTGGTCTGTCGTTGCAAGGATCTGTTTTTGCACCTTTCTTGTGTAATGCGGTAATGTTGGCTGATTTCCAAGCAGATGGCAGATGGCATTGAGCAAAAGAGAGGGTGAAGAGAACAGAGAGAGGGTGAGATAGAGCGGAAGAGCAGGATTTTAGGACCCGTTGGTTGATGCTGTCTGGTCCAGTTGCACAATCAGAGTCGAGGTTTGACAGAAACTTCTCCACCTTGTCAGGAGAGAAGGGCACAGAGTCCAGGAGCAGCTGTGTTTGACTGGGTAAGGTGGGTACAGAGAGAGATGGGTTCCGGACACAACATTTTGAGGCAAACACAGTGTGTGTGTCAGTTGTGGAGCCGTTCGAGGTAAGCGAGGGGATGGAAGGGGAACAAAAACAGGAAAGAGATTTGACCAGATGCCACCAGGATTTGGAGGAGGGACACAGGTTTGAGAGTTCAGTCTTGAGAGTGGAGAGATATTGTTTTCTGGCTCTCCTGAGGGTAGACACACACTTGTTCCGGGCTTTGTGAAAGGAACTGAGATTGCCTTCAGTTGGATTTGCCTTCCAGGAGGCAAAGGCAAGTTGTTTCAGGGTAACATCCTCACCACAAGATTCAGTGTAACATGTAAGGGAGGAAAAGTAAGGGGTGTTGCAAAACATTTTGCCATTTTTTCCCTCGAATGCGTGCACAACCGTAATGGGTTCGTGGGGGAAAAAAATGTTAAATGTTTTGCAAACCCCCTTATGACAACTGAAGACGACATGGGATAAATCTGTGCATGAGAGAGAGTAATTTACTTTGGAAGAATTCCCAGGATGAGTTGAGGTCAGAGGCAGTTCAGATAGGAGACCAGTAAAAATGTTTGATGGCTGCTTGAAGACCGAGCCAGTCGGCCTAAGTGAAATGCCAGACTCGTCGGCGCTGAGGAGATTCTCGGAGAATGGCCAGAGAGATGTCCACTTTAACAAGCATATGATAAGATGAACCGATTGGAGCAGAAGAGCAGCAGACATTTTCAGGGAAGTTTGTCATAACCAAGTCGAGAAGAGAAAATGCTCCATTGACTGAGATCCGGGTCGGGAAATTGACAGATTGTGTCAGTCCTAGTGAGTCGCAGAAGTCCTTTGCTGAGATGCCATGGCTGGTGAGAAAGGTACCCACACCCAGCCAGCTGGCATGATGACAGTTTGAGTTGCCAAAGATGAGGAAGAGAGAGTTGGGATGAGTGGATAGAAGTTGGTCCATGTTGTCAGACAGCGAGATGTAAATGGAATCATCACTATTTGTTGGATGGTACAACACAAATATGAAGAAAAGGTGGGAGCGGAGAGGAAGCCGTAGCCAGAGGTACTCCTGGGGGTGGGGTGGAGAGAGGGCAGTGAAAGGAGATTGAAGAAGAGAGTTTTTGATAAAGATAGCCACCCCACCACCAGGACGAGGATCAGGTCTATCGTACCGGAGGAGGGAGTAACCAGGAAGAGATATTAAGAAATCAGAGACATCTTGAAGGAGGAAAGTTTCTGTTAAGCAGATTATGTCTGGTTTGTCAGAAGCAACTTGTATGGAGAGATCACTCAGGTTTGAGCGAAGGCCCCGGATGTTTGAGGTCCATACCGTTAAGGAAGAAAGAGGGGGAGCATCGGATACAGGACAGGGGAGCGGTTTGGTAGGATGAGGAAGAGGAGGAGGTAGGGAGAGCAGTTTACAGTGTGTCGGAGATTGCAGAAGAGCGGGAAGAAAGGGAAGGATGAGGAGGACAAAATGTTTGATGGTGATGGGATGAGGCACAGTGAGGCGTTGTATGAGGGGGGAAGAGTGAGGAAGAAGGTTGAAGGAGGTGGGGGTATGAGTTGGAAGGGAAGTAGAAGTCGGGAGGAGGCAGCTTTAAGGAGGAGGGGTAAGAGGGGAGAATTGAAGAAAAATGGAGGGTGGGGAGTTTTGAAGGGGAGGGGCGAGGGGAAAATTAGAAAAGGGGTGAGGGGGGAGTTTGGGACGGGTGGTTTGAGGGGGAGAGTTGAAGGGGAGGGGTGAGGGAGGAGTTTAGGAGGGGAGGGTTGAGGGTGGAGTTTTTCAGGGAGAAATTTGGAGGAGAGGGGGAAGAAATCTCGAAGAGAAAGGGGAGAAATTCCGTCCCAATCCGTCCATAACTTTTTCAGATATCCTGTTTACAGACAGACAAACAGACAAATCGACAAACAGACAGGATGAATACATAACCTCCATCCGCCTTCGGTGAAAAAGTAAAAACAGTCTACAATATTATGATCTTCTCTACCTCAGTTAAACCACCCTCTCACCCACCATTTTTTCCTGTTTTTCCTTCCTGAGAGTGCTTGAACAGTATATCCATGTTATCCACCAGCAGCGTCTTCACCGACACCCTCATTCTTACCCGCATCCCTTGTTTACATAGTCTGTCTCCGTCCATTTTGTCCCTCGGCCCTGCTCGTTGACGTTTCCCCCACCCTCCCTCTCTTTCTGCTGTTCCATTTGCTCAATTGCATCCTGATCCGGAACATATTGATCCGTCTTCCACGAGCCTTGACTTTGTGGTACTACGAAGAAAATGGACGCCCCGTCTGCCAGCATTAGTCGTTGGAAGTTCAATATCTCACGATGTCCTTCGCGAAGAGTCGGCGAGCTAATGCTGGCACAGGCAACAAATTCCACATTGCTGCTCTCACTTTCAGGAGCTACTGCATCAGTGGCACACTTGCACCCTCCAGGTAAACTATGCAAGCCACCGCCATGTGCTGCATACAAAACAAGAAGAAGAAGCTGGGGATGGTAAAGGTAAGCCCTCAAGAGTAAATAAAATTAACCTTCTGCCCTTGAATGTGATACTTTTGAACAATATTCCTATCATAAACAAGGTGAAATAGTCATAGCATGTGCTGCTCAAGGTTTGGAATTGGCGAATAACATTCACTCACATATGCAATTAAACATTAACGTCGCAGGTCAGCGTCATATTGATTCAACAATTAAATTGCAAGTTATTTTTTACAGAGAAAGGAATAACCTTCCATGTTTGTAATGCACCTCTGTGAAAGATTTAATGTGCAAACATCATGCGACTTATGATATCGGATTGGAATCAAACAACAACTTCGAGGGTTGCCTCAAAAGATCTGTCATCCAGCTCGTATATAACCTTTTCAGTAAAAGGGTCTTGGTGAACACAATATAAACACACACAAATAAACACACACATGTATAAACACACGCATAGACACACATACTAAACATACTGGAATAATAAACTGGGCCCAATCAGAAATAAACAAGTTAGACATCAAAACAAGAAAACTCCTTCCCATCAAAAAAATATTTTACAAAATCCAGTGCATCCCGAGAACGTACCTGCCGAGACGGGAGGGAGGGAGCAGCCTGATGGAACTCAACCAGGTGCACAGAGCAACGAGTGTAGGACTAGCTGAGTATGTGAAATGCTATCTACCTGTCAGATGCAATTTGTAAACAAACATGAACACAACAAACCTGAAAAGGTATACCGAACTCACCTCGCAAATAATTTCCAAAAACAGGTGCGAATAGAAGATGCTGCACAGGAAAATGAAACAGCAACAAATACAGCCACAACCATTGCAAAAAAGACAAAATAAGTATATGAAAATAATTATCAAGAAATATACACCAACAACTGGGAGAATGACAAGAGAGCAGGAAAATACAAAAAAAGAATTGGACAGAGTGGGGATAGACAAAGAAGGATCATTGGAATGGCTAATAAGAGGTCAGCTCAACTGGGATGGTGAAGGAATCACAATAAATGCCCAAGATCAAGGACACTACACCACCACCTTTCGAATCACCTTTCGAGGCATTTTCCCCGCAGAGCAGGGGTTGGCCTTTTTTGGGCACCTTGGTCCCCTTTTTGAAGCAATGTTTTATGGCCAGATGCCCTTCTGCCACCAAACCTGTTGGTCACCTTTTGCGACATGCAGGGAATTACCAGTGAACTGGTACTGAATTTGCCGACCTCGGAAGGATGACAGGCTGAGTCAACCCAGCTGGCGTTAATTCAGCGATCGAGCGGGATTCGAACCCAGGATCATAGCATCCCAAGCAAGCACCCTAACCGCTAAGCCAACACCAGTGGATTTAAAAAGATGGTGGGACTCATCCAGATGGACAAGTATAGATTCTGCAAGACAGAAACGGCAAGTACTAGTCACCTGCTCTCGGGATAGAAAAAACTATTATCAGAACAACTTTACACACAACAGCACAACGAAGTATGCAAAGTGGTCATTGGAATATCGGCGAAAATGTAAACATCCCAGTACCAGAAAACTCATGGAAACACGAACCAAGGGCAATAATTGAAAATGAGGATGTCATGGTCACATACGACCTGATGATTCCATGGAGCGTGAACATAGAAAACAAAGCATTGCGTCCGGATATTGTACTCAGGAACACAAAGGAAAACACAGCATTGATAATTGAGATATCAGTGCCCAGCGATTTTGGCCCAAAACAAGGCAGAAATCAATAAAATGACCAAATACCAGGACCTCAAAAATGAGGTCAGGAGATCTTGGAAGCTGAAGAGCATCAAAATTCTACCAGTGATAATTGGAGCAACAGGAATTATGAACAAGAACCTCACTGAGGTTTTAAAAACCATCCTGGGAATATTACCACAAACGAACTACAACTGGAGGAAATCCGGGATTCCGTGATGATCTTGTAAAGAACCCTTGAAACAAAACTCTGCAAAAGTTGAATGGCTTGGTCCATGAACCATGATCCCTTACCGAAGAGGAGGTGGATACTTTGGAACCTGGGAGGACTCTGTTCCACCTCCTGAAACCCGCAAATGGAGGTAACAACCAACGACACACACACACACACACACACACACACACACACACACACACAGTGGTCTGTCTTTGCCTTCCCAGCAGTAGTTATATTATACCAGATGGGTCCACAGAAATTCCGCACAATATATGGGGAAGATTTGAGGTGGGGGAGCACTTTGTCAAGATAATATAAAGTTCCATGGGATAAACAGAATCATACCTCTGGTTAAGGTGTGTGTGAATCCTCGTGTTATGACAATAGCTTGTGCAGCGAAAGGCTGTTCATTTTTGAAGTAAACATTGCTGTCAAATTGTACACCTCGCAAATCGCCTTCATCTCCAGGTTACTTGCAAATATGCCAGGGAGCCCCATGTACGCCCAATATTGGTCTCTTTTAACTACACACTGGTATTACATCTGGTCCACATGGATCAACCATCCCCGCAAAAAACCCTGAGACTGGTCCCAACATATGCATACATGATGAACTGTTTTTCCGTCTCATGTCAACATGAGTGTTCTGATCACCCTCTACCAATAAAGCGAGACTTGAAAATAAACAGTTGCCATCATCAAATAAATCTCCTTCACGAAAATCTCCGATTGTTTGGACTAGTAAATATCGCCATTTTACAACAAACGGAACCTATGCACAACATATTACTACTACCAGCAACAACACAAGTAACAGGATCACTCTGGATAAATAAATATTAACTCAACATATTATCTTCACAACAACACAATCGCTTCGAAGAAAGAAGCCGTTCGAGGCCTGAAGGCCAAAAGCCTGAGGCCCATACATGCTATGTTCTTCTCAAGGCCTGTGACAGCTATTGTCTGAAACCTTCCGATATACTATTTTTGATGATCCTTAATTTACACTGAGGGGAAAACCGAAATGGAAAGTATAACGGTTGTAAATACTGTCACGTCTACCCTGTAGTGAAGACCTCAGGGCGACAGATGACCAAACGAGCTTTAACTCAGAGGCGTATACCCAAACTATGCCGGTTCCTTTGGCAAGTGTGGGGGTGGAGGATAGCAAGGGCTTACCTGCACAGATTTCACTGGCCATCCTCGAACCCACGAACAAATAAACAAGGCAGGACACAAGGGATTGAAAATGTAACAAATAAAGGTTTTTTAGCGGTTGCCGAAGACGATAAGAAGAGGCCATTTCGTTGGGTACAAAAGGTTGTTTATTGTACAGAAATCTCCAGCAACTGCTAGCGAACGGAAGTCGTAACGGCTTATATAAAACCAAGAACCCTCTTCGGAGGGCGTGGCTCGACAGCCGCTCGTGCGTCACGACGACACAACCAAACGCCCGTGTGCGTGGGTTAGACCAAACCCATCGTAATGGTAACCGTCACATGCGGATAAGTTAACCGCGACAAGTGAATAAGGTAACCACGACATGTGAATAAGGTAACCACTACATGCGCCCCCCCAGAAGGCACGCCACGGGCGTGTACGTATTTCGCGGGTGGAACAGAGCCGGGCCGCGGGTGGAACAGAGCCGGGCCACGGGTGCTGAGCAGCAGTAGCCGTTGTAGTTGCAGCAGTAGGAATTGCGGGAGTGGCGAGCAGCAGTGCGCGCAAAGACAACGAGGCGCCAGTGCGCGCGAAGGTAACAAAGCAGCCGTGCGTGCACAAGAGATGAGCAGCGGTAGTAGCTGTAGTTGCAGGAGCATCAGCCTCGGGATCCGCCGTAGGAGCAGTAGTAGGGGTGGCGAGCAGCAGTACTCGGCCTGTGTGCGCGGAGGCGACGAAGTAGCAGTACTCGGCCTGTGTGCGCGAAGGCGACGAGCAGCAGTACTCGGCCTGTGTGCGCGGAGGCGACGAGCAGCGGTGCTCGGCCTGTGTGCGCGAAGGCGACGAAGTAGCCGTGCCCGGCCTGTGTGCGCAGAGGTGACGAGCAGCAGTACTCGGCCTGTGTGCGCGAAGGCGACGAAGTAGCCATGCCGCCAATGCCCCGTAACGGCGTTCCTTCGGAGGGTCCCGGAGCTGGTTCGCCCCTCTAGTCGTAGAGGAGGAACCGAGCGCGATGCGCGAACCACATGGCCGCTCGTCGTTGCTAAAACTCCGGCAGTTCGAGTTTAGGTCTTGTGGAAGAAATTGCGGTCGCAATCCTGCCGTGTTCATTTGGCCCCCGAATACGTTCGGGGGCAACGGGGTCACCAGTTTAGCAGTTGCCGAAGACGATAAGAAGAGGCCATTTCGTTGGGTACAAAAGGTTGTTTATTGTACAGAAATCTCCAGCAACTGCTAGCGAACGGAAGTCGTAACGGCTTATATAAAACCAAGAACCCTCTTCGGAAGGTGTGGCTCCAACAGCCGCACGTGCGTCACGACGACACAACCAAACGCCCGTGTGCGTGGGTTAGACCAAACCCATCGTAATGGTAACCGTCACATGCGGATAAGTTAACCGCGACAAGTGAATAAGGTAACCGCGACATGTGAATAAGGTAACCACTACAGTTTTTTTTTTTTTTTTTTTTTTTTTTTTGTATACAAGGTCGAGGCTCGTGAAAGAGCGAACATTAATCACACAGAAAGACAAACCGACACATAAAACATATAACATAGGGAGCGGTAGACAAGATGGGGAGAGAGGGGGAAGGACACAAACACAACATTTGAGAGCAGTGACCGAGAGACATGGAGACATCGAGAGATCTGAGAGAGGGCGAGGGCTTGGGGGGGGGGGCGTGGGAAGGGGGCGGTGGGAGAGGTATAAAACATATGGACACTGCCAGGACTTCCAGGAAAGAAGTTGGAATTTCAAACAAGGTGGATCTGGGGTGAATTAGCGGGGGTAGAAAAGATCAAGGTTTTGGATGGGGGAAGATAAGAGATGGTGGTGAACAGCTGTTTTAAAGACCTGGAGGGAGGAGTGGGATTGAAGGGAGTGAGGGAGTTTGTTCCAGAGGCGAGAGAAAAGAGGAATGAAAGAGTGAAGGTGAGCAGAGAGCCGAGATTTCGGCAGTTTAACCATCAGAGGGTTGCTGGCAGATCTTGTGCGACCTGTAGGAATATTTGGGGGACAGAGCACAGAGAGAGCTGGGGGTGCAAGGCCGGAGAGGAGTCGGTAGAAGACAGAAAGACCACCTACCTGCCTGCGGTGAGTGAGTGAAAGTTATTATTTAATGAAATTTAATGAAATTTAATGAAGTTATTATTTCATTATTTAATGAAAATAATGCAGGCAATAACAAAACGAAAGGTAAAACCAAACTAATTCCAATATTGAGGCGCCTCCATATGGACTCGTATACAACACAAGAGGATGATGGAATAAAAATAAAATGTGGTGTGGTGTGGTGTGGTGTGGTGCGTTGGCCGATACTCCACCTAGCATCCTTGACCGGTCTTGGAACCACTGTGCGGGAACCACACAAGATGGCACATACAACTCTCCTCCTCCACAGAAGAAGGCGCGCAGAACTCTCCTCCTCCGCACAAGATGGTGCGCAGAACTCTCCTCCTCTGGCCAAACTCCTTCCTCCTCCGATCGTCGCGATCCACCAGGCCCCGCCACTTGCTTCGCTAGCGCACCGCTCCATGCACAGCCGCCTCCGTCGAGGGCACAGGGAGAGAGAGAGAGAGCAAAATGCGTCCGCCTTCCATGCAGCCAGAAACAGAGAGAACGAAAATGTGACTGCTCACGATGGAACCCAGCACAGTGAGAGAGAAAATGACGGTCGTTTCGCCTTTCTGCTCCGCGCTAGAATGTTCAATGATGACGTCACACTCGCTCCAATCACCGAGCGCCGTCAAGTTGTCCCAACCAATCGTCCGTCGGGGCGTGGCCTCATGGCCACACTTGGCTCCCATCGAGAAGATTTGCCTGGGTGGTGTAGTCGTGTCTGGGTACCGTCGGCGATCTCGTTGTTTTAATCATGTGACGATCGCATGGCTAGCCGAGTGTGATTTACAAGAATGAAGGGAAAAATCACAAGGGCAATTACACACTGGGAATTTTATCCATATGCCCCAACTAATTAGCATAGCTCCACCCCTCCCATGGAGACATAACGCTTACACGGACATCCGGCCCTGCCTTAGATTCATGAAAGTTTCTTCATCGCGACATTCGGAGCACACTACTCTATACAATCCTACCTCGACTAAGGTATTTCATTACCTACCCCAACACACATAACAATACTGTATAACGATTGTGAATACTGTATAACGCTTCCGCAGATGGCTTGGGTTGACCTCGACCTGAGCAGCAACATGGCGGCCAAGGCCAGCCCTCCAGCCAATGGGTGTAAGGCAGTCCTTCGATGTTCCGCCCACCGAGTTACTAATACTGTACATAGCCCGTCCAAACGTCCAACCAAAAACCACAGTTTGGCAGGAATTTGTAATTTGTATAGAGTGCCAGCAATAACTCGCCGACTCACCAGGAAACACAACCTGGCACCTTAAACATCCACAGTAATGAAATTGATTCAAGACCTCATACCAAGATATGAGGCTTTGTTGAAATCGATCTTCACAAGTCCTACACAACACAAACAAGCGTCCCATTAGCTCTACTAAGCATATAAATGGAAAAGCTTACCAATACATTAGCCATCAATTAACACTCTCATCTTACAAACTCAAAACCGGCTCAGCGGTCATCGCAGCGCAATCAGGCAGTAAAACCCTCCTTCCTTCACAAACACAGCGTCCGGATATATATTGTTGCGAATATGGAATTTGGCCTCCATATCCGCTTGTAAATATTCCCCTATTTTCTCCGATACTCCCCAACTCTCCCTTACCCCATTCCCTAGTCCCATTGTCTGTAAACAACACCCATTAGAGCCGATCTTCCCCTTCATCCCCCCATTAAATGTCGTGCCCAGGTCCCCGCACCACACGTAGACAATTATAGGACATCTTGCTAGTTATTCTTAATCTATGTCAGTTAAGGACTTGTTTCCATTAATTATGACTCTTCGTTGCACCAGAATGTGATTATATGGCACCTGTTAGGAAGTTTAGGACCTCCCCATACCTCTCCGCATCTCTTCCCCATGAAGAAGCGCCAACTACAACAACAACAACAAAAGAGGGGGGCGGCGCGGTGACGGCATGGGGAGTGGGCGTCCTCCTTCCGGCTCGGTTAGCCACCATTGACCACGCGCTCCACGGGGTTACCACGAAGGGGCTCCCTGTCGGCCCCTCGTCAAGGGCGGAGCCGGTAACCCCCGCACCCAATGAGAAGCCATGGGCCGATGCCATCTGGGGCGGCGCTAACGAGCCGAGGGCGTGTCACTCCCCGCCGGATATACGCGGCCCCGCGCCGGATGTGACGTGAGATGCGCCCCGAGCTTGGAAGGACAAGACGCCACCCTCCCGAGCGCTGAGCGACCTCCCCGGCATCTCCACCAAAGTCGCGACCCACGAGCGCTGAGCGACCTCCCCGCATCTGCTGGACACCACCGTCCGTGATTCTGTCCCTGAGCCAGGTGCACCTGAGCCATCGACTGCCGCTTTCCTTGCCATCAAATCCCGTGTGAGTCAGCGTTGTCCCGTTTATCTGTGGTCTGTCTAGGGTTAATATAAGAGTGTGTCTAAGTGCCTGTCTTCCTATGCTGTCCCTCTTGTAGTTGTAATCTAACCTTTTTCCGTACGAATATACTTGAGAACTGAACCCCTGGTGTCGTATTGTGTCATTATAATCCAGCCGGGTGTCTTCTTTTTCTTATTGAGCCAGCATAGCGCGATTAGTCAACCCCGGGTGCAATCGGGGTAACTTGTACGGATACGGCGGCCATCCCGCTCGGCCCACCATACCATCAAAGTCGTATCTGTAACAATTGGTGTCGAGGAGTGGAATTCGAACCCGGGACTAAATTAGTTAGGCCCAAATTTTGGGAGGGAAAATCGATTCGGAGCGCGTTTCCCGCGCGAAATTATAACGGCGAAATTTCAATTTGTTTTACGAAAATAAAAAATAAAAACCGAATTTTGAAAGTCGCGCTATGGCGGATCAAGACGGCTGGGGTCCGGTAGGGGAGAGTGAAGCAGGGTCGGTCCAGGACCAAATTGAGGGACATGAGGAGAGCGAAACAGCGGGGGTAGCAGACGCGCGAAATTGCGCCTCGCACATAGCTACGGCGGCCGCACCCGCTGCACAAGTGGGAGGGATGGCCCAGATGCAGGTCCTCATGGAGCAATTTATGGCGCAAATGCAGGCGTCCCTCAAACTGCAGAGTAACCAATTGGGGAACCGGATGGATGCTCAGAGTGAGCAAATGAGGGTTGATAGTGGGCGAATGGAGGGCCAAATGGGGGTAATGGGAAACCAAATGGGGGTAATGAGGGACGAAGCGAGGGGTACCAGTGAGAAGTTAGACAATAATTTTGAGGAGTTAGACAAGAAAATTGAGAAGTTAGACAATAATTTTGAGGAGTTAGACAAGAAAATTGCGAAGTTAGACAATAATTTTGAGGAGTTAGACAACGGGATAAAAGAAGTAAAGAATGGGTTAACGGGGGTAGAAAATAGAATGGCCGCTCAAGAGAATCAAATGGAAGGGATGCAAAAAGGGTTAGAGGGGTTAGAAAACACCATGGAAGGCAAATTGAGGGACATGAGGGACCAAGCGGAAAGGGAAGTTAACCAAATGGGGCAGCAGATAGAGGGGGTCAGAATGGGGGTAGAAACCAAACTGGATGCTCACAGGGAGGAAATGGAGCAGATGAGGGTGGCATCTGGGCAGGAGATGCAAGAGATGGGAGAGGAGATCAGAAGAGGAGTGAGTGAGGAGGTCGGAGGAGTGCGCGAGGAGGTGAGGCACTGTGAGGAGCACATGGAAAAGGAGGTGAGAAAGGGGACTGTAAAGTTACAAGGGGGCATAGAGGACCTGACGCAGGAGGTGGAGCAGCTGACGGTGGGACAGACGGAGTTAGTGGAGCAGGTTCAAAGGAACACTGCGGTATTAGGAGGTTTAAAGGCGACACAGAAAGAACTAAAAAACGACTTGATAGCGACAAAGAGGGAATGTCAGATGGTACGTGAGGGACTGACAACGAGGTTGGACGAGGTGATAGAGGTAATGGAGACGAAGGACCGGCAGGTGAGGACGCACATGGAAACGGTCAAGGTAGCCTTGGAGGACGAGCTTGAGGAGACGTACCGGGGAATAAAAGAGGTGAAGCACAAATTAGAAGAAGTGGAAGAAGGGATGAGCGAAATTAAGAAGCGACGGAGAGGGGATAAGAAAGAGATAAAAGAGGAGATAAAAGAATTGGTCCAAAGTCTGTGTTTGGATCGTGATGATGTGCTCATTAACCGGATGAGGGATTCGCAGGTGATGGAGGAGAAGCGAAGAGGAAGAGGACCCGGTGTAAGTGGTGACCAATATGGTCGTGCGTATGATGCGCCAGGGGATTTAAGAAGCTTGGGGGTCGAGATAGACCCGGGTGTTCGTGAGAGGCCGTTGGTGAAGTGTGCGACAGGTCTGGTGTGCGAAAGAGGAGGTGTGCGAGAAAGTCCGACTCTGGGGTGTGTGAGGAAAAAGTGTGTGCCAAGGAGTGAGGGTGCTGGCGAGAGTGAGTCGGTCGTAGCGCGTGTGCGAGGGGGCACATGGAAGCGCGGGGTGGTGAGTGTTACAGAGGGTGTGACGGGAGAGTGTGCGCAGGAGTGTGCGCGAGAAAGGTGTGTGACGGACAGGTGCATGAGGAAAGAGTGCGCTGTCAGAAGTAAGGAAGAGTGGCCACCTGTGGTGAGTGTTACAGAGGGTGTAACGGGAGAGTGTGCGCGAGAAAGGTGTGTGACCGACAGGTGCATGAGGAAAGAGTGCGCTGTCAGAAGTAAGGAAGAGTGTCCACCTGTGGTGAGTGTTACAGAGGGTGTAACGGGAGAGTGTGCGCGAGAAAGGTGTGTGACGGACAGGTGCATGGAGAAAGAGTGTGCTGTCAAGAGTAAGGGTGAGTGCGTTGTCACGAGTGGAGGTGAGAGTAGTGAGAGTAGTGAGAGTGACAAGGAGCGTGAGTTAGTTGTGACAGGTGAGCGAGGATGTACACCTGGGATGGAAGGATGCACACCTGGAATGGTAGAGCGTGAGTGGGAATGCACGCTGGAGTTGGTGGTGAGGCACGTGGTTGGGTGTGCGAATGAGAGCACACCTGTGATTGTCACAGAGGAGGTGACCGAGGAGGGGGCGCGAAGAGGTGTATTGGTGAGGTGTGCTACCAACGAGTGTGTGCCAAAGTGTTCGGTGGTCAGGTGTGTGACCAAGGCGGTGAGTGGAATGGGTGTACCTGGGTGTGTAAGGAACGGTACAAGGAGAATGGGAACAGCTGCATGTATGAGCAAGGAACGGGCTGCGGGGTGTAAGCATGCAGGTGAAGCATCGACGTTACACGGGTTAAAGGTCAGGTCGACTTTTAGCCGAAGCGGGCCCTCGGTGCGTGCCGGGCTTCGCGTGCCGCGAGAACCAGCGGGGATCCGAGCCACGGCGGGTTCAAAAGGACCGCCGTGCGCGATCCGTGCTGGGCCTCGCTTTGAACGTCCGTGCTCCACTAGGCGGAGCGGGCGGCCCGATAGAAAGAGTCGTTATGGCGACCACGTTTTGTTGAGACGTGCCGGCAGGTCGAGATCGGGACATTGGATGGCTCCACGCCGAGGTGATGCGTGGGATCTCGGCCCGGGTAAGCCCCCGTCCCTGCACCGAGTGCCGGACGCATCCAGCCGCTGGCACAAAACAACCAGCATCCATTGCTTGGCTTTACGAAGCCGGGCTTTGGACAGGGATTGGCGCACCGAGAGGTATTAGTGAGTCGACTGGGTGATGAGGTTAGTGTTTTGGACCCAAAATTGGAGAAAAACAAAATTTGATGATTGGCAAGGGATTGGCAGTAGTGATTGGCAGATGATGGGCAGTGATTGGCAAATTTTTGATTTATTGAAATTTGATGTGCAAAATTGGTAGTGAGAGACCCCCGATGTGGTGGGATGGCAAATCCACCATCCTTCCCATGGGGGGGCAAAGGAGCAATAGCTTATGGGGTGTATGGCAGTGAAAACTAGCCCGGGTGGGTTAGGATATATCGTGTGTAGGGATCTAGAGATTGACAGTAGGTAACGTTAAGGTTTAGTTAGTGACTGATACCTGTAGTGGGGACGCAGGTAGATTAGGGTGGATGATAATGACGTGGGAGCGCAATAGTTTAAAGGGACGACTGGGAAGCGCAAGTTTCAGAAGGGAGTAGTTAGCTGAGATGATGCCGTGTTTGTAAGAATTGAACAGGTGTGATTGCACAGGTGTGCAACTGGACAGGTGTGTGGAGCAGTGTATGAGTAATGAGTGTGTGGATCAGCGCGAATGCGCTTGGGGAGAGAAGGGTGCAGGCGGCACCAGGTGTGAGAGCACAGGTGTGCAGGTACAGGTGTGTGGAGAGAGTTGGAGTAAGTGGTACGGAGTGGTGTGCATGGTGCGAAGGTGTGGATGGGGGAAGAGTGGACCCCTTTCACGAGTACCCGGGGCGGGTAGTGTAAGTGTTAGGTAGAGGGTGCAGGTAAATTGTGGTTGGATATTGGCATTTGTGGTGCGGTTGCAGAATGGTGTTGTGAATGGGTGCATTAGTGTTGTGGAAATGGCTGGGTGTGTAGCCTGTTAGTGTGTGTAGTTGGTTGGGCACTCCACCACTGTGAGGATGTCGGCCAGGTGAGGCCGCAGGTGGGCTCTGGGAGCCGGTAGTTGTGAGTGGGTGCCTGAGGATCCCGGGTGTGGATCGGGCAGCCCAGTGCCAGAGAGGGCACGGAGTGGGGAGAGAGCCAGAGGGCCTTCCCCAGGTAGTTAGGTTAGGGTGAGGAGCAGGTAAGCTCGGAGGCAACTGCAGTGGTGGAGGTGTGCAGGTGGGTAGACCCACTGGGAGAGGTACACGCCGCAGCCCAGAAATTGTGCGAGGGCACCGGGAGATGAATCGGGGGAGTGAGACCCCAAATTGAAGAGCACCACAGTTTGGCCAATGGGAATTGGTTTTTAGAACCCATAGTGTAAGAGGGCCAATGGTTTGGCCGGAGAAAGCCCCCGGGTAGTGTAAAGTTGTTAAAGTCATTTAGGAGATAGTTAGGATTGATGAACCTGTCGCACCATACGCAGCCACTTGCCTGTGGTGATGATGATGACTCCACACCTGTGTTTTCTTTGTTTGTTGCAGGAAATGAGATTGCTGTGAGGATTTGTGAGACGCATCACGACGTGGATGAGACATTGGGGTGATTCCATCTCTCCCTCCCTAGGAGGGACTGATGATGAATTGGTGATGGCAAATTTTGATGTTCAGTTGGAGATGGCAAATTTTGATGAGAGTTGAAAATGGCAAATTTGATTGGTTAGGAGGGAGAGAAGACGAATTTGGTATATGGGAGGAACGGGGAAGACAGTAGGGATGTTTGTTGATTTGTAAAGTAGATGTTTATGAGTAGTGTAGTGTTGTGTGGATGCAGTAAGGGGTAAGGGAGGGGCCATGTAGGTTACCTGGTGGGGGGGGGGCGTACGATAGGAACGTACCTGTCTCACCTGGTTCCCATGTGCCCCCAGTGTGCATTACCTTACATTGCGTGCACTTTTGCGCCCTTACCACCTTACTCACTTGTCTGCTTCTTTTGTCTCCCACCTCCGAGGATCTGGCTTTGGGGTAGAGAGAGAGGAGAGAGAGGTGCTGGCTACGCAGTTGTGGGCCTGCACTTTCGCTGCTTGCTGCTTGGATCGATACACCATATGGACCGCAATGTTTGTGGCCACCCACCATGGACCGCAGCTCTTTTGCGGCCAAGCACCACCCGGGGATGGACCTATGGGTCAACGTGGCACCTATGCCATACAGGTGAACCACTTTTAATTAACACCACTGAAGGCCACACGAAGAGCAAGAGACACCTGCAGGGTTAGGGGTTGTCGAATTTATTTTTATTCCAATGAACAATGGTGACTGCACCGATTGGTGGTGGGGTGGTGCTTTTGATGCTGGGAAAGGGTGCTCTGTACGTTATTAAAGGCCGTCGGCCACAGAGCACTCGTGGGTTGGTGTATCGATGTTGGCAAGCGCGCTCTCTCTATGCATAACATCTGCATGTGTTCCTCCAAAAACAGGTCCTGGATCGTAGTGTAAATAGCAGCGTAGTCTTGTAAATAATGCTCCCTACCGGCTGTATGTTTAGTTTGAGAATTCTTTCCGGATTCGGTTATCCTGTGGGTGTGTTTCTGTGAGGAGAAGGGTGCAACGTCGCAGGGGGACATATTTACTCATTTGTGAATATCTGTAAAACTGTCGCACTCAGGGTAGAGTTAATAGTAGAGGGAACTACATTGCGTGCCACACTAAAGTAGGTAAAAATTTATCGGGTCGGGACGCCCCGAGGGTAGAGAAGGGTGCAATGTTGCGAATATGGAATTTGGCCTCCATATCCGCTTGTAAATATTCCCCTATTTTCTCCGATACTCCCCAACTCTCCCTTACCCCATTCCCTAGTCCCATTGTCTGTAAACAACACCCATTAGAGCCGATCTTCCCCTTCATCCCCCCATTAAATGTCGTGCCCAGGTCCCCGCACCACACGTAGACAATTATAGGACATCTTGCTAGTTATTCTTAATCTATGTCAGTTAAGGACTTGTTTCCATTAATTATGACTCTTCGTTGCACCAGAATGTGATTATATGGCACCTGTTAGGAAGTTTAGGACCTCCCCATACCTCTCCGCATCTCTTCCCCATGAAGAAGCGCCAACTACAACAACAACAACAAAAGAGGGGGGCGGCGCGGTGACGGCATGGGGAGTGGGCGTCCTCCTTCCGGCTCGGTTAGCCACCATTGACCACGCGCTCCACGGGGTTACCACGAAGGGGCTCCCTGTCGGCCCCTCGTCAAGGGCGGAGCCGGTAACCCCCGCACCCAATGAGAAGCCATGGGCCGATGCCATCTGGGGCGGCGCTAACGAGCCGAGGGCGTGTCACTCCCCGCCGGATATACGCGGCCCCGCGCCGGATGTGACGTGAGATGCGCCCCGAGCTTGGAAGGACAAGACGCCACCCTCCCGAGCGCTGAGCGACCTCCCCGGCATCTCCACCAAAGTCGCGACCCACGAGCGCTGAGCGACCTCCCCGCATCTGCTGGACACCACCGTCCGTGATTCTGTCCCTGAGCCAGGTGCACCTGAGCCATCGACTGCCGCTTTCCTTGCCATCAAATCCCGTGTGAGTCAGCGTTGTCCCGTTTATCTGTGGTCTGTCTAGGGTTAATATAAGAGTGTGTCTAAGTGCCTGTCTTCCTATGCTGTCCCTCTTGTAGTTGTAATCTAACCTTTTTCCGTACGAATATACTTGAGAACTGAACCCCTGGTGTCGTATTGTGTCATTATAATCCGAGGCGCCTCCATATGGACTCGTATACAACACAAGAGGATGATGGAATAAAAATAAAATGTGGTGTGGTGTGGTGTGGTGTGGTGCGTTGGCCGATACTCCACCTAGCATCCTTGACCGGTCTTGGAACCACTGTGCGGGAACCACACAAGATGGCACATACAACTCTCCTCCTCCACAGAAGAAGGCGCGCAGAACTCTCCTCCTCCGCACAAGATGGTGCGCAGAACTCTCCTCCTCTGGCCAAACTCCTTCCTCCTCCGATCGTCGCGATCCACCAGGCCCCGCCACTTGCTTCGCTAGCGCACCGCTCCATGCACAGCCGCCTCCGTCGAGGGCACAGGGAGAGAGAGAGAGAGCAAAATGCGTCCGCCTTCCATGCAGCCAGAAACAGAGAGAACGAAAATGTGACTGCTCACGATGGAACCCAGCACAGTGAGAGAGAAAATGACGGTCGTTTCGCCTTTCTGCTCCGCGCTAGAATGTTCAATGATGACGTCACACTCGCTCCAATCACCGAGCGCCGTCAAGTTGTCCCAACCAATCGTCCGTCGGGGCGTGGCCTCATGGCCACACTTGGCTCCCATCGAGAAGATTTGCCTGGGTGGTGTAGTCGTGTCTGGGTACCGTCGGCGATCTCGTTGTTTTAATCATGTGACGATCGCATGGCTAGCCGAGTGTGATTTACAAGAATGAAGGGAAAAATCACAAGGGCAATTACACACTGGGAATTTTATCCATATGCCCCAACTAATTAGCATAGCTCCACCCCTCCCATGGAGACATAACGCTTACACGGACATCCGGCCCTGCCTTAGATTCATGAAAGTTTCTTCATCGCGACATTCGGAGCACACTACTCTATACAATCCTACCTCGACTAAGGTATTTCATTACCTACCCCAACACACATAACAATACTGTATAACGATTGTGAATACTGTATAACGCTTCCGCAGATGGCTTGGGTTGACCTCGACCTGAGCAGCAACATGGCGGCCAAGGCCAGCCCTCCAGCCAATGGGTGTAAGGCAGTCCTTCGATGTTCCGCCCACCGAGTTACTAATACTGTACATAGCCCGTCCAAACGTCCAACCAAAAACCACAGTTTGGCAGGAATTTGTAATTTGTATAGAGTGCCAGCAATAACTCGCCGACTCACCAGGAAACACAACCTGGCACCTTAAACATCCACAGTAATGAAATTGATTCAAGACCTCATACCAAGATATGAGGCTTTGTTGAAATCGATCTTCACAAGTCCTACACAACACAAACAAGCGTCCCATTAGCTCTACTAAGCATATAAATGGAAAAGCTTACCAATACATTAGCCATCAATTAACACTCTCATCTTACAAACTCAAAACCGGCTCAGCGGTCATCGCAGCGCAATCAGGCAGTAAAACCCTCCTTCCTTCACAAACACAGCGTCCGGATATATATATATATATATATATATATATATATAGCCATGCAAGGTGCATCCCACCTGCAAATCTTCTTCTTCTTCATTGTATCACATCCACCAACTAATGCTAGCACACGGGACGCCCAGCTTAACGTCCTTCCTTGGGATAGTGCACCTTCCGATGCAATGGCCAGCCCTGCCGGCGAAGCACCAATCCACAGTTTATAGTGCGGTACTCGTACCCCGGTTGGGTATCGAGCCTCGACTAGACAGCTCAAAGGCAAGTGCGTGACCTCTGCACCATCTTGTCAGGCCATGTTGCCTATTAGGGACGGCAAAATATATATGACATCACATATGATAACTTCTGACCAATCACAGACAAGACATGGTTGCTCGCATTAAAATTACTAGGAAATTAACTAAAGTTTTAATTGATATTTCACGGTTCATTTATTATTTAAATAAGAACGAAAATTAAAATAAAATCTATATAATGACCACATCTGGTATCTGTTTTTGAAGTTTGGCTTCTATTTCACCTTCAATATTTGGTGGATTGCTCCTCCAATTTGTTATCCTTCACACAAGGGTGGGGCCAGGGGGGAAAGGGGGGACTCGTTATGATGAGGCAGCATGCCTGGAATTTATCTTTGCCGTGGAAAGAAACATTTAAACCTCTCATTTCCATTTATATTTGATAAAGATACAACACTTAAAAAGTCATTATAAAGTTTGTGGCTTAATTGTTGGTTTAGTGTTGAAGAGAAAGTTTATGGTGAAACAATAACGACGTTTTCGTCACATAATGTGAATTGACAGACAAGGACACACAAGGAACGTTGACACAGGAGGGGGCCATTTGGCCCATCAAGCCTGCACCACATCAACAGCACATTGATTCAATCTATCAGTTTATCGACTTAATTCACTGTGGGAGGGAGGGTGGGGTGGAGAATTGGGTATGAGAACAGTGGGGCAAGCACAGACAACAGGACATTTACACATGGGGGGAAAAAAGTTAAGCATGTCTGCCCAATAGTGCTGTTTGTGGGGAAAAATTAATTCTAACGAAACACACACACACACACACACACACACCTGCACCTGAGAATAAAAGCCATCTCACAAGGAGACAGGGATCTGCACAAGGCTGGGGAGGTGCTACCTGTCTCTTCAAAAACAAAGCTCAACAATGAATGTTGGAGCATGATGGTGGAGAAGGAGGCCATTCTCCATTGTAAAGTCTATTCAAGATATGAGCAGTGTGCGTGAAGAGTAGAGGAAGTATATTCAAGGACCAGTTGACACTACACGAATGGCTTTAAGAAGATAATTCAATAATATTGAGTCATTCGGACAAGTGTAGGTTTTGCTAGGTAGAAAGAGAAAGTGCGAGCCACCTCCTATTGGGATGTAAAAAACTCATGTCAGAGCAGCTGTACACCAAAAGGCACAGCAAGGTAGGTAGAGTAATCCACTGGCACATCTGCAAAAAATTCAATATCCCAGATCAACAAAACCCATGGAAACATGAACCAAAAGCAATAATTTTAAACAAGGAGGTAATGCTCACATATGACCTGATGATCCCATCGAGCATAAACATAGAAAACAAAGTATTGTGACCGGATATAGTACTGAGGTACGAAAAAGAAAATAAGGCATTGCTAATGGAGATGTTCAGTATCCAGCGATTTCGATCAAAATACAGAAATCAAGAAATTGACCAAATACCAAGACCTCAAGAATGAAGTGAAAAAATCCTGGAAGCTGAAGAGCGCCGAAATTGTACACGTGATTATTGGAGCAACGGGAATGATGAAGAAGAACCTTACAGACATCTTAAAAAACATTCCGAGGAATATTACGACAAACAAACTGCAGTTGGAAGCTATGGCCAAGGCTCAGTGACGATCCTCAAAAGAGCCCTTGGAACAAAACTTCGAGAATAAGAAAAATTCACAAATTGGTCCATGACTCGTGTCCCTTACGGAAACGGATGTGGATACTTCGAGACCTGGGAGGACTCTGTTCCACCTTCTGAAACACACATATGGAGATAACAACCAACGACACAGCCACCGAGTTTGGGTGAAGTGGTGTCACTTCTCAGGGTACTCTAGTTACCAGTGACCACACATCAATGGGGATGAATTGCGCTGCCTTGGAGTTTCCTCCTCCCCATGGATGCCAAACTATTCTCCTTTTCGCAATAATTAAATCTCCCCTGAACGAGATCTCGTTTTTCGTGTGAGTTCGAGATCAGGGGGCTCAATTTACTCCCGCCAGTATGTCAGGCAGTAGGCGATGTTGGTACCCATGCAAATAATCCCCAATGTTTGTTGTGCTTACCTGCTACACAGTAATATTTAGTGGTAGTTTAGTCAACTTGTGAAAGGTTTTTTTAAATTCACATCAAGAAAAAAATCAGGATGCCTGCAAAGTTGATAAGCGTTCTTCACATTGGCTTGCTCAGTGCATTAACATAAGTTATCCTTTCTGAGGTGCACTTGCCTACAACTTCCAATGTGATGTGAGGGTGGCTTGGGTATGGTTCATCCCTCATGGCTCGTTGCGTTGGTGTGTGCTTGCAAACCAAATTCTGGGGTTTTTGTTCTTCTGTTTGTTTCGATTTAAATCTTTCATATCGTAGTGAGCATGATGGACGCATTGAAATTTGCAGGCAGAGCCATAATTTGCACACCCAGCAATGTCAAACAGTGGTTGATAATTGTGCCCTCCTCCCTCCCCCCTCTGACCTTGAAATTTCACTATGCGCGAGAACTGGATTTGATAATGCAGAAAAGGTAAATGGGAATTGTCCATGCTCTTTTCCTTTTAAATGTTGAATGACAAGCAAGGAGGCAGCAGATACCATTTTAAAAGTCCTTCGACATCGACCTTCGACAGAGACCCAGCTTTCTGACACTGGGTTGAACATTGCGCTCCAAAATGCCTTGGTAATCTGATTTCATGATTCCATGCACACATTCAAGGCACCAAGTGCCAGAGGCAGCACAGCAACCCCAAAATATCACTGAACTTCATGTTTAACTGTAGGGAAGGTATTCTTTTCTTTGAAGGCTTCATTTTGTTTTCTGTAAACATAGAGATGATGTGCTTTACCAAAAAGCTCTAATTTAGTCTCATCTGTCCACAGAACGTTCTCCCAGAAGGATTTTGGCTTGTTCAGGTGTGTTTTGGAAAACTCCAGTCGGGCTTTCTTATGTCTCTCCCTCTCTCTCTCTCTCTCAACAGTGGGGTCCAGCGGCGGATCCAGGAGGGTGCAGGGGGTGCGCACCCCCCCCCCTGCTCTGCAACGCAACGGCATGGATGTGCTGGAGGCATACCCTATGATTGACGACAAGGACGCGCTCACTCAACTACGGTCAAATGCTGAAACTGAATTCTCTCTTTGGTTCGATCATGCTAAGGCCATGATAGAATCTGTTGGAGGTAATGTCACAATGCCAAGAGTTGTAAAACGACAAATCAATCGTCCAAACACTGCCGCCAATACTCCCTTGCTCTTCTACCTCAGAAACCTGTGCATTCCATTTCTCGACCACCCCAGCCACGAAATAGACACCCGATTCTGTGCTGAAAATCGGGAAGGTAGTGATCTGTTTCTGCTGATGCCATCTGCAATAATCACCGATACCTGCGACATTCCAGCCCTACATCAGAAGCTATTGCGTTGGAAAAACGACATGGAGCATCCCGCAGGACTGATAAATTAGCTTAGAGACTGGCAGATGTTTTGGAGAAGGAAGCCCAACAACATGCTTCCAAGCACATTCATGGATTGTTTCTGCGCAGTAGATGGAGAAGAATTTCCATCCATCAAAGTCCTACTCCATATTGGATGCACCCTCCCTGTAGGCTCCTGTGAGGCCGAACACTCATTTTCTTGCCTGCGTCGTCTGAAGACCTACCTAAGAAATTCCATGGGAGAAAGTCGGATGGCATCTCTGGCCCTCATGAACATACACCATGACTTCACCATATCCCCACATGATGTGTGTGACATTTTCATTCAGAAACACAAGCGCCGTCTATTCCAAAATAGCATAATTTACCATTAATAAAATAATTCACAATCCGCTGTCCTATCTGATCTCTTTTGTGGGGAGAACCCCCTGCCTTGAGCTTCACAACCTAGGCGCATGGCTGTGCTGGGCTTTGACCAGCACACAGTCTGTCATCGCCATCATTTCACACTATGGGAGTGCACAGGTCTTTTATAACTACGAGTGAGCCCGTTGGCCCAAATGGACCAAATTTTCATCGGCTTTGATGGCCTTGCAGCATACCTGCCTGCTATAGTGCTTGTGCTTGAGTTGGAATAAATGCTTTGTTACAATATTATCATTGTTTTTGTTATTTATTAGTAATGAGAATGGCATGCCATGGAAGGACCTAATAAGCTGCTCTATACACCTTAACATGGCGTGCGTTGAGAAACATGGGAATTCTTCTGGATTCTTTGTAGTTAATTAGCCTAATTAACTCAGGAGATCATAACAATCAATTCGCGAGAACTACACAAATCAGAAATTCCATATCAGAAAGCTCCAGTAGAACTACACAAAAAACATGCCACATGCATGCACACCACACACACACACACACACACACACACACACACACACACACACACACACACACACACACACACACACACACACACACACACACACACACACACACATACACACACACATACAAAATTAATCAATTTATAGCAGAAGGAACAGCTGGGCAAGTCGTTTCCCCAGTTCCTCCATCTGACCATTAGTCATCGCGAATCTGTTGAACTGTTGGACCCGGGAAGAACACAAGGAACTGCAGAAACTTCCAAGAACGCACGAAATGCCGTTTCTGACGATCAATTTTTTTTAATTTCCCGGTGACGGATGGTGCAAGTTGAAACTGTCGTACTTTGTGTCTGAAGGTCAGCTTGAATCTGTTTGGCAGTTGATTGAGGTGCTTTCTCCACCATTTGAACAATCCTTTGCTGCAACTTCGATCAGGTTTTCACTTGCGGCCATGTCCAGTGAGGTTGGCTACCGTGCCATTGGCCCTTAAACTTCCTGATAACATTGCGCACGGTGGACACAGGAACATCAACGTCTCTGGAGATGGACTTGTAGCCTTGAGATTGTCCATGCTTGGCTACAATATTGTGTCTGACCTCCTCAGACAATTCTCTGGTTTTCTTTCTTTTCTCCATGCTCATTGTGGAACACACATTGACACAAAAGAGCAGAATGACTCCTTTTCTCTATTCAAATTAGTTGAATGAGTGATCACCCCTCAGCCCAAATTGGGCTAAGGGGTATTGTCGTCACGGGCGTCGTCCGGGCGTCCGTCAACTTTTGGTTTCCGTCAATTTCAAGGAGAACGGCTTGTCCGATTAAATCCATTTTTGCAGTGTGTGTTGAGGTTGACTAGAGGAAGGTTCCTCTTGAAAATGGGCGCGCTGCGATTTTCAATATGGCCGCCACTACAGCCATCTGGGCGTCCGTCAACTTTTGGTTTCCGTCAATTTCGAGCAGAACGGCTTGTCCGATTAAATCCATTTTTGCAGTGTGTTGGGGTTGAGTAGAAGAAGGTTCCTTTCGAAAATGGGCGCGCTGCGATTTTCAATATGGCCGCCACGACAGCTATCTTGAAATTTGTTTCCATCAATTTCGAGCAGAATGGCTTGTCCGATTAAATTAATTTTTGCAGTGTGTGTTGGGGTTGGGTAGAGGAAGGTTCCTTTCGAAAATGGGCGCGCTGCGATTTTTAAAAATATTGCAGGCACCTGCAACTCACCACAGGTGAGTTCAATTCCAAATGGACAATCACCTGCTTGAAATGTAATAATTTCTAACAACTTCTAAAAGATGCCAATAGTATTGTACGGGTCATTTTAGGATTTATGTGTGGAATAAACTAAGATTTAGTAATTTCTTCAGCTATTTTTGTTTTGTTCCACTGCAAACCAATGAAATACATTTGTGAATACCAAAATATTTTTTTATTTCAACAATTTTCTGGAAGAAATGGTGCATTATTTGAAAAAAGTGCAAGGGTGCCAATATTTTTGGGCATGACTGTGTATGTTTTACCATTGTATAACAATAGCACTTTTTATGTTCAGTCCCCCAATTTTAGGTAAGCATAAGTATTGGAACAAAAGACTGACAGGTGCTTCTTGTTGCATTGATTGTTCACTCAGAAGTCTTTGACAGCAGAATTACAAAGGCTACACCACAAGAGGCAAACCTCTCATCAGAACCAAAAATAGAAAGGCCAGACTAGAATTTGCCAAGAAGTCTCACGAGACCTTGTCGGCGATGGAACGGTTTTTCGAAGCTGCACACGCTCTCCACGTTTTCGAAGTTAAGTAATTGTTCACAATTGTATTTTTGTCGAAACTGTATTTATCTTTCGGTGTGTGTACCTTCAGTGTGTCCCGATGAAGATTCTCGGTGTTAGTCTTTCATACCCGTATAAAAAATCGTCGGTATTTTTGTGCCGCATTTTTTGAGGCCTTCTACCTTGTGTCCTACCTTGAGGCTTTGTTTTTCTCTCAGCGGTCGATCGTGGTCCAATTACTTTCGTTCTCACAGTTTTCCCAGTCTTTTCACCCGATACTTCCTTGTTTAAAATCGTAACCTAAAAAATAAAAATAAAAAAAACATTTCCTTCTTTGTTCTTATTCGTTGTTCTTATTCGTTTATTCGTTGTTCTTATTCGTTCGTTCGTTCTTTGACCATGTGTTTCACCCCCATTTCCCCAGATAGTTTTCACTGTTCAATTTAAAAATGTTTAAACTTTCCCCTGAAGTGATGTATTCTGTCATATATTATAACACCTTTTTCTTTTTCTTCTTTAAAAGGTTGCTTTCGACTTTCTCACCAAATCTATTCATTCCAAAAAAATATTCCATCTCTTACAGTTCCTCTTTCCTACATTCCCTAAACTCTCCTGCACTCCATCCCCCCTCCTCCCCCCCCCCCCCACCACCTCCAGCGTCCTTAAACGTATCTTTGACTCGAAGGTCACAAGATACTCATTTTGGAATAAATGTTAGTTTCCCATTAATCGTACAACACTTTCTAAAATCCAAACTCACCCCTCCCCTCCAAATCTTCCCCATCACCCATCCCTTTCAAATCTCCCCCCTTGCCCCTTCCCTCCTAAACTCCCCCTGCACCCCTCCCCTCCAAATCTCCCCCATCTCCCATCCCTTTCAAATCCTCCACCTTGCCCCATTCCCTCCTAAACTCCCCCCTAACCCATCCCCTCATAAACTCCCCCCTCACCCCTCCCCTTCAAATCTCCCCTCCCTCATTTCTTCTCCATTTCCCCCCTCTCACCCCTCCTCCTCAAAGCATCCTCCCCGCTTCTTCCCCTTTCCAACTCTCACCTCCATCTCCCCCAACCTTCTGCCTCGCTCTGCCCCCTCCTCAAATAACACCTCACTGTGCCTCACCCAATCACCATCTAACCTTTGTCCGCCCCATCCTTCCCTTTCTCCAAGCTATTCTGAAATCTCTGACACACTGTCAACAGCTCTCCCGACCTCTTCCTCCTCTTCCACATCTTACCCTACCCCTCCCACCACCCCTCCGGTTCTGTATCCGATGCTCCCCCTTCCTCTTCATTGACGGTATGGACCTCAAACATCCGGGGCCTTCGCTCAAACTTGACTGATCTCTCCATACAGGTTGCTTCTGACAAACCAGACGTGATCTGCTTAACAGAAACTTTCCTCCTTCATGATGTCTCTGATTCCTTAATATCTCTCCCGGGTTACTCCCTCCTCCGGTATGATAGACCTGAGCCTCGTCCTGGAGGTGGGGTTGCTATCTTTATCAAAAACTCTCTTCCTCACTCGCCCTGCACTGCCCTCTCTCCACCTCACCCCCAGGAATACATATGGCTACGGCTTCCCCTTCGCTCCCACCTTTTGTTCATATGTGTGTTGTACCGTCCACCAAACAGTGATGGCTACATCTACATCTCGCTGTCTGACAATATGGACCAACTTCTATCTACTCATCCCAACTCTCTCTCTTCCTCATATGTGGTTATTTCAATTGTCACCATGCCAGTTGGCTGGGTGTGGGTACGTCTCTCACCAGCCATGGCACCTCAGCAAAGGACTTCTGTGACTCACTGGGACTGACACAATCTGTCAATTTTCCGACCCAGATCTCAGTCAAAGGAGCATCTTCTCTTCTAGAGATGGCCATGACAAACTTCCCTGCAAATATCTGCTGCTCTTCTTCTGCTCCAATCGGCTCATCTGATCATGTGCTTGTTAAAGTGGACATCTCTCTGACCATTCACAGAGAGACTCCTCAGCGTCGAAGACTCTGGCATTTCACTCAGGCCAACTGGCACGGTCTTCAAGCAGCCATCAATCCTCTGGACTGGTCTCCCATCTCTTCCGCCTCTGACATCAACTCATCCTGGGAATTCTTCCAAAGTAAATTGCTCTCTCTCTCTCTCTCATACACAGATTTATCCCATCTTGTCTTCAGTTGTCATACCCTTCCTCCCATCCATGGTACTCGGAATCTTGTGGTGAGGCTGTTGCCCAGAAACAACTTGCCTTCGCCTCCTGGAAAGCAAATCCAAGGGAAGGAAATTTCATTTCCTTTCACAAAGCCCGAAACAAGTGTGTGTCCACCCTCAGGAGAGCCAGGAAACAATATCTCTCCATTCTCAAGACCAAACTCTCAAATCTGTCTCTCTCTTCCAAATCCTGGTGGCATCTGGTCAAATCTGTTTCTCGTGTTTGTTCCCCTCCATCCCCTCCCTTACTTCAAATGGCTACACAGCTGACTCCGCACGTGAAAAAGCTGAATGCCTCAACTCTGTGTTTGCCTCTAAATCTTGTGTCCGAAACCCATCCCTCTCTGTACCCACCGTACCCAGTCATACCCAGCTGCTCTTGGACTCTGTGTCCTTTCCTCGTGACAAGGTGGAAAAGTTTGTCAACCCTCGACTCTGATTCTGCAACTGGACCTGATGGCATCAGCCCACGGGTCCTAAAATCCTGTTCTGCCGCTCTTTCACTCCCTCTCTCTGTTTTATTCACCCTCTCTTTTGCTCAAGGTCATCTGCCATCAGCTTGGAAATCAGCCAACATCACCACTTTACACAAAAAAGGCGCAAATCAGATCCTAGCAACGACAGACCAATCAGCCTTCTCCAAATTATCAGCAACGTCATGGAATCCATCATTGCTTCGGATATCAAATCCTTCCTCTTCTCCGATGGCTTGATCTTTGATCATCAATTTGGTTTCAGACCAGGTCACTCTCCTCTGGACATGCTGCTTCTGCTGTCTCAACAATGGATGGAGGTCCTCAATGCCAAACAGGAAATTAGAGCTGTCTCCCTTGACATATCACGTGCCTTCGATACAGTCTGGCACCCCGCTCTGCTCACCAAACTTTCCTCCTATGGTATCCATGGAAATCTCCATGCATGGCTGGCGGACTTCCTCTCTGGTCGTAGTCAACGTGTGGCCCTGAATGGATTTCTCTCATCTCCTCTTCCTGTTCAGGCTGGAGTTCCCCAAGGCAGTGTTCTGGGCCCTGTGCTTTTTCTGGTCTTCATCAATGATCTCTCTGGCTCTCTTGAAAATCCTCTCCATCTCTTTGCTCATGACTCCATTCTCAGCCGCTCCATTCCTCGTCCCTCAGATCGGCAGTCTGCAGCCTCCTCACTCTCTGCAGACCTGAACAAAATCACAGACTGGTCAAATAAGTGGAACATGTCTTTCAATCCTGACAAATCTCACTCTCTCATGATGTCTCTCCGAAAAGACCGACTGGACAACCCTCCCATCCACTATCTGAATAATCCTCTCCAAGAAGTTCTGTCACTCAAGCTTTTGGGTCTCACTATCTGCCATGATCTTTCCTGGGAAAACCACATTTCCAATCTGGCCTCCAAAGCCAGTCGCCGACTTGGCATCCTCCGTCGTGCGAAGTCCTTCCTTGGCACACCTGAGCTCCTCACCACATACAAGGCTTTCATCCGCAACTCAATGGAATACTGCTCTCCCCTCTGGGCTGGTGCTCCTGCCTCACACCTAGCTCGGCTTCACGCTGTTGAAACCAAAGCATTCAGAATCATTGGAATCTCCCGCGATGAAGCTAACTCCGAGGGCCTTTCACTTACTCACCGCAGGCAGGTTGGTGGTCTTTCTGTCTTCTACCAACTCCTTTCCGGCCTTGCTCCCCCAGCTCTCTCTGGGCTCTGTCCCCCAAATTTTCCTACAGGTCGCACAAGATCTGCCTGCAACCCTCTTATGGTTAAACTCCCAAAATCAAGACTCTCTGCTAACGTTCACTCCTTCATTCCTCTTTTCTCCCGCCTCTGGAACAAACTCCCTCACTCTCTTCAATCCCACTCCTCCCTTCAGGTCTTTAAAACAGCTGTTCACCACCCTCTCTTATCTTCCCCCATCCAAAACCTTGATCTTTTCTACCCCCGCTAATTTCACCCCAGATCCTCTTTTTTTGAAATACCAACTTCTTTCCTGGAAGTCCTTGCAGTGTTCCTGTGTTTTATACTTCTCCCACCCCTCCCCCCCCCACATTCCCACGCCTCCTCCCCCCAAGCCCTCTGCCTCCCACAGTTCTCCCGATGTCCCTGCTCTCAAATGTTGTGTTTGTGTGCTTCCCCTTCTCTCCCCATCTTGTCTACCGCTCCCCTTATTATATACTTTGTGTGTCTGTTTGATTTGTTTGTGTGATAAATGTTAGCTCTTCCACGAGCCTCGATTCTGTATACAAAAAAATAAAATAAAAATAAGTACAGAGGTGAGCTCGTAGACTTCTGGAACAAAGTTATATGGGCAGATGAGACCAAGATAAACCTTTACCAAAGCGATGGAAAGGTGAAAGTGTGGAGAAAGGAAGGAACTGGATATGATCCAAAGCTTGGTGGTGGTAATGTCCTGGCTTGGGCTTGCATCAGGAACTGGCTCAGTCACCTTTATTAATGATGTAAATAATGATGGCAGCAGGAGAATGAATTCGGAAGTGTATGGAAATGCCGGCACCCTGGATGGCCGGCTAAAGTCAGAAACCCCCCAAAATAAACAACAACTGAAAATGGTTGCAGTAGAAACTTGGCAAAGCATCCCAAAGGAAGATAAAAAAGAGTTTGGTGATGTCAACGCGTCACAGACTCGATGCAGATATCGTATGCAGGGGATCGGCGACCAAATACTAACTATTAAACTACTTTAACTTACTTTAAATTAATATGTTCCCATACTTATGCTTACATAAAATGGGGGGACTGAACATAAAAAGTGCTATTGTTCGACAATGGTAAAGCATATACACATAGAAATACCAATAAATAAAAGCTGACCTTCTGTACTCTTGTCTCCTATTCATCTTTTGATCTCAAATCCAATTTTTTGGAGAATATGGCAATAACAACAAATTTGCCTTCGTTGTTCCAATACTTATGGAGGGAACTTCATATGACTCCACTGGTGCTTGAACTGCCGACGTCGCACACTCAAAGTGGATGATCTCACCATTGCACCACCGAGTCTGGTTAGTCCATTACTTCCTTCAATATACAGTACATAAGTGGTTTAGATATGTGCATCGTTTTGTATTCGTGTGAGTAAGAATTGTAAGGGTCGATCATGTATAAAGCGTCTCCCCAGCCCCACATCTTCAACCCCTTCCATTCATTCCTCTCAATTCAAAACCCTCTTTGATCAGTCACCCATTGGTATTACCAAGCTCGGCCCACTTACAATGGTCTTAGAATGGTGAAGCAACTTACCAGAACAAACGGACACGTGCACGTGCCAAAGGGAACAAGCGGGCAATGGGATTCCACGACTAGGAAGGTTCCTTCAAGATTTTCTTGCACAAGGTCAACTCTGATGCTGGCACTTGCTTCTCCTTCATGCCCTCTCTGAATTAACAAAGGATATTAACTTCTTCTTCTTCTTCTTCTTTTGTATGCAGCACAAGGTTGTGGGGCAGCATCATTGGCCGTGGGCGTTGCTGCACCACTGATGCCCTCTGCTGGTTAGAATAGGAAGGTGGCATCATTGGCTTGGGGCATTGCTGCACCACTGATGCCCTCTACTGGTTAGAATAGGAAGGTAGCATCATAGGCTGAGGGCGTGGCTACACCACTAATGCCCTCTACTGGTTAGAATAGGAAGGTAGCATCATAGGCTGAGGGCGTGGCTGTACCACTGATGCCCTCCACTGGTTAGAATATGAAGGTAGCATCATTGGCTTCGGGCTTTGCTGCACCACTGATGCCCTCTGCTGGTTAGGGTAGGAAGGTAGCATCATTGGCTGCGGGCGTTACTGCACCACTGATATCCTCTGCTGGTTAGAATAGGAAGATGGCATCATTGGCTTCGGGCGTTGCTGCACCACTGATGCCCTCTGCTGGTTAGAAGAGGAAGGTGGCATCATTGGCTTCGGGCGTTGCTGCACCACTGATGCCCTCTACTGGTTAGGGTAGGAAGGTAGCATCATTGCCTGAGGGCGTGGCTGCACCCCTGATGCCCTCTACTGGTTAGGGTATGAAGGTAGCATCATTGGCTTCGGACGTTGCTGCACCACTGATGCCCTCTACTGGTTAGGGTAGGAAGGCAGCATCATTGGCTGAGGGCGTTACTGCACCACTGATATCCTCTGCTGGTTAGAATAGGAAGGTAGCATCATTGGCTTGGGGCGTCACTGCACCACTGATGCCCTCTACTGGTTAAAATAGGAAGGTAGCATCATTGGCTTCGGGCGTTACTGCACCACTGATGCCCTCTACTGGTTAGGGTAGGAAGGTAGCATCATTGGCTTCGGGCGTTGCTGCACCACAGATGCCTTCTTCTGGTTAGAGTCGTAAGGTAGCATCATTGGCTTCGGGTGTTGCTGCACCACTGATGCCCTCTACTGGTTAGGGTAGGAAGGTAGCATCATTGGCTGAGGGCGTTAATGCACCACTGATGCCCTCGACTGGTTGGAATAGGAAGGTAGCATCATTGGCTGAGGGCGTGGCTGCACCACTGATGCCCTCTGCTGGTTAGCGTAGGAAGGTAGCATCAATGGCCGTGGGCGTGGCTGCACCAGTGCACCACTGATGCTCTCTGCTGGTTTGGGTATGAAGGTAGCATCATTGGCTGTGGATGTGGCTGCACCACTGATGCTCTCAGCTGGTTTGGGTAGGAAGGCAGCATCATTGGCTGTGGGCGTTACTGCACCACTGATATCCTCTGCTGGTTCGAATAGGAAGGTGGCATCATTGGCTGAGGGCGTGGCTGCACCACTGATGCCCTCTACTGGTTAGAATAGGAAGGTAGCATCATTGGCTGAGGGCGTGGTTGCACCACTGATGCCCTCTACTGGTTAGAATAGGAAGGTAGCATCATTGGCTGCGGGCGTTACTGCACCACTGATATCCTCTGCTGGTTAGAATAGGAAGGTGGCATCATTGGCTTCGGGCATTTCAGCACCACTGATGCCCTCTACTGGTTAGGGTAGGAAGGTAGCATCATTGGCTGAGGGCGTGGCTGCACCACTGATGCCCTCTACTGGTTAGGGTAGGAAGGCAGCATCATTGGCTTCGGCCGTTACTGCACCACTGATGCCCTCTACTGGTTAGGGTCGGAAGGTAGCATCATTGGATGCAGGCGTTACTGCACACTGATATCCTCTGCTGGTTAGAATAGGAAGGTAGCATCATTGGCTTTGGGCGTTGCTGCACCACTGATGCCCTCTACTGGTTAGGGTAGGAAGGTAGCATCATTGGCTGAGGGCGTTAATGCACCACTGATGCCCTCTACTGGTTAGAATAGGAAGGTAGCATCATTGGCTGAGGGCGTTACTGCACCACTGATGCCCCCTGCTGGTTCGGGTTGGAAGGTAGCATCATTGGCTGAGGGCGTGGCTGCCCCACTGATGCCCTCTGCTGGTTAGCGTAGGAAGGTAGCATCAATGGCCGTGGGCGTGGCTGCACCACTGATGCCCTCTACTGGATAGGGTAGGAAGGCAGCATCATTGGCTTCGGCCGTTACTGCACCACTGATGCCCTCTACTGTTTAGGGTCGGAAGGTAGCATCATTGGATGCAGGCGTTACTGCACCACTGATATCCTCTGCTGGTTAGAATAGGAAGGTAGCATCATTGGCTTTGGGCGTTGCTGCACCACTGATGCCCTCTACTGGTTAGGGTAGGAAGGTAGCATCATTGGCTGAGGGCGTTAATGCACCACTGATGCCCTCTACTGGTTAGAATAGGAAGGTAGCATCATTGGCTGAGGGCGTTACTGCACCACTGATGCCCCCTGCTGGTTCGGGTAGGAAGGTAGCATCATTGGCTGAGGGCGTGGCTGCCCCACTGATGCCCTCTGCTGGTTAGCGTAGGAAGGTAGCATCAATGGCCGTGGGCGTGGCTGCACCACTGATGCTCTCTGCTGGTTTGGGTAGGAAGGTAGCATCATTGGCTGTGGATGTGACTGCACCACTGATGCTCTCTGCTGGTTTGGGTAGGAAGGTAGCATCATTGGCTGTGGATGTGACTGCACCACTGATGCTCTCTGCTGGTTTGGGTAGGAAGGTAGCATCAATGGCCGTGGGCGTGGCTGCACCACTGATGCTCTCTGCTGGTTTGGGTAGGAAGGTAGCATCATTGGCTGTGGATGTGACTGCACCACTGATGCCCTCTACTGGTTAGGGTAGGAAGGTCGTATCATTGGCTGCGGGCGTTACAACATCAATGATGCCCTCTGCTCGTTGGAATAGGAAGGTAGCATCATTGGCTTCGGACGTTGCTGCACCACTGATGCCCTCTACTGGTTAGGGTAGGAAGGTAGCATCATTGGCTGCGGGCGTTACTGCACCACTGATATCCTCTGCTGGTTTGAATAGGAAGGTAGCATCATTGGCTGAGGGCGTTACTGCACCACTGATGCCCTCTGCTGGTTAGCGTAGGAAGGTAGCATCAATGGCCATGGGCGTGGCTGCACCACTGATGCTCTCTGCTGGTTTGGGTAGGAAGGTACATTCATAGAGGCTCCGTTCGTAAGTTTGTTTACTTACAAACAGGTCACTCCATTCCCGTACTCTGGTCGGCTCAGCGCACTCCCACTCATCGTCCCAGCGCACCTGGTCACAGCAACGCACACAATCGCACCTCCTGTCTGCAAACCCTGGCTAAATCACCTGAGTTCATCCCCACCGTACAAAACAACATCAAGCTCACCCTGTTCAATACCCGGTCCCTCAACAACAAAAGCCTCATCCTGAACGACTACATTCTGGATAATAAACTGGACTTTCTCTGTCTCACTGAAACCTGGCAACAACCTCTGGACTACTTCTCACTCAACCTTACTACACCCAATGGATATTCTTTCATCAATAAACCACGCTCGGAGGGCCGAGGTGGTGGAATTGCTGTAATTCACCGACAAGACATCAAGACCAGCCTCATCTCCATCTCATCTGCTCCATCATTTGAACACCTGGCTTTTAAATTCTCTGGTCACACACAGTTAGTCATGGCTGTCGTCTACCGCCCTCTCAAACCACACCCATCATTCCTGTCTGACTTCTCCTACTTTCTGACCCAGCTCTGTTCCCTCTCCCCCTCAATCCTCCTCCTCGGTGATTTCAATATCCACATGGACTCCACTGACTCCACAATAACCACTGACTTCACTGATTTACTCACCTGCTTTAACCTCACTCAACATGTCAACTTTCCTACCCATAACCATGGTCACATTCTGGACCTTGTCTGCTCTACTGGATTAATTTTGCACCATCTCTCTGGCTCCGACCTCACCATCTCTGACCACTTAGCCATCACTATGACCATCAACATCCCCACCCCAGCACCAAGGCATTATCTCACTATCAACTTCCGTAAGCTAAACGCTCTTTCACCTACCTCATTCTCATCCACCCTCTCTGAAAAAATGTCCACTTCTCCCTTCGTTGACCTCCACACCCCTTCTGACCTCACTGACTACTACAACCACACTCTCTCCTCCTGCCTTGACCAGCTTGCGCCTATAAAAACCAAAACAGTTTCTTTCACCCATTCTGCTCCCTGATTTACCCCTGAACTCCGCCTGATGAAAACTCGTGCTCGCCAACTTGAAAGACTCCGCAATAAAACAGGTCTCACAATTCACTCCCAAGCCTACAAGGACCACCTACAACACTACAAAGATGCCCTCTCCCGCGCCCGCTCCGCCTACTACTCTCAAATTATCCACTCTGGCTCCGGAAACCCAAAAGCACTCTTCTCTACAATAAACAAACTCCTCAGCCCCCTGAACACCACCACCCAGTCATTCACAGTAGACAACTGCATCTCCTTCCTTTCATTCTTCCAATGCAAAATTGACAACATATACAACAGCTTAACCACCACTGCACCCACTCCCCCTCAAACCACCTGCCCCCCCCCCCCCCCTTATCCTGCCAACCCCTGTCTCAATTCTCCCCAGTCTCCCCAACTGACCTCTCTGCACTCCTGATAGGAATGAAAACTGCCACCTGCACTCTTGACCCCATCCCCTCCAGCTTTGTCAAGGCCTCCCTTCCTGCTCTCTCTCCACTTATCACTGCAACAATAAACTCCTCCCTGTCTACAGGCATCGTCCCACCATCCCTCAAAATTGCTGCTGTTACCCCCATTCTGAAAAACCTGGACTCAACGCTGACACCCTCAACAACTTCAGACCCATCTCCAACCTACCCTTTCTGTCAAAAGTTTTGGAACGCGCTGTAGCCACTCAACTCAAACATCACCTCTCTGCCAATAACCTGTATGAAACATTCCAATCTGGATTCCACTCCAACCACAGTACTGAAACTGCTCTCCTCAAAATCACCAACGACCTTCTCCTCTCCTCTGACACTGGCAACCTCAACATTCTCATCCTCCTCGACCTCAGCGCCGCCTTTGACACCATCAATCACACCATCCTCCTCACCCGACTTGAAACCACCTTTAACATTACCGGCACTGCCCTCTCTTGGATCAAACCATACCTCTCTGACAGACGCCAGTTCATCTCCATCAATAACTGCAAATCCCCCACTGCTCCCCTCCCCCAAGGTGTCCGCCAAGGTTCAGTTCTTGGCCCCCTCCTCTTCATCCTGTACCTGTCCCCCCTTGGTCACTTAATCTGCCGTCATGGTCTCAAATTCCACTACTTCGCCGATGACATCCAGCTTTTCATCTCCACCAAGTCCATCTCCACCGCCACCCACTCTATCCTGACAAACTGCATCACTGAAATAAAATCCTGGCTTCAAACCAACTTCCTCAAACTTAACTATGATAAATCTGAAATAATCATCATTGGCCCAAAAACGCTCACCAAATCCACCCATAACTTTGCCCTCAACATCGACGGTTTCCCAGTATCCACCTCCCCTCACATCCGGAATCCTGGCATCATCTTTGACCAAACCCTCTCCTTCGACAAATACACTAAACAGATCACAAAGACAGCCTTCTTTCACCTGAAAAACATCGCCCATCTCCGTCCATCCCTCTCCTCCACGGATGCAGAAACCCTCATCCACGCCTTCATCACCTCCCGTCTGGACTACTGCAACAGCCTCCTCTATGGTTCACCCTCAATAATCACCAATAAACTCCAATACATTCAGAACTCCGCTGCCCGTCTACTCACCCATTCCCGGACCCGTGACCACATCACCCCCATCCTTTACAAGCTTCACTGGCTCCCCACCCCCCAGAGAATCCAGTACAAAATCCTCCTCTTGACTGACAAAGCCCTCCATAACCTGGCCCCATCCTACCTGGCTGACCTCCTATCCAGACACACTCCCACCCGCAACCTCCGCTCTGCTGGTACCAACCTCCTGACCCCCCCCCCCCCCACCCCCCATCCAGACCAAATTCAGATCCTGGGGGGACAGGGCCTTCTCCATCGCTGCTCCCACCCTCTGGAACTCACTACCTCACACCATCAGAGACTCCTCCTCACTCACCACATTCAAAACATCACTCAAGACCCACCTGTTCAACACTGCATTCAACATTTAACCCACAGCATTTAACCCCTGACTATCTCTTCTCCTTCTCCTTCCTTTTGCTTTGATTATTTACCTATTGATTTTTGTGTTTTTGCACTTGTTTTTTGTACTCTGTCAAAGCGTCTTTGGGCTTCTTGAAAAGCGCTATATAAAATAAATGTATTATTATTATTATTATTGGCTGTGGATGTGGCTGCACCACTGATGCCCTCTGCTGGTTCGGGTAGGAAGGTAGCATTATTGGCTGCGGGCGTGGCTGCACCACTGATGCCCTCTACTGCTTAGGGTAGGAAGGTAGCATCATTGGCTGCAGGCGTTACTGCACCACTGATATCCTCTGCTGGTTAGAATAGGAAGGTGGCATCATTGGCTTCCGGCGTTGCTGCACCACTGATGCCCTCTACTGGTTAGGGTCGGAAGGTATCATCATTGGCTGCGGGCGTTACTGCACCACTGATATCCTCTGCTGGTTAGAATAGGAAGGTGGCATCATTGGCTTCGGGCGTTGATGCACCACTGATGCCCTCTACTGGTTAGAATAGGAAGGTTGCATCATTGGCTGAGGGCGTTACTGCACCACTGATGCCCTCTACTGGTTAGAATAGGAAGGTACGATCATTGGCTGAGGACGTTATTGCACCAATGATGCCCCCTGCTGGATCGGGTAGGAAGGTAGCATCATTGGCTGTGGGTGTGGCTGCACCACTGATGCTCTCTGCTGGTTTGGGTAGGAAGGTAGCATCATTGGCTGTGGGTGTGGCTGCACCACTGATGCCCTCTGCTGGTTAGCGTAGGAAGGTAGCATCATTGGCTGAGATCATCACTGCATCACTGATATCCTCTGCTGGTTAGAATAGGAAGGTGGCATCATTGGCTTCCGGCGTTGCTGCACCACTGATGCTCTCTGCTGGTTAGGGTAGGAAGGTGGCATCATTGGCTGTGGGCATCACTGCAACACTGATATCCTCTGCTGGTTCGAATAGGAAGGTGGCATCATTGGCTTCGGGCGTTGCTGCACCACTGATGCCCTCTACTGGTTAGAATACGAAGGTTGCATCATTGGCTGAGGGTGTTACTGCACCACTGATGCCCTCTATTGGTTAGAATAGGAAGGTAGCATCATTGGCTGAGGGCGTTACTGCACCACTGATGCCCTCTGCTGGTTAGCGTAGGAAGGTAGCATCAATGGCCGTGGGCGTGGCGGCACCACCGATGCTCTCTGCTGGTTTGGGTAGGAAGGTAGTATCATTAGCTGTGGGTGTGGCTGCACCACTGATGCCCTCTGCTGGTTAGGGTAGGAAGGTAGCATCATTGGCTGTGGGTGTGGCTGCACCACTGATGCCCTCTGCTGGTTAGCGTAGGAAGGTAGCATCATTGGCTGAGAGCCTGGCTGCACCACTGATGCTCTCTGCTGGTTTGGGTAGGAAGGTAGCATCATTGGCTGTGGGTGTGGCTGCACCACTGATGCCCTGTGCTGGTTCAGTTAGGAAGGTAGCATCATTGGCTGAGAGCCTGGCTGCACAACTGATGCCCTCTGCTGGTTCGGGTAGGAAGGTAGCATCATTGGCTGCGGGCGTGGCTGCACCACTGATGCCCTCTGCTGGTTAGGGTAGGAAGGTAGCATCATTGGCTGTGGGCGTGGCTGTACCACTGATGCCCTCTGCTGGTTACGGTAGGAAGGTCGCATCATTGGCTGTGGATATGGCTTCACCACTGATGCCCTCTGCTGGTTAAGGTAGGAAGGTAGCATCATTGGCTGTGGGCGTGGCTTCACCACTGATGCCCTCTGCTGGTTCGGGTAGGAAGATAGCATCATTGGCTGTGGGCGTGGCTTCACCACTGATGCCCTCTGCTGGTTAGGGTAGGAAGGTAGCATCATTGGCTGTGGGCGTGACTTCACCACTGATGCCCTCTGCTGGTTAGAGTAGGAAGGTAGCATCATTGGCTGTGGGCGTGACTTCACCACTGATGCCCTCTGCTAGTTAGAGTAGGAAGGTAGCATCATTGGCTGTGGGCGTGGCTGCACCACTGATGCCCTCTGCTGGTTAGGGTAGGAATTTTAAATTTGGCCAGGGTGCCGGCAATAGCTCACCCAGTCTTCATGAAGGACACCATGGGATGTTTAACGTCCACCGAGCCGACTAATGCCGGCAGATGGAACGCCAGTTTAACATCTAACCGAGGGACGGCACTCACATTGATGAATCACTCTGCCTGTGAAACACCAATTTGGCAGTTTAAAGCTGGGTCGGAATTCAAACCCAGGTGGGGCAGCTTGGAGGCGAGTGTGCATACCTCTCGGCCCTCGTGGCAGCCGAGAATATTAATTCTGCCATTGCTTCTAAATTGAAGACACCCAACCTCTCACCTTGCTATCTCCCGCCAGTCTAGATTATGTGTGTGTGTTCCACTGGAAAAGGTCAAAAATGTCTTTGTCAGCTATGCCTTGATCTTGAAAGGTATAATTTTCTGAGTTTTAGTTGCTCTATGTCACTTCTTTAGCAGAGGCCAACAAACCTCAGCCATAACCTTTCTTGGACAGACCTCACTTAAAGTGTCTGCTCTTACCTTTCAATCACAGCATCAGTAGCCTCAATTTTCCATCGCATGTCAACTGGTCTTGCAATCCCTTTCCTTACAGTCATCTACTCCTCAAAACCAACTACCTCCCTTCTTGGTAGCCTTCCAAAGTCCAGAATCTGTTAACCTGCACTTCTCTGTTCTTCTTTGCTCCAGGATGTTCAATTTCCTTGCTGTGTTTTTCCAATCGCAAACTTCCCTTCAATGATTCATGGTTGCAGCTCGTTCCTGTCTCATGTTGTCTTCAATATCTTCACATATTCTGAATTATTCTCAATAACCTTCTTCCCACCCCACTCTTTCAGACCATGGTGAATGTACATATGTCTAATGTATTGTTGCGGATATGGCATTTGGCCTCCATATCCGCTTGTAAATATTCCCCTATTTCCCCAATACTCCCCAACTATCCCCAATCCCCCATTCCCTAGTCCCATTGCCTGTAAATAACACTCTGTAGAACCGACCTTCCCCTTTTTCCCCCATTAAATGTCGTGCCCAGGTCCACCGCATCTCACGTAGACAACTATAGGACATCTTGCTAGTTATTCTTAGTCTATGTCAGTTAAGGACTCGTTTCCATTAATTCTGACTCTTCGTTGCACCAGAATGTGATTGTATGGCACCAGTAGTGAGTTTAGGACCTCCCCTTACCTCCTCCCATCTTCCCCATGAAACAACAACAACAACAACTACAACAACTACAACAACTACAACAACTACAACAACAGAGGAGATTGGGGGCGGCGCGGCGCGGGGAGTGTGCGTCCTCGCTCCGGCTGGTTAGCCGCCATTGGCCATGCGCTCCACGGGGTTACCACGAAGGGGCTGGCTGTCAGCCCCTCGTCAAGGGCGGAGCCGGTAACCCCCCCCCCCCCCCCCCCCCGCACCCAATGAGAAGCAACGGGCCGATTCCATCTGGGGTGGAGCTAACGAGCCGAGGGCGTGTCACTCCCCGCCGGATATACGCAGCCACTTACCGGACGTGACGTGAGATGCGCCCCGAGCTTGAAGAAGAGCCAGTCACCACCTCCGAGCGCTGAGTGAGCGACCTCCCCGCATCTTTGGACTGGACCGGGTCGATTTTGCCCCTGAGCCAAGGTGCACCTTGAGCCATCGAAGACCTGCCCCTCCTTGCCATCAATCCCCGTGTGAGTCAGTTTTGTCCCGTTTATCTGTCGTCAGTCGGGGTTAAGATAAGACCGTGTTTAAGTGCCTGCCTTTCTATGCTGTCCCTCTCATTCCTGTAATCTAACCTTCCGCCATAATATAACCTCCTCCGGAGGTCTTGAGAACTGAACCCTTGGTGTCGTGTCATTTTAATCCCAGCCGTTGTGTCCTTTTCCTTCATTGACCTAGCATAGCGCGACTCGGCCAAGGTTCGAGTAAAATCGGGTAAACGTGCAGACGCGGTCATACCAAACCGCTCGGTAAACCAACATCCACAACCGCGTCTGTAACAGTATGTACGTTACCCACTGCCCTCATGAGTTGTTTCTAATCCTTTAATCTTGAAAATGTCACCGTATGCTGGAAGAACCACATATTAGGAGAACTAGTGAGGTACCTGTGCTATGCATGGGTGGGAGGCCAGAAGCAAACAGACAATGCAGAAACGGCGAATGCTAAAGCATGAAACCAATAAATTCCACATTCCTGTAGCACCTTCAGTCGCACATCAGACATGGACAGCAAGTTCGTGAAGGACTTCCATGAAAAACGTACCCGTTCGCAAACAAATGGGTACGTTTGTTCTATACCCAGTCAATGGCGAATCTGCATATGGCGATCCGCGAATTTCACGTTTAGAAAGTAGAAACCATCACGGCATTCCATCATTCACTTGAACACGATATCTCTTTTTTCATTCCAAACAGCATAACTCCAATCACAAATTAAATAGCATTAATATAAAAAATAAACTTTTAACAACATTCGTGACATATAAACAAATATTTAAATCCTGATGTGAAGTTCCGTACGGTTGGGTGAACACAATTACGAATTCAAAATCGTAATTGTATTCATTCAATTCCAATCATCAATTGATACTTTAACAAAACGATTCACACGATTAAGGTTTAATGATTAAACATTACGATTGAATGACGGTTGTATGGGCTTTATCAAATCCGCGCATTGCCGTCATCTGTCCACTTCCGCATTCTCGGCAGGTTCATAATTGTCATCAAAATCTAAACAGTATTTGTAGAATTTCAATAAAAGCCACAATACTGTTCATGAATGAGTATGAATGAATGATTGTTTTAAGGCCATTTTCCCCGCTAGAGCAGGGGTTAGCCTTGCGGGCCCCATGACAATCATGGTTCACTGTTTGAGGCAATGTTTTTATGGCCGGATGCCCTTCCTGACGCCAATCTTTGGTCACGCTTTTACGATGCGCAGGGATATGGTGTACCTATTCTAAATCGGGGTACACACCGTGATCATTCATCCCAGCAAGCTGGCACTCAATTTGCCGACCTCGGAAGGATGACAGGCTGAGTCAACCCCCCTGACGTTAATTCAGCGGTCGACCGGGATTCAAACCCAGGATCCTAGGATCCCAAGCCGGCACCCTGACCGCTAAGCCAACACCAACAATATGTTAATATTGGTAAATATTATTCCATCGTGTTTGGAAAAAACTGGAAAATTGGAAAATTTGGATTATTGGAAAAACAATATAGTGTAGTGGTTACCGCTGGGTATACACAATCGCCTTGCACCTGCCGAGGACACGGCCAGGGAGCGATCACCATGCCGGGCTCGCCCAGGCCGCCCGGACAGGCCCAGAGGCGCCACTCCCGGGCATGCCCGGACTCGCCTTTCCCGGGCTCGCCCGGTCTCGTCTTTCCCGGGCATGCCCAGACTCGCCTTTCCAGGGCTCGCCCAGGACGCCCGGGCACGCCCAGTCTCACCTTTCCAGGGCTCGCCCAGGACGCCCAGGCATGCCCGCTCTCGCCTTTCCAGGGCTCGCCCAGGACGCCCGGGCACGCCCAGCCTCGCCTTTCCAGGGCTCGCCCAGGACGCCAGGGCATGCCTGCTCTCGCCTTTCCAGGGCTCGCCCAGGATGCCTGGGCACGTCCACATCGCCTTTCCAGGGCTCGCCCAGGCCGCACAGACAGGCCCAGACGCGCCACTCCCGGGCATGCCCGGACTCGCCTTTCCCGGGCTCGCCCGAGCCACCCGGGCACGCCCGGTCTCGTCTTTCCCGGGCATGCCCAGACTAGCCTTTCCAGGGCTCGCCCAGGATGCCCGGGCACGCCCAGTCTCGCCTTTCCAGGGCTCGCCCAGGACGCCCAGGCATGCCCGCTCTCGCCTTTCCAGGGCTCGCCCAGGACGCCCGGGCACGCCCAGCCTCGCCTTTCCAGGGCTCGCCCAGGACGCCCGGGCATGCCCGCTCTCGCCTTTCCAGGGCTCACCCAGGATGCCCGGGCACGTCCAGACTCGCCTTTCCAGGGCTCGCCCAGGACGCCCGGGCACGCCCGGACTCGCCTTTCCAGGGCTCGCCCAGGACGCCCGGGCACGCCCGGACTCGCCTTTCCCGGGCAAACGCTCCGGCATGATGTGTATATATATTGCTGCCCGATAAACGGGCTTTTCAGAGTACCCGAGTTTGGTTTGTGCAATAAAGCAACTCGGACGAATTTCCGTCTTTTGTCGCGTCAATCCTTTCGACTCGCGTTGGAGCACAGCTCCTTCACTGGTGACCCACGACATGGACACGGCAGTTGCCCTTAAACTGCCTACCTTCTGGGAGGCTGACGCGGTGGTTTGGTTCGCCCAGGCGGACTCCCAGTTTGCCCTGCGAGGCATCACCGCCGACGACACCCGCTTCCACCATGTGGTAGCGGCGCTCGGTTCCGCCACCGCGGCCCGTGCCCTGAGCCTCCTCCAGCACCCGCCAGCCGCTGACAAGTATGGCGCGATCAAGACGCTCCTCCTCGACGCATTTGCCCTCCCGCCGGCGGAACGCACACTACGCCTGCTCGACCTGCCCGAGCTCAGCGACACGCGCCTGTCCGAGCGAATGGATTACATGCTCTCGCTGCTCGGGACGCACTCGTCGGATTTTCTTTTCCGGGAGCTGTTCCTCCGCCAGCTGCCTAGCCAGGTCCGCTTCGTCCTGGCAGGCATGCAGATCGCGGATCCCCGCGCCCTCGCCAGGGAAGCCGACAAGATCTCCTCGGCAGGCCGGCACATCGGGGCGGCTACCTGGAGCCCGCCGCCGTCCGAGGCGATGCCCATGGTGCCCGAGCGCCCTGCACAGTTGGAGGCCGAACTGCCGGTGCAACTGGCGGCCGACACGCCGCGCCGACCGCTTCCAACATGACGGCCGGGGCCTCCACCTGACCAGGCGTGGTGTTATTACCACGCCAGGTTCGGACAGAAGGCTCGGACATGCCGACCCCCGTGCACTTTCGGCAAGTCGGGAAACGGGCGAGCCGGCGTTCATTACCAGCCATGAGCGCCGGCCACTCGGGCAACTTGCTTTTTATCAAGGACAAAGCGTCCGGGCGGCGTTTCCTTTGTGACACTGGCGCCCAACTGAGCGTCATACCCACCTCTGAGCAGGACAAGCAGACTGCCGTTTGCGGCCCCTCCTTGGTCGCTGCCAACGGATCGGCCATACGCACCTTCGGCCCGCGCAACGTCACCCTCTGCTTCGGCAGCCAGCGCTTTAATTGGACCTTTGTGACCGCAAGCGTGCCCATGGCTTTGCTGGGCGCCGACTTCCTCTGCGCGCACGGGCTGCTAGTCGACGTCAAACGGCGTCGCCTTGTCAACGCCGAGACCTTCAGTTCCCTGGCATGCTCGATGAGCAGCTCCGCGCCGACCGAACTAGCGTGTGCCCTCCCGGCGGCGAACGAGTTCGCTCGCCTGCTCGCGGAATTCCCGGCCCTCACGCGGCCGACGTTTTCGGCCATCGCAGTGCGACATGGCATCGAGCACCACATACCCACTACGGGCCCGCCGGTCTATGCCAGAGCCCGCCGCCTCGACCCGGCCAAGCTCGCCGTGGCCAAAGCCGAGTTCGACGCGTTGGAGCACCTCGGCATCGTGCGGCGCTCCAATAGTGCGTGGGCCTCACCACTGCACATCGTGCCAAAGCCGGGGGGCGGATGGCGCCAGAGTGGCGACTACCGCCGCCTCAACGACGTTACCACCCCCGACAGGTATCTGATCCCACACATCCAAGACTTTTTCGCCCGGTTGGCGGGGCGGGTCATTTGTTCGAAAATTGACTTGATACGGGGATACCACCAGGTACCTGTCAGGCCGGCCGACGTCCCGAAAACGGCTGTCATCATGCCGTTCGGCCTGTTCGAATTCTTGAGGATGCCGTTTGGCCTCAAGAACGCGGCCCAGGCGTTCCAACGCTTGATGGACGGAGTGCTGCGCGACCTACCATTCCTCTTCGTCTACTTGGACGACATCCTCGTCGCCAGCACGTCCCGGGCCGAGCACCTCCTCCACCTCCGAACACTGTTCGGGCGCCTCAGCGAGCATGGCTTAATCGTCAACCCGGCCAAATGCCACTTCGGCACGACGGCCGTTGACTTTTTGGGCCACCACATCACAAAGAACGGGGCCGTGCCGCTGCCGACCAAGGTCGAGGCCATCACCAAGTTCCCGCGTCCCCGCTCCATCAAGGTCCTGCAGGAGTTCCTCGGCATGGTGAATTTTTATCACCGTTTCGTGCCCCGCGCTGCTCAGCTCATGCGGCCCCTTTACGAAGCCCTCCGGGGCAAGCCGGCCAAGCATGACATCGTCTGGTCCGCGGCCATGGACGCGGCATTCACGAGCGCGAAGTGGGCCCTCGCCGACGCAACGCTGCTGGCTCACCTGGTGCTCGACGCTCCCATCGCCCTCACTACGGACGCCTCCGACTACGCGGTGGGCGCCGTACATGAGCAATGGGTCAACGGGGTTTGGCAGCCACTCGCTTTTTTTAGCCGGCAACTCCGGCCGAACGAGTTAAAATACAGCACGTTTGACCGCGAGCTCCTCGGTCTATACCTGGCCATTTGCCATTTCCGCCACCTCCTGGAGGGCCGCCCTTTCATGGCTTTCGTCGACCACAAGCCATTGGTTTACGCAATGGCCAAAGTCACGGAGCCGTGGTCGGCCCGCCAGCAGCGCCACCTCTCCGCCGTGTCGGAATTTACCACGGACATCCGGCACGTCACCGGCAAACACAACGCCATGGCCGACTGTCTTTCTCGGGTCAGCGCAAACGCGGTCCACCTCGGCGTGGACTTCGCGCTCATGGCGGCCGACCAGACCACCGACACCACGGTGCAAGCCCTCCGGGCGGCGGACACGGGCCTCCGCCTGGCCGACGTCCCCTTCGCGGACACTGTCCTGCTCTGTGACGTCTCCCAAGGCCAGCCTCGCCCCGTCGTGCCCGTTACCTGGCAGCGCCACATTTTCGCCTCCATCCACGGCCTTTCCCACCCGGGCCGGAAAGCTTCCCAGAAGCTGGTGTCGGCGCGTTTCGTCTGGCACGGCCTTCGACGGGACGTCCGCGATTGGGCCAATGCCTGCACGGCCTGCCAGCGGGCCAAGGTCCACCGCCACACCCAGGCCCCGCTGGCACCTTTCACCGTGCCCGAACGGCGTTTTGACCACATCAACGTGGACCTGGTGGGCCCCCTTCCCCCATCGCGGGGTTTCACACACCTGCTCACCATGGTGGACAGGACCACCAGGTGGCCGGAGGCCGTTCCCCTCATTTCCACCACCACCGCCGACATGGCGCAGGCTTTCATCGCCACCTGGGTCGCCCGTTTCGGCGCACCGGCGGACATCTCTTCGGACCGCGGTCCGTAGTTCACCTCCGAGCTGTGGGGCGCGGTCGCCCGCAACCTGGGAGTCAGGCTCCACCGTACCACGGCCTACCACCCCCAAGCCAATGGGTTGTGCGAGCGTTTTCACCGCTCCATGAAGGCCGCGCTCATGGCCGGCCTTCAGGACGACGGTTGGGCCGACCGGCTGCCGTGGGTCCTTTTGGGCCTCCGCACGGCCAAGGAGGACCTCCAGGCGTCCACCGCCGAGCTCGTCTACGGCCAGCCGCTACGCGCGCCGGGCGAGTTCGTGCCCGACGCTACCAGTCCCTGGTCCGCAGCTCGCCAGCACTCGGACCTCCAGGAGGCCGCCTGACGGTTTGCCCCCGTGCCAACGTCCCGCCACGGTGGCCCCCAGTCCTACGTCCCCCCAGCGCTTCGCACAGCCGAGTACGTTTTCGTGCGTCATGACGCACACCGGGGGCCACTCCGGCCGCCGTACGACGGGCCCTTCCAGGTCCTGCGACGGGACGACAAGTTGTTTGTCATCGACGGCAGGTCAGACCGGATTTCGGTGGACCGCCTCAAGCCGGCGCACGTGGACGTCGACCAACCGCCACGGCTGGCCCTTCCTCCGGGGCGAGGCCGCCCCCCGTCCACGGTTCCCCCCGCTCGACCACCCACCACCACACCGGACCCCCCCCCCCCCCCGACGACCCTCCAGGGGTCGCTTTGGCCGGGTCTTCAGGACCCCCCTTAAATTGACTCTGCCGGTGCAAGTCGATTCTGGAGGGGCGTGTGTAGCGGTTACCGCTGGGTATACCACAATCGCCTTGCACCTGCCGAGGACGCGGCCAGGGAGCGATCACCATGCCGGGCTCGCCCAGGCCGCCCGGACAGGCCCAGATGCGCCTCTCCCGGGCATGCCTGGACTCGCCTTTCCAGGGCTCACCCAGGACGCCCGGGCATGCCCGCTCTCGCCTTTCCAGGGCTCGCCCAGGACGCCCGGGCACGTCCAGACTCGCCTTTCCAGGGCTCGCCCGAGCCGCCCGGGCACGCCCGGTCTCGTCTTTCCCGGGCATGCCCAGACTCGCCTTTCCAGGGCTCACCCAGGACGCCCGGGCATGCCCGCTCTCGCCTTTCCAGGGCTCGCCCAGGACGCCCGGGCACGCCCAGTCTCGCCTTTCCCAGGCAAACGCTCCGGCATGATGTGTATATATATTGCTGCCCGATAAACGGGCTTTTCAGAGTACCCGAGTTTGGTTTGTGCAATAAAGCAACTCGGACGAATTTCCGTCTTTTGTCGCGTCAATCCTTTCGACTCACGTTGGAGCACAGCTCCTTCAATAGCCTATTTTACTCCAGGGGTCCCAGCAATACACACCCAAAATATCGTTGCGATCGGTTCAGCCGTTTTTGCGGTACCTTCGTATGGACGGATGGGCGGACATTTGGTGAATTATAGTAAGATTTCATGAATACTTATACTTATAGTTATGTCCATTCAAATGTATTGACTCCCCACCCCTTCGATAAGGTCGGAGATGGGACATTAAAATGACATCCATCCGACTAACCGAATGGCCAACCAATCATCTGTCCATGTATTTTTGTGTATGTGATATTACTAAAACCGTTGAACATCTTTAGCTTTCATATTGCAGATATCTATTCTTCACGACATTATCTCAACCTGATTAGATCACGGCTGTGATTGGCTGAATTACGTTTTCATGGAAACTATCTCAGTAACTTGGCTTGCGTACGCAATACTTAAAAAACCGTTGAACATTTAGCTTTCATGTTACACAGATATATTACTCATGTTTCATAACACCCAAAATGTGGGGGGCCTAGAGTATCAGCTCCTTCTTACTCTTCTATGAGGTCTCGACTCTGCATTGAAAAGTATTAATTTGGGTAAAAAAAAAAAAAAAATTACACCTTAGGTCTCAGGACAGTAACACAATACTATGAGATTGTTGGTTGGTAAAAGCCCAGATAGCTCACGAATGACCTTTAAAAAAGAAAAGAGTAATCTGCATCCCCTTTCATCATCATCAATAGCTCCAAGAGTCCTCATTGGAAGCCCAAAGCCCCAAGGAAGTCTGACACTCCACCCGGAATCCCCCAGAGATTGAGTACAAGAAAAGGGTAAATATTTATTTTCTGGGGGCAGGGGTTGAGTTGGGACTGGGAGATGAGGAAGTGGCCATTCACAGCCAGCCCATGGGGCCATCATCTGAAGACTGGGGACGATAAAGGAGTTTGCAGTCGGGATCTTCCTCATTACGCGTTCCCCATCCCATGATGAACACAGCCCCTATGCCAGGACCTGTGTCCCCTTTAGGTTCTAATTTTTGTTTCAGTCAACATTTTGCAATTTACTCTTGATTCCCTTAAGGAAACGTGGGAGAGGCATAACTAACAAAGCAATTTTACTGCGTTGCCAATATGTGTCAACGGGTAGATGCCCTCATTGACTGTCCTAAAAATAAACAAGTTTGATTTAAATCCTTTCAACTGTTCTCACATTTTTACCAGACATGACAGGTTTCACACCGATCGGTGAAGCGGTTTCGAAGAAGGTTTTTTTTGAAATATCAGCTTTCAAGCTAATATGGCTGCCAAACCACGTGACATATGACATCAAAAATTTACACTCTGCATATGTATGGGTAGAGGATCACGTTTGTGAAGTTTCGTGTTGATCATATAAGGTTTGTTTTTCTATCCAAGATGGCTGCCAAACCACGTGATCTACGACATCATCATTTTCAAACTATATGCAGCAATGGTGTTAGATGACATTTGTGAAGTTTGGCTTCGATAAGGGAAGTGGTATCTGAGATATAATTATTTAATATTTTCCTTCAATCCAATATGGCTGCCACACCATGTGACCAATGACGTTTTTTGATTAACTTTTAATAGCCATTCCTAGTAAATGACACACGTAAAGTTTCGACTCAATCGATTTGGTGGTTTTGGAGATGTTTTTTCAAGGTTTTAGGTTAAATCCAATATGGCTGCCAAACCAAGTGACCTATATAAAAATAAAAATAAATTTTTTTTATATTTATTTTATAAATTTTTATTTAAATTTAAATTTATTTTTATTATTTAAATTTATTTTAAATTTATTTAAATTAATTATTAAAATTTAATTTTTATTAAAATTAATATTATAATATTAATATTATAATATAATATTAATAATTAATATTAATATTAAAATTATTAAAATTATTATTTAAATTAAAAATTTATTCTTTAAATTGATTTAAAAAAAAAAAAATTTTTACTTGCCAAATTTTCAAGTACTGTACTCCCAATGGGGAACAAAATCATGATAATGATGACATCATAGGTGATGTGGTATACCATCCATAAACCAAGTGACCTATAAAAAAAAATTAAAAAAACACCTTTAGAGGCCATTTTTCCCCGCAAAGCGGGGGTTGGCCTTTTTCGGGGACCGTGGTTGTTGTTGTTTTTTGTCCACTTTTTGAAGCAATGTTTTACGGCCGGATGCCCTTCCTGCCGCCAACCCTTTTTGTCGCCTTTTACGACAAGCAGGGAATTACCAGTGAACTGGTACTCAATTAGCCGACCTCGGAAGGATGACAGGCTGAGTCAACCCCCCTGGCGTTCGTTCAGCGATCGACCGGGATTCAAACCCAGGATCCTAGGTATCCTAAGCTGGCACCCTAGCCGCTAGCCCAAAACCAAGTGACCTATGATGTCTTAAATTTAATATTTCAATACAAATGGGTCATAGATCATGTGCATGCTATTTCAGATATTTAGGATAAGGCATTCGATTAAAACATTTATGGATGGTATACCACATCACCTATGATGTCATCATTATCATGATTTTGTTCCCCATTGGGAGTACAGTACTTGAAAATGTGCCAAGTTAAAAAAATTTCCATTAAACTTTTCCGAGAAATAATTATTTAATTATTTGCGTTTAATCTAAGATGGCTGCCATACCACGTGACCTATGACGTCACAATTATCATTTAAAAAAACATTCTACATGGGTGTCGCTCCTACCCTGAAAAAGCTTTGTCTCAATTGGACCTGTGGCTGCTGAGAAAAAATGAGGTTTAACCCGGACGGACGGACGGACAAACCGAAAACATAATGGCTCCGGCCACCTTCGGGGGCGGAGGCATAAAAATTGATAAGCAGTGCAGCCCAAAGCCAAGTAGCCTTCTTTTAAAAAGCCACTTGATAAAGCTGAATTTTAGAGTTGCAATGTTCAAACTGCTGATCATTTCTGTGAGCTATGAACAACCAACATGCTGTATACTTGGAGCGAACCAACTGTCAACATACTTGATGAATGTAGCTGGCTTGTAGTTTCTCATCTAGGCTCACAAACCGGTAAATTTTATAATTCTGAAAATGTCACCGCATGCTCGAAAGAACCACGCCATAAAGAGAATTTCATGATTACTTATCATATTCTTTCAAATGAATTTGCTGATTAAAGGGCAACTTTGTTTCCAGCTCCTGCGTGAAAATGATTTGACTTGTATATATTTATATCCAAAGCTTCCATTCGGTGTGCAAAGTGTAATTTAACGCTGTGTGTTGTGGTTTAATGCTATTTCAATAACAATGCTGCTGGTGGACTGCGCATGCATCTGGCTTCCATAAACGATGCTGCGAGCAACTACCTCCATTGTTAGGATGCTCCCTCCACATTGCCATTCAATTCAGGAGCACCCAATTCCATGGCCCTTGGAAAGGACAGGAAATCACAAAGCGTTTAACACCTGCGCGATGCTAAAGTTCACACAAACCGGCATAGAAAAGGTAAAAAGTATATAAAATATGCAATGGAATATGACTTCATCGTTATACAACGATATCAATAAGGGCTCCATGGAGTCCGTTATTGGCATTTCCCCGAAGCACCCGCATGCATGCCAAACGCCAAACCGCGTGCGACTTCCAACGAGTGGAAAAGAGCGAATCGATTTCATTTGCACAACCTGCAACACACCGATGCTTGCTGCAATGCACCATGGGAACGAACAGCGCATAGAGCGGAGTAACATTGACCGATGTAAAAAAAAAAGAAAAGAAAAAAAGAAAAAGGTTTTGTTATCCTGTTATTATTCTCCTAGTTATTGCCTACATTGTACAATGTCCGTTATGTACAGGTAAGGTCACAATGCCTTGCTGTCGACATGGGAACGTACTTTTGTTTATAGTGGAGGAGCTGCTGAACCAGACAACTTTTGGCAGGAATTTGTCATTAGTTCAGGTTGCCGGCGATAACTCGCCTATTCTTCACCAAAAACGTTAAAGGACGTGGGATCTTTAACGTCCATGAATGACCAGTGCTAGCAGATGGGTCCTCCTGCTTACCGTCTTTCCGATGGATGTCGCACACAATGACGTCTCATCATGAATGTGAAACACCGGGATGACAGTTATTACCTGTGTCGAGATTCAAACCCAGGCTAGACAGTTTAGAGGTGAGTGTGCACACCTCTCGGCTATCCTGCCAGAGTGCCAGCTCACATATATTACCTCCACCACCAAAGGTGGACGGAGGTTATGTTTTCACCCCTGTTTTTTGATTCCGGTAAGAAAATTCATTTCATTCATTTGAAATGATTCCGGTAAGTATGTTGGTTGGTTGGTTTGTCTGTCTTTCTTGCTGTGTTTGTGCGCAGTACGACGTCTACATCGTTGCACATAGCATCGCCAAACTTTACACGCATATTTGCCTTGCCCTGGAATAGACTGTGCCCAATTTTTAACTCTCTAGGCCCAAGGTGAAGCTCAAGGTCACCCAAAACGTGAAATCAGGGGGGGGGGGGGGTCGAGTTTTCATTTAAAATATTTTTCAAACCACTATAACTCTAAAAGTACAAGAGATGTGCATACACTTACTGTTACTGACATATAGGAAGTCACATACGACATTTCATTTGGCACCATGACCTTTGACATTGAGTGACCTTGAAAGGTCAAACTCAAGGTCAAAAATGTTTTTTTTTACTAATAACTCTGTCAAACATTATCCGATTCCCTTCTAACCAACACCCCCGAAAAAAAGTATATTCCGGCAAGTCCTCGGTCTGACCGATTTCTAGATTTTTTGTTTGTTTGTTTCACCCCTGTCATTTTGTCATATGTCATGTGTTTTTATGCTTCATAAGTTTTCGTTTTTTCCTCATGTTTTTGTCAAAAACTTTTCGTCATTTGCGAGTCTGTCTCGTTTGTTTGTCTGTGAGTGTAATAAGTTGCGAACGCTTTCAGCTATTTTCGTCAAACTTTACCAGATGGTTCCCAAGGACAAAAGTGAGGCTGTCGATGTTTTTTGCCAATATAGGAAAGGTCAAAGGTCAAGGTTCTCCCGTTTGTCTTGATGATATCTCAGCCATCCTTTGAGATAGGAAGCTGAAATTTTGGCACAATAATGAGCAAGTGCTTTGGCAAAAACGATATATATACGTATTATATATATATACGTATTAATTAATAATAGTATATATATATATATATATATATATATATATATATATATATTGTTACAGTTTTTAGAACTTTCACATCAAATTTAGTATTAAAATTCCTTATAAATAACCCCTGTGTACATTTCCCCCTTAATTGGCTGTTAATTGAAATGAGCACCTTAGCTAGTCCATGTACAAGCACGTAGCCAACCATAGAACTTCTCTATAGTTATTCCGTTATTCTGTGTTTCAGTTAAGGCCATGTGTCCCATAGTCGATCTTACGCTGCACCAAACCAAATAAGATAGATCCCCCCTTTTCAATTGCCCAAAGCCTCCATTTCCAACTGCATTCGCCGCCATTCACCATGTGCTCCAGCTCGGAGAAGAAGGGCGTGGCCCGCCCATCGTCATCAAAGGGTGGAGCCAGAAACCCCTTACGACCAACCAAGAATGAGTGGGTATGGCTCAAGAGGGCGGGGTTATAAAACCCGTCACGGGAAGCCCCCACCGCCAGATGAGCGAGGGGGCCATATGAGAGAGAAGGGATTCAGCGGTAACAGATACGGCAGAGAAAAACGAGGACAAAGAGAGGAGTGATCCAGCCGAACCGAGAGAGAGAGACGGGAGGGGGTGCTCGTATTGAGGCAATAGGCCGAGACCCTCAAGGCCCTATTGCCGGTCGGTGAGAGACGAAGCTGTTTTGCCGGGTTTTCGCCTCGAGCCCGGAGCGTGAACCGCGAGCGTGGACCTCAACGCCTGACCCATCTGCCCCGGACCTTCCTGCCGAACAATCCGCCTGGATTCTTCTCCCCCTGCCATCTTTACTATTGCCATTCCATCCTTTCGTGTAAGTGTGTTTGTTCTGTGCTGGGCGTTTGATAAGTTAAGCCTGTATAAGCTTGCCCTGTGTCTGCTTCTTCTTCGTCTTCCCTTGTATATGCCCATTCTTTCGTTTCCTCTTCGGGTTTCTGTACATAATTAATAATAATAAATATCTGTTCCTTCTTACCTTTGGTTTCCTCTTCCTCGTCCGATCGCTTTAGTGGTTTCCCAATTGAGTTCCTGTGGTGCGATTTCGGTCAAAGCTCCGCAATCGGGATAGTCATTGTAAACGGCTCGCGCCGCAGTTCGCTTCGCTCGGCGCAATCCATCAATTACACTGCGGCACGAGCGGGAGTATTTCCTTGCGTACCGGGAGGCGCTGGTACTTAGGTCATAGGACAGATAGGCCTAATACCCTATTCAACGCTGACCGGGCGTGACGTCATACTTCCAGGACTAGGGGAATCGGCCAGTGCAAAAGACAAGGGGATTGATCCCCCCTTGGTAAGGGGAGCGCCGACCCCAGATCCGTAACAATTGGTGTCAGGAGTGGGATTTGGACCCGAAGTGCGCTTAACGCACTCAAAATTACGAGCGGCCGAAAATTTTTATTTAACATCTACATTTTAAAATCGTGCCATGGATAATCAAGGTGACCGGATGCCGGTAGGGGAGTTAGAAGAGGGTTTGGAGTCGACCCAGGACCCCAGGGAGGAGGTGGGAGTAATGCGGGAGGAAGGCAATACGCATTGGGTAGCGGAGAGTTCAGGCGCATAAAATGGTGGCGGCTCGCACGTGGCCACGCCCGCTGCACAAATAGGGGGAATTGATATGCAGGACCTCATGGCGCAGATTAATGCAGCCATACTAATGGGGAATATAGGATTGGAAAACAGAATGGGGGAGCGTTTAGAAAACCAAATCGGGGGATTGAGAGACGGGTTAAGTAATATGGAAAATCAAATTGGGGAATTGAGGAATGACATGGGAAATCAAATCGGGGGCTAGAAGCTAAATTTGAGAGTTTAGACAATAAATTTGAGGGGTTAGAGAATAAATTTGAGGGGTTAGACAATAAATTTGAGGGGTTAGACAATAAATTTGAAGGGTTAGACAACAGGTTGGAAGGGCTAGAAGGTAAATTGGGGGGCCAACTGGAGGACGTGGGTAACCAAATCGGGGAAATGAAGAATGGGTTAACGGAGTTGGAAATAGAATGGCCACCCAGGAGAACCAAATGGAAGGGGTTAAGAATGGGTTAGGGGGGTTAGAAGACAAGATGGGAGGCAAATTGAGGGAGATAGGGGAGCAATCCGCCCGGGAAATTAAACAAATGGGGGATCAGATAGAGGAGGTAAAAATCGCGTTGGAAACCAAATTGGATGCCCAGAGGAATGATTTGGAGCAGATGAGGGCGGCATCTACCAAAGAGATGGGAGAAATGGGGGAGGAGATAAGGCGTGGAGTGGGCGAAGAGGTCGCGGGGGTACGCGAGGAGGTAAAGCGGGGTGAGGAGCGCATGGAGAAAGAGGTGAGGAATAGTACAGCTAGGTTACAGGGGGGAATAGAAGACCTGACGCGGGGCGTAGAGCAGCTGACGGTGGGACAAAAGGAATTGGGGGAGCAGGTGGAAAAGAATACGGCGGTGATAGGAGGGTTGAAAGCGACCCAGAAGGAAATAAAAAAAGAACTTATAGTGACGAAGAGGGAATGTCAGATGGTACACGAGGGGTTGACAAAGAGGTTGGACGAGGTGACAGAGGCAATGGAGACAAAAGAACGGGAAGTAAGAGCGCACATAGAGACGACCAAGGTGGCTTTCGAGGAAGAAATTCAGGGGGTGCACCGGGAAATGAAAGAGGTGAAACAAAAATTAGAGGAAGTGGAAGAGGGGGTAAGTGAAATTAAGAAGAGACGGAGGGAAACTAAGAGGGAGATAAAGGAGGAAGTGATGGATTATGTACAAGGTCTGTGCTCAAATCGTGATGATGTACTTGCTAACCAAATAAAGAGTTTGCAGGTGGCGGAGGAGGAGCGAAGACGAGGTGCCGAGGTGAGTGGTGATATACTCGGAAATGTATATGGTGTAAGGGGAGATTCAGTGAGCTTGGGTGTTGGTTTAGACCCGGGCGTTCGTGAGAGGCCACTGGTGAGGTGTGCGACTGGTGCAGAGTGAGTGGAAAGAAGAGGTGTGCGAGGATGTCCGACTATGGGGAGTGCGGAAGGTATTTGTGAGCCAGGGTGTGCGGCGGTGATCGGGTGTGTGCAAGAATGCACCCCCATGAGTGGTACTGAGTATGTACCGGGAGAGAGTGCGCGAGAAAGGTGTGGAACGGAGGTGTGTGTGAGGAAAGAGTGTGCGCCGAGGAGTGAGTGTGCTGTCGAGAGTGAGAGTGAACGCACGACAGAGTGTGGTGGTGAGAGTGACATGGAGCACGAGTTGATTGTGGCAGGTGAGAAAGAATGCACACCTGGAATGGACGAATGCACACCTGGAATGGTTGAGCACGTGTGGGAATGTACACCTGAGTTGGTGGTGGTGCGAGAGGGCACATTGAAGCGTGTGATCGGGTGTGCTGAAGAGTGCACACCCATGGTTGTCACAGAGGATGTGACCGAGGAGTGGGCGCGAGGAGGTGTTTTGATGACGTGTGCGAACGACGAGTGTGTGCCAAGGTGTGCGGTGGTCAGGTGTGTTACGAAGTCTGTGAGCGTTATGAGGAGACCGGAGTATGGAGTGAAAGAGAACGCACGAGCGAGTACGGTGTTGGAATTGACACAATGTGGGGGATGTATGAGCAACGAACGGAACGAGTGGTGTGAGCATGTCCGGGGAGCATCGACGCTAAACGGAGCAGCGGTTAGACCGACTTTTAGCCGACGCGAGCCCTCAGTCCGTGCCGGGCTTTGGGTGCTGTGGGAACCGGCGGGGATCGTAATCACGGCGGTTTCAAAAGAACCGCCGTGTGCGATCCGCGCCGGGCCTCGACCTGAACAGTCGCATCCGCGCTCTGCTAAGCAGAGCGGGCGACCCGGTTCGAGGGCAGGTAGGAAGGGTCGGCACGGCGACCCCTTGTGGTTGCGGCGTTCCGGCCGGGCGAGATTGGGCCATCGGGCCGGAGACCGGGAGCCTCCGCGCCGAGATGGTGCGTGGAATCTCGGCCCGAGTAAACCTCCTTCCCTGAACCGAGTGCCGGACGGATCCAACTGCAGGAAACAAACCACCCGCGTTCATTGCTCGGCTTGGCGAAGCCGAGCTTTGCGAATGTAAAGACGCACCGAGGCTCAAGTTAATGGACATTTGGTAGGAGTAGGGAATTGGTGATTGGCAAAATTGATGAGCAAAATTTTATTGGCAGGTGATTGGCAAATTTGATTGGCAGAGAATTGGATGGGCAAAATTAATAGTGGGAGATAGCGGATGTGGAGGGATGGCAAATCCACCATCCCTCGCATACCCGGGCACATGAGCACTAGTTATGGGGTTTTGGCAGTGTAAGCTCGCCGAGGGAGGGTTTGGATAATTGTATAGGGATCTAGAAAAATGACAATAGGTAACGGTAGAGGTAAGTAGCGACATTGTACAGGTAGTCGGGGACGTAGAGAGGTTAGAATGGTTGTTAATGATGTGGTATGTGCTTAGTTTAAAGGGAAGACGGGGAGCACCAAGTTAGAAGGAAACCAGGTAGATCAGATGATAATAATAATAATAATAATGCATTTATTTTATATAGCGCTTTTCAGGAAGCCCAAAGACGCTTTGACAGAGTGCAAAACATAATGCATAGCAAAACATAAAAACAATTGCAAAAAAAGAAGAATCAATAGGGAAATATTCAAAGCACAAAGGAGGGAGAAGGAGAGGAGATAGTCAGGGGTTAGATGCTGTGGGTTAAATGTTGAATGCAGTGTTGAACAGGTGGGTCTTGAGTGATGTTTTGAATGTGGTGAGTGAGGAGGAGTCTCTGATGGTGTGAGGTAGCGAGTTCCAGAGGGTGGGAGCAGCGATGGAGAAGGCCCTGTCCCCCCAGGATCTAAATTTGGTCCGGATGGGGGGGGGGGGGTCAGGAGGTTGGTACCAGCAGAGCGGAGGTTGCGGGTGGGAGTGTTTCTGGAGAGGAGGTCAGCCAGGTAGGATGGGGCCAGGTTATGGAGGGCTTTGTAGGTCAAGAGGAGGATTTTGTACTGGATTCTCTGGGAGATGGGGAGCCAGTGAAGCTTGTAAAGGACGGGGGTGATGTGGTCACGGGTCCGGGAATGGGTGAGTAGACGGGCAGCGGAGTTCTGAATGTATTGGAGTTTATTGGTGATTGTTGAGGGTGAACCATAAAGGAGGCTATTGCAGTAGTCCAGACGGGAAGTGATGAAGGCGTGGATGAGGGTTTCTGCAGCCACGGAGGAGAGGGATGGACGGAGACGGGCGATGTTTTTCAGGTGAAAGAAGGCTGTCTTTGTGATCTGTTTAGTGTATTTGTCGAAGGAGAGGGTTTGGTCAAAGATGATGCCAAGATTCCGGATGTGAGGGGAGGTGGATACTGGGAAACCGTCGATGTTGAGGGCAAAGTTATGGGTGGACTTGGTGAGCGTTTTTGGGCCAATGATGATTATTTCAGATTTATCACAGTTAAGTTTGAGGAAGTTGATTTGAAGCCAGGATTTTATTTCAGTGATGCAGTTTGTCAGGATAGAGTGGGTGGCGGTGGAGATGGACTTGGTGGAGATGAAAAGCTGGATGTCATCGGCGAAGCAGTGGAATTGGAGACCATGACGGCGGATTAAGTGACCGAGGGGGGACAGGTAAAGGATGAAGAGGAGGGGGCCAAGAACTGAACCTTGGGGGACACCTTTGGGGAGGGGAGCAGTAGGGGATTTGCAGTTATTGATGGAGATGAACTGACGTCTGTCAGAGAGGTATGATTTAATCCAAGAGAGGGCAGTGCCGGTAATGTTAAAGGTGGTTTCAAGTCGGGTGAGGAGGATGGTGTGATCGATGGTGTCAAAGGCGGTGCTGAGGTCGAGGAGGATGAGAATGTTGAGGTTGCCAGCGTCAGAGGAGAGGAGAAGGTCGTTGGTGATTTTGAGGAGAGCAGTTTCAGTACTGTGGTTGGAGCGGAATCCGGATTGGAATGTTTCATACAGGTTATTGGCAGAGAGGTGATGTTTGAGTTGAGTGGCTACAGCGCGTTCCAAAACCTTTGACAGAAAGGGTAGGTTGGAGATGGGTCTGAAGTTATTTAGGGTGTCAGGGTTTAGTCCAGGTTTTTTCAGAATGGGGGTAACAGCAGCAATTTTGAGGGATGGTGGGACGATGTCTGTAGACAGGGAGGAGTTTATTGTTGCAATGATAAGTGGAGAGAGAGCAGGAAGGGAGGCCTTGACAAAGCTGGAGGGGATGGGGTCAAGAGTGCAGGTGGCAGTTTTCATTCCGATGAGGAGTTCAGAGAGGTGGAGTGTGTTTGTGGTTTATTGGATGAGGAATTGGTATGGAAGTTTGTGCAGGTGAGCATATTGAGCAAATGGTCCCGGAGGAAGGAGGGTGCAGGTGGCACCAGGTGTGATTGCAGAGGTGTGCAAGTGAACAGGTGTATGGAGAATGGTTGTGTGTTGTATGGAAAATGATTGAATGACATAACTAGTATGAAATGGAGTATGGAATGGATGGTGTGGAGTGAGTATGGTGGAAACTGTGGAGTGGAGTGCTTGGTGCGAAGGGAGTGTATGGGGAGGATAGACCCCTATCACGAATACCCGGGGAGGGTAGTTTAAGAGTTAGGTAGAGGGTATAGGTAAATTGTGGTTGGATATTGGCATCTGTGGTGCGTGTGGAAGAATGGTGTTTGGATGAGTGCATTAGTGACGTGGAAATGGCTGGGCGTGTGGCCTGTTAGTGTGTGTGGTTGGTTGGACACTCCGCCACTGTGAGGATGTCGGCCAGGTGAGGCTGCAGGTGGGCTCTGGGAGCTGGTAGAGTTGTTGTGGATGGGGTCGAGGATCTGGAGGACGGACCCGCGTAGCCCAGTGCCAGAGAGGGCACCGAGGGGGTAAGTGCCAGGGAGGACCTTCCCCCAGTTAGATAGGTTAGGTTAAGGAGCAGGTAAGCTCGGAGGCAACTGCAGTGGCGGAGGTGTGCAGGTGAGTAGACCTGTTAGGAGATCCACATGACTCAGCACCGAAATTGTGCAAAGGCACAGGGAGTTGAACCGGGGGAGTGAGACCCCAAATTGATGAGCACCACAGTTTGGTCAATGCGAATTGGTTTTTAGAACCGCATAGAGTAAGACGGCCAATGGATTGACAGGGAAAGACCCCGGGTAGTGTAAAGTGTGTTAATGTCATTTAGGAAGTAGTTAGGATTGAAATCTCCTCGCACCATCTGCATCCACTCACCTGAGGTGACGACAGAACTCCACACCATGCCATGTGTTGTTGTTTTATTTTTGTGCAAATGTTTTGGACATGTGAGACGCATCATGACGTGGGTGTGACATTGTGCTTGATGTTCCATCTCTCCCTCCTTAAGAGGGATTGATGATGAATTGGTGATGGCAAATTTAGACATTGGGATTGTAACGAATTTGGAATTAGGGGAGATATGGGGAAGACGTGACGGTAGTGACGAATTTGTAAATTGTTGTGTAAATACGACGTAAGGGGCAAGGGGGGCAAGGGTAGTGTAGGTAACGGGGGGGGGGGGGGGGCGAACGTTAGGGACGAACTTTCTCAGCTCGCTCCCATGCGCACCTCACCTTGCATTACCTTTATTGATGTGTACCCTGGTGACCTTACCCCTCGCTAACGCTGCCACTTTGTCTTCCTTCCCCACCCATGGACCGTGCTCTCTGGGCATTGAGGGGGAGCATGCGGGAGTCCGCCATTGTGTGCCTGAATCCCCGCTACCAGCTGCCTGCATCCACGCACCACTTATGGACCACAGTACTGTGGCCGTGTACCACTTATGGACCACACGTTGTGTGGCATGGCCCCTCTGCTGGGACCGGCCAGGTTGGCCAGAGAAAGATCTTGCTTGATGTCGAAAGATCGACATCGGCCAGCAGATGGAGCGGACCAGAAGATCCAGACCACCAGTTGTGTGTTTCTTTTGTTTTATTATTGTGTAATGTCGCACTGGATGGTGCGTGACTGTGCTCTTTATTGGTGTTTATTGGTGCTGGTGCGTCGATGCAGTGCATGCTGTCTTCTCCCTCCCACAGGATTTTTTTTTGTGTCTCCCAAAAGAAATGACAGGTCCTGGGTTGCAGTAGTGTAAATACAAATAGTGTAACTTGTAAATAATGCTCCCCACCGTCAATGTTTAGTTTGAAAATTAATTCCGCAATTCGGTAATCCTGTGGGTGTGAATCTGTTAGGTAGGGTGCAACGTAATTGGAGGGACATATTTAGTTGTGTTTTAAAACTGTCACACTCAGGGTCAGGTTAATTGTAGAGGGAACTACACCTGAGTGTCACATTAAGTTAAAGTTTTCGGGCCGGGACGTCCCGTGAGGAATGAGGGTGCTGTGTTACAGTTTTTAGAACTTTCACATCAAATTTAGTATTAAAATTCCTTATAAATAACCCCTGTGTACATTTCCCCCTTAATTGGCTGTTAATTGAAATGAGCACCTTAGCTAGTCCATGTACAAGCACATAGCCAACCATAGAACCTCTCTATATTTATTCCGTTATTCTGTGTTTCAGTTAAGGCCATGTGTCCCATAGTCGATCTTACGCTGCACCAAATCAAATAAGATAGATCCCCCCTTTTCAATTGCCCAAAGCCTCCATTTCCAACTGCATTCGCCGCCATTCAACATGTGCTCCAGCTCGGAGAAGAAGGGCGTGGCCCGCCCGTCGTCATCAAAGGGTGGAGCCAGAAACCCCTTACGACCAACCAAGAATGAGTGGGCATGGCTCAAGAGGGCGGGGTTATAAAACCCGTCACGGGAAGCCCCCACCGCCAGATGAGCTAGGGGGCCAGATGAAAGAGCAGGGATTCGGCGGCAACAGATACGGCAGAGAAAAACGAGGACAAAGAGAGGAGTGATCCAGCCGAACCGAGAGAGAGAGACGGGAGGGGGTGCTCATATTGAGGCAATAGGCCGAGACCCTCTAGGCCCTATTGCCGGTCGGTGAGACGCGAAGCTGTTTTGCCGGGTTTTCGCCTCGAGCCCAGAGCGTGAACCGTGAGCGTGGACCTCAACGCCTGACCCATCTGCCCCGGACCTTCCTGCCGAACCATCCGCCTGGATTCTTCTCCCCCTGCCATCTTTACCATTGCCATTCCATCCTTTCGTGTAAGTGTGTTTGTTCTGTGCTGGGCGTTTGATAAGTTAAGCCTGTATAAGCTTGCCCTGTGTCTGCTTCTTCTTCTTCCCTTGTATATGCCCCTTCTTTCGTTTCCTCTTCGGGTTTCTGTACATAATTAATAATAAATATCTGTTCCTTCTTACCTTTGGTTTCCTCTTCCTCGTCTGATCGCTTTAGTGATTTCCCAATTGAGTTCCTGTGGTGCGATTTCGGCCAGAGCTCCGCAATCGGGTTAGTCATTGTAAACGGCTCGCGCCGCAGTTCGCTTCGCTCGGCGCAATCCATCAATTACACTGCGGCACGAGCGGGAGTATTTCCTTGCGTACCGGGAGGCGCTGGTACTTAGGTCATAGGACGGATAGGCCTAATACCCTATTCAGCGCTGACCGGGCATGACGTCATACTTCCAGGACTGGGGGAATTGGCCAGTGCAAAAGACAAGGGGATTGACCCCCCCTTGGTAAGGGGAGCGCCGACCCCAGATCCGTAACAATATATTAAATCAATTAATTGGTTCATTACTTAATTACTATCGATTTATTAAGGACTTATTTATTTTCTTTCTTTTGAGATAGGAAGCTGATCCTGGACATGACAATAACGAAGTTATTTGGCTGTAAAGGATATTTTTGATCTATTGATTATGATTAATTATTTAATTATTCGATTAAACACTTAATTAATTTGCAAAAAGTTACAAATTCGGATGAAGCAGCCAGTGGTGGTTTAGGTATGCTAATAACCAATTGATTAAGCAATTAATTATTTCACGATTATTATTTATTTATTTTCATTACACAATGGTCAATTAATCAATCAATTCTTGTTTGTCTCGATTTTCGTCACACCTGTCAGGCTACTGCCTGATGCTTTCCTGTCTGGCCTGTCTGTCTGTCTGTTCGTGAGCAGGATATCGCAAAACATTACGGACGGATTCGGATGAAACTTGTAGGACAGGTTGGGTGTGTGACATGGACAAATTTATTACATTTGGGTGAGGATTTTAAAAGAGAATTTTTGAAGTGATTCTTCACAATTGAGAGAAAGGGCCAAAAACAATATTTTGAAAAGTTGTGAATGGATTACGACAAAACTTTGTAGATTAGTTGGTTAGGGAACAAGAACAAGCCGATTAGATTTTGGTTTAGGTCCGAATCCAGATACGGTCTATCAGTGGAACACAAAACAAACTGTTGAGCCTGGCGGAGGTATGCCCTCTTGCAAGTGCTATTCTAGTTAAGCATGTAAAGGAGGAACAAAAAAGGTCTCAAATGTAAGACACAAATTTCTGAAAACACCTCGTCACTAAATCTAGTAAATTAAAGAACCAGATTATTTACTTTGATAAGAACCTTTTGAGGTGAGTAGTAAAGGGGAGAGGTTTGGGATGTGTTGGCCCAGAGATCGAGGGGTCTGAGTAGACAGTGCACACAAACTGCAGCTAAAGTGTTCTACTGAAGGTAAGAGTCCCTCGTGATCCAAGGCTGCAGTCAGTCTGATCCGGCCCTGACACCTGAGCCAGATAACTTACAGTGGGCATGCGGTTCCATTGACTAAGAGGGCAACAGACAAAAGCACCTGCTGCTCGGTGTGTAATTAGAAACTCATACATTGAAAAATATTAAGATATGTAACCGGTTGTTTGTTTTTGCTTTCAAGTTGTAAATACAGGATGAAGGTAAGGTCCATTGATAGGCCGAGGTCATTCAGAACGACATCCTGTAACAAGAGAAGGGAATAAGAGTCAACCGCGATGAGTGGACCAGCATCACGTGAAGGGCAGGCAGACCAGGTGCGGCAGGCAGACTATCCCTGTCCTGAAGGTCGTTTATGAGATATACGTTTTCACCTGCAATCCGATATTGATGTGGTAGTTATGAAACTATGTAGAATTCCTGAGACTTGGAATCCAAATCCCTAATACTGTTGTTTTCAGCTGGATTTGAACCCACAACTTTCTGGGATGCAAGTCGAATGTCCTCACCAACAAGTCACCCAAACCCACCTTGAAAGCTTCTGACCCTTACCCACCTTGCGGTTTTACGAGGTCGTAAAGCAAATAACGAGTAATATCTAATCACTGACCACCAACTACTTCAATACAAGCACTTAGCCAACAATATAATTGAAAACGACAATATATTAATGACTACTTTTGTCTTCAATAAAATCCCCTCTTTAGTCTGAAAAAAACAGTTACTACTAAGTGCACAGTGCACATTCTTCTCAGCATGAAGTAAAGCATAGGAATGAGATCATGTAATATACGAAGAGAAGAAGAAAGTTTTTTTTTTGTTTGTTTGTTTGTTACCTCCGCCATCGAAGGTGGATGGAGGGTAAAGCATATGAATGAGATCATGTAATATATTGTTATGAATTTTGGGGTAGTGATATATAGATCAGGTAGATCTGTGTAGGTATCATGCTCCGGTTGTCGTGATAGGGAACCCCACATGTAATAAGTTTGTCTAGCCCGGATGTCGGATTAAGTGTATATTTGTGGTCATACGAGGATGGCTTTTTGTGATAAATAGAGTAGGGATTATGTTAATTCCCCTGTGTGTGAGACCTGTGATCTATCCATTGTCCCGTATGGCAAAGCACCATAGACATTAGTTAGGCCCATTCGTTACACCACACACACTACTTAAATTCCCCTCCCGGATACGAGAATCCGGATACGAGAGTTGTTTTTTTATTTTTCAAGCGATTCTTCAACATTGAGCGATAGGGCCAAAAACGATATATAGCATGGTATTTCAAAAGGTTGCTGACCGATTATGACAAAAAATGGTGGATGAGTTGGTTAGGTGACAAGAACAAGCCAAATCGACTTTGGTTCAGATCCAGCCTATCAGTGGGATACAAAACGTAAATTTTTTTGTTGTTGTTGTTGTTGTTGTTGTATACTGAATCGAGGCTCGTGGAAGAGCTAACATTTATTTCACAAACAAATCAACCAGACAAACAAAATATACAAAAAGAGGGAGCGGGAAGACAAGATGGGGAGAGAAGGGGAAGCACACAACCACAACATTTGAGAGCAGGGAGAAGTGTGGGAGGGAGAGGGCTTGGGGGGAGGAGGCGTGGGAAGGGGGAGGGGGGGGGAGAGGTATAAAACACAAGGGGACCGAAATTAGCGGGGGTAGAAAAGATCAAGGTTTTGGATGGGGGAGGATAAGAGATGGTGGTGAACAGCTGTTTTAAAGACCTGGAGGGTGGAGTGGGATTGAAGAGAGTGAGGGAGTTTGTTCCAGAGGCAGGAGAAAAGAGGAATGAAGGAGTGAAGGTGAGCAGAAAGTCTTGATTTTGGCAGTTTAACCATAAGAGGGTTGCAGGCAGATCTTGTGCAACCTGTAGGAATATTTGGGGGACAGAGCCCAGAGAGAGCTGGGGGGGCAAGGCCAGAGAGGAGTCGGTAGAAGACGGAAAAACCACCAACCTGCCTGCGGTGAGTGAGTGAAAGGCCCTTGGAGTTAGCTTCATCGCGGGAGATTCCAATGATTCTGAACACTTTGGTTTCAACAGCGTGAAGACGAGCTAGGTGTGAGGCAGGAGCACCAGACCAGAGGGGAGAGCAGTATTCCATAGAGCTGCGGATGAAAGCCTTGTATGTGGTGAGGAGCTCAGGTGTGCCAAGGAAGGACTTCGCACGACGGAGGATGCCCAGTCGGCGACTGGCTTTGGAGGGCAGATTTGAAATGTGGTTTTCCCAGGAAAGATCATGGCAAATAGTGAGACCCAAAAGCTTGAGTGACAGAACTTCTTGGAGAGGATTATTCAGAAAGTGGATGGGAGGGTTGTCCAGTCGGTCTTTTCAGAGAGACATCGTAAGAGTGTGAGATTTGTCAGGATTGAAAGACATGTTCCATTTGTTTGCCCAGTCTGTGATTTTGTCCAGGTCTGCAGAGAGTGAGGAGGCTGCAGACTGCCGATCTGAGGGATGAGGAATGGAGCGACAGAGAGTAGAGTCGTCAGCAAAGAGATAGAGAGGATTTTCAAGAGAGTCAGAGAGATCATTGATGAAGACCAGAAAAAGCACAGGGCCCAGAACACTACCTTGGGGAACTAAAGCCTGAACAGGAAGAGGAGATGAGAGAAACCCATTCAGGGCCACACGTTGACTACGACCAGAGAGGAAGTCCGCCAGCCATGCGTGGAGATTTCCATGGATACCAAAGGAGAAGAGTTTGGTGAGCAGAGCAGGGTGGCAGACCGTATCGAAGGCACGTGAAATGTCAAGGGAGACAGCTCTAATTTCCTGTTTGGTGTTGAGGACCTCCATCCATTGTTGAGAAAGCAGAAGCAGCATGTCCAGAGTAGAGTGACCAGGTCTGAAACCAAATTGATGATCAGAGATCAAGCCATTGGAGAAGAGGAAAGATTTCATATCTGAAGCAATGATGGATTCCATGACTTTGCTGATAATTGGGAGAAGGCTGATTGGTCTGTAGTTGCTAGGATCTGTTTTTGCACCTTTTTGTGCAAAGCGGTGATGTTGGCTGATTTCCAAGCAGATGGCAGATGACCTTGAGCAAAAGAGAGGGTGAAGAGAACAGAAAGAGGGAGTGAAAGAGCGGAAGAACATGATTTTAGGACCAGTGGGCTGATGCCGTCAGGACCAGTTGCAGAATCAGAGTCGAGGGTTGACAGAAACTTTTCCACCTTGACAGCTTTACTGAGTGCTGTTATAGTTTACTTGTTTGTTTATTTAACTTTATTGAGTTCATAAGCACAACCAAATTATTAATGGCCTCCTCTTTCATCCAGAGGAAGGTCCAATGTTATGTTTGGATGAAAAAAAAAGTTCTCCCATATAAAACCAGATAATTGTCCTTCAGTCCTTGATCAGGTCTTGTGCTTGCTTATACAACGCCTGTGTTTTTTTCCTCCCCAGGAGTGATGGAGTAATATGTATTGTGAAGATCGTATGTTGAGGTTGTTGCGATTAGTTGTTAACAACACAAATTTAATGATTACAGTGTTTACACATGAAACTGTTATTAAAAACATTGCTTTACACAGGTTTATCATAACACCTCCATGTTCAGACCCAAGTCAGTATGTTGCTTATACACTGCCTGGGTATTCTCCCGTGAGCATTCGAGTAATATGTATTGTGAAGATCGTATGTTGAGGTGGTTGCGATTTGTTGATAACAACACAAATTTAATGATTATCGTGTTTACACATGAACCTGTTATTAAAATCATTGCTCTACACAGCTTTATCATAACACCTCCATGTTCAGACCTGAGTCAGTATGTTGCTTATACACTGCCTGGGTATTCTTCCGTGAGTGATCGGATAATATGTATTGTGATTGTGGTGCAGGAAATATTTAAATACTGTGCATATTTCATTGAATTCCCCCAGGCAACGCTGTGTATGTCAACTTGTATATCATATTTTAGTGATTCACCTGCAGGACTGTAATGTTCAAGTAAAAAAAAAAAATGTTTGCTTGTTTTTTTTGTATACAAGATCGAGGCTCGTGAAAGAGCTAACATTAATCACACGGAAAATCAAACAGACACATAAAACATATAATAATGGGAGCGGTAAACAAGCTGGGGAGAGATGGGGAAGCACACAAACACAACATTTGAGAGCAGGGACATCAGGAGATCTGTGGGAGGGAGAGGGATTGGGGGGAGGAGGCATGGGAAGGGGGGGGGGGGGGGAGGGAGAACGAGAAGTATCAAACACAAGGACACTGCAAGAACTTCCAGGAAAGAAGTCGGAATTTCAGAAAAGTGGATCTGGGGTGAATTAGCTGGGGTAGAAAAGATCAAGGGTTTGTATGGGGGAAGATAAGAGATGGTGCTGAACAGCTGTTTTCATTTAAAATACCAGTAATTACCTGTAATGATATGATTAGAATACATTTCATCATGCTTGCTTAGTATTTGATTCTTCCAGTGATGTTGTGCTTTGGTAACAGCTCGATTCTCCCAGACTTGTTTTGCTCAACTTGGTATGCATACGTGTTGGGATTCATTCAATGGTGAGGTTTTTGATATCTCTCTCATCGTTTTGTTCAGTCAATTCCTGAGCAAGAGTGCTCGTCCTTTCTAGTGGTTACAATTATTGAAAACCATCGATCCGTGAATTCCTAATACGTTTTCGCTTCGAACCTGGCAGCTCACCCAGATGTGACAAGTTGAACATCCCAACCGACGTATGTTACGGTTGCCCCTCATCACCATAGCTGGCATGTGACGTGACATGTGACATGTGAACACGTGACATGTGAACACCTGCGTGAGTGAATTTGTTTATCGTGCAGGTAGCTAGGCGGCTGCCACATGTTATTGCGAAACAAGCATGAAATTTGGTAGTTATGCTCTTATATCGATACTCTTTAAATGCAGTCAATTAGGTAACTCGAAATTCAACATGACGACCATATTTTTCTGAATAATTATCTAATTACGATGACCTAACTGACCTAATTAAGATAAATTGAAAATTGTAACGACCTCTTATAGAAAATAATTATGTTAATTCTGAAAATTACGTGATTCTGTGATTTAGTGAAATTTCTGTTCTGTAAAAAAATTGTGTGAACATTTTGTGATTTTGTATCGATACTCGTACGTCATAAATTAAATATTTAATAAGTTTATGGTACATTTTAGCAATTTTGGCGGCCATTTTGAAAAAGATGGCCGCCATGTTGAATTTCGAGTTTGCGAATCGACTGGATTTAAAGAGTATCGATATAAGAACATCATTGCCAAGTTTCATGTTTATATCACAAAGTGAATGTTTTTTTGGGGTTAGCTGCCAAGTGAAGGAGCAATTCTGCATGAACAGAACAGCGACCACGTGGTAACCTGGTGTCAAGGGATGTGCAGCACCAGACCAGACAACCTGGTGTCAAGGGATGTGCAGCACCAGACCAGACCAGACCAGACAACCTGGTGTCTCCAGAGAGAGCGAGTTCAGAACATTGAGGTGTGAGCAGCTTTGCTTAGGACGTAGGTTTAGAATTTCGATGTTGCACAAATCTGATAAATCGGTGGATGGAAGCACCCCCAGCCCCAGGTGCCAAGCATGCTCGGAGGAGCCACGTTGTGATGACAAGCGCGGTAATCGCGGGTGAACGAAGCGTCTCCACGAGCGAGTTATAAACAATAACTCGATTAGCAACGGGACGTACAGGTACAGGTACAGGTACAATCACCGGCAGTGATCGCGGAGATCCACATTACACGCTCCAAGGCTCTGCAGCAGTCCTCCTGCTCCCTCCGACCGCAGCGTTTCCTTCCGAGTGCGCACAATTACCGAGATTTACCGCTAATTGCTGCGAAGTCAACGGGAGATCGTTACATGGTGGATCCTTGGACCAGCGGGACGGGCTGCGCGGTTTAATTTCCGCTTCGATAAAAATTACCAATTATTATCGTTATAAATTAAATTTGCATTTCTGGTGACTTAAATAACGAATCCTGACTTCCGTCAATGTCAAAGTTAAAAACAATGACGAACTCGATCAGGTTCTGTAGGTCGCTCGAAGTCTGCGTTGTGGCATCTACATATTACGTACGTAAACAAGTAGGCCACAGGGAGTATGCGTAGTATACTAATTACTATTACAAACTAATTACGCAGTATTGATTTCATAAAACAATTATATCAGTTACATAATAATATTCATAAACCCATGTTGCTTTTTCTCGATGAAATGGAAACCTCAAACGAGGCCAATGTAACCTTTATCATATCAAAATGGTTTCCCAAGCTCAAATAAATTACATTTAATATATTACTTATATTTCAATTACACATTAATGTAATTTATTACGAATGCAAATATATTACCTGGATATTAATTCCATGTACTTATGCTTATTGATTAAAACAAGAAGAAAAAGCCATAAAATGGCATAGCCCCCATGGTGTTAGTAATTTTACTGTACGGAGTTAAATGTCGGATTACAAAACAAAATCTTCTGCATATGTATACTCTCATGTGTATTGTCTTTGTGCCAAGTTTGAACATGATCGGTAAATGCATGTCCGAGAAATGGTTGAGGACTTGTTCAACATCAGGTTTTTTATGGCGCAGCCCATTGGGCAAAGCCGTCTAGAACAGTGTTTGTCCGTATGTATGTATGTATGTCCCCTCAAACATATACCAATCAGAGCTGAGGATCTGGTCACATGACAGGGTATTGTGATTACATCTGATGTCATTACGGTGGTACGGTGGCTGACTCTCCACACACCGCCATTTTGATTTATATGTTGTTCAGGCCAAACATATCGTCGAACCTGTCATATATCACAATCGCCATGCTCTACCCTTACGTTTTTCATTCAGTGTGAAACACAAATAAACCGATTGTTAAAATGACCATCAAATATTGAAAGCATCGGCATTACGGCTCATCCAACAACACGGTACGTATAGGCCTTAGGCTTCATGCCTCACCTTCAGGCCGTTTCAAACAAATTAAGCCCAGGTTTATTAATACAGTAGTGTATTGTTTCAGTTGTATAGTTTTCGTAATCGTAATAATAATAATAATAATAATAATAATATAGTAAATATGACCATAACACTTTGATCTCAATGTCGTGAATACAAAGTTAATGGATTGAAGTGGTGTATGGTTCATGATTCAATGATAAGTTGTGCATGAAACTAACAACCACAGAAGTAAGGAATTCGCCTTGGTTTTTTGATAGCATGTTATTAACCCAATTATTGTGGGGTATATAGATTACGGTAGATCTTCCCTCAGTTCTGTAAGTAAAACTTACCTCACGGATGTCGAGATTCCTCCAAATTTTTGTTTAACGTCATAAACAGCATTAGCGACTTTTTAAAAAGCTAATCATGTATGTTTGTTGTTTATAATATAGTACAAGCCCGGCTACGCCGCTGTTAGACTTTCGGTCTTGTTTACAACTAAAATGGCTGCCAGTCGGCCATCTTTGATCACATCACGAAACAAAACGATGCGCATATGTATAACGTCATGTATAGTTTTATGCCAAGTATGAACAAAATCGGTCCAAACATTTTCAAGACATGGATGCGGATGCACGTACGTGTTTCAGACGCTCGTATAAAAGGACACAGAGCCGTTAGTAGTTCAAGCAATCCATGTTCCGTGTCCGGCACTCCCGGCCCGGAGGTGACTCCGGAAGTACACGTGCACAGTACACTAGGCGGTGTTATCAACACAAGCTAACACCTGTAACATCTCCCTTTTTTAACATTGCTAATATCATGTGATGCAATCTATTCTACCAAAATTTCGAAAAGAGATGTAAACTGGTAACACAACATAACAATATTCTGGCTAAATTATAACATAGGATTATGCCAGGAGCTGAACATTTCCACCAATCAATGACATCAAATCAATAACTAAATGTCCTTGCTGTTACTTGTAACAGTTCACAGATCAAGTCTGTTTGGGGGTTTTGACAGTCTTCCACAGCGGGAGAAAACAGGGCTCCTGTGTGAGAGAGGCTCTTTGACCATCGCCGGTGTTGAGGGTGTGCTGCAGGTCCTCCCTGCTGGTGTGCTCACTCTCACCAAATTCTTCTTAGCATTGCAGCCCTCAGGCTCAATGGCAGTTTTGTCTTCACTTTGCACATCCGGTCTTGTGATGCTCTGGTTGTGCGCCTTTCCTCCGCTTGCAAATCCGAGGGCTGTCCATAACAGGGAGGTGGTGCTGACTCAGCTACTCTCAGGTCCACGCGATTGCGGCGATACAGGGCACCCTCCACATCCACGAGATAGGAGCGTGGGGCAACCTGTTGCACGCAGGTTCCTATTTTCCAGCGACCAGTTCGGTCTCCAGGCAGTGGTTTCATACGGATGCACTCACCAACTTTTAGTTCAGGTAAGTCTCTGGCTGACCTGTCATAGCCGAGCTTGGATATCTGCTTTTTTTGACGCAGTTTCTCCAAAACACCTGGCACCACACAAGGCTCGAGCAACTTGTTGGTCACAGGTAAAGGTGTTTCAGCCTTCTTGACATCAAGCGCTGCGCTGGGCTGCTGTCCATGCCCTCAGTTGGTGTGTTCCTCCACTGGAGTATGGCCTTCCAAGGGTCATTGCCATCACATGTAGCTTTCTTGCACAGGTTCTTTACGATTTTGATGGCAGACTCAGCTTTGCCATTGGCTTTTGGGTGTTGTGGAGAGGATGTGAGATGCTCGAATTCCCATTCGATGGTAAAGCGTCTGAATTGCTCGCCTGCAAATTGAGGCCCATTGTCAGAGATTACACGGTCCGGTTGACCGTGACGTGCGAATTGTGCCTTGCATCGCTGGATTGTTGTCTCAGCAGACAGGTCTGGGAGCAGCTCAATTTCCCAGAAGTCAGAACAGTGATCGACCATCAGGAGGAAGTCTTTCCCAATGTACTTGAATAAGTCCATGCTGATGATCTGCCAGGGCCGTGTGGGCAACTCGTGCGACATCATCATCTCCTTTTGCTGCTCATGTGCATATTCATTGCACACGGAACATTTACTGACAAAGTCTTTGATCTCTGCTTGCATGTTTGGCCAGAAGAGACTATCGCGTGCTTGCCTGTAGCATGCTTCCCCTCCAATGTGGCTGGAGTGGATTCGTGCCAGCATCTCTGGGCGCAAAGACTTTGGTATGATAACTTTCTGACCTTTGAACAGCACACCATTCTGCACACTGATTTCATCTCTGCATAGCCAATAATCTCTAACAGCAAGAGATGTCTCCTCTCTCTGGTCAGGCCACCCGGCCAAGACAACAGCTTTTAGTGCTTGCAGGTATTCGTCTCTGTCTGTGTGCTGTCTGATCTGAAGCAGGCGTCGATCAGTGACGTTCAGGTAATCTGCCTGATTGATCTGCTCCACATCATACTGCTCCTGCTGCATGCTACAAACTGTGTGTCGCTCATGTTCCACATTGGAAGTACTGACCGCTGCTGTTGCCCTGCTGAGCATGTCGCTGATATACATTTTAGGCCCAGGCTTGTACACAACCCTGAGGCTGTAGTTCTGGAGTGTGAGCAGCATGCTCTGGAGTCGCTTAGGTGCGCTTAGGAGAGGCTTGCAGAAAATGGCAATGAGCGGCTTGTGATCAGTCTCTGCCGTGATCACTTCCCGGCCATACAGATAGTGATGGCAGCGTTGACAGGCAAATACTATGCTCAGGCATTCTTTTTCGATTTGTGCATAGTTTTGTTCCATCAGCGTTAGCGCCCTTGATGCAAATGCAACCGGTTGTCCCTCTTGCATGAGACAGCACCCCAGTCCATTTTGGCTTGAGTCACTTTGTATAGTGACTGGCTTTGAGATGTCATAGTACCTTAATACAGGCATCATGGTGACCAGGCGCTTTATTTCCTGCACTGCAGCATCGTGTTTCTGTAGCCAATGCCATATCGCATCCTTGTCCAGCAGTCTCCTCAATGGCTCACAAACCTCAGAAAGGTGTGGCATGAATTTGGGAAGGTAGGTCACAAAGCCAATGAAACGCTGGACCGCCTTCCCATCTGTTGGGTGTGACATTTCCAGAATGGCTCTCACCTTTTCAGGATCAGCCGTCAGGCCATTTGAAGACAGTACATGTCCATGGAAACGGACCTTTGCTACCTTGAACTGCAGCTTCTTCAGGCAAAGTCTTAGTTTAACGTGCCTGCAGCGGTCCATCAGCGCCAGTAACTTTGCATCATGGTCATTATCTGCCTCGTCATCTGTATCCCCGCAGCCAACAATGAGGATGTCATCTGCAATGGGCTCTACTCCATCTAGCCCAGCCAATAGCTCATGCTGCTTGCGTTGGTACACCTCTGGTGCTACGGAGACTCCAAAAGGCAGTTTGAGCCACCGTTTCCTGCCCCAGGGAGTCCAAAATGTTGTCATGTAACTGCTCTTCTCGTCTAGCTTGCATTGTAAAAAGGCATCACGTGCATCTACGAGTGTGAATACCCGTGCCTTTGGTAATTTGTATAAGACATCTTCAAGTGTTGGCATGAGGTAGTGAGATCTTCGCAGTGCTTGGTTCAAAAACTTTGGATCTATGCAAATTCTCAGCTTCTCAGGCTTTTTTACTATGACCATGTTACTTATCCAGTCTGTCGGATCGGTCACAGTGGTAATGTGCCCATCTGCCTCATGTCTGTCCAGCTGTGCCTTCACGGCGGACTTCATGGCCACGGGTACATTGCGTGGGAGCACTGGACTGGACGGATTTTGGCGTCCAGTTCAAAATGTATTTCTCCTGGAACTGACTCTATTGGCCCATTGAAAACATCGTTGTACATGCTTATGAGCTGTTGTTTGGTCAAAGGCCCAGTCAGGTGGTGCTCCATTTTGTGCAGTTCAGCAGGGACAGTGAAGTGCATCAGTCCCAAGCACTCACATGTGGAGCCTGGCAACAGGGGTTTCTGACTGACCTCCACAATTTCAAACCCAAGCTTGTGTGTTCGTCCACGTATTACACACTTTGTTTTGAAAAGTCCCAGTGACTTCAACAACTCGCCAGAATACAACTTCAGTCTCGTGTTACTTGGTAAGAGTCGCGCTTTCGGTGTGAGATTAATCTTGTCTTTACGGCTCATTACGTTGCACGTTGCCCCAGAGTCAAGCTGGCATTGCTGTAACTTGTTTTGCAGTTGTAGTGTGATGAACCATTTTTCCCCTCTCGACCTCACAACACCGATGCACTCGCTTGTGTAAATGAAATTGCCACTGTTATCATCTTCCTCTTCAGATTCAGTATTTTCCACCTTGTGCAGCTGCCCTGCTGCGGGCCTTCTCGTGCTCTTAAAGCATACTTCGGCAAAGTGATTAGCCGTGCCACATAACCTGCATGCCTTACCAAAGGCTGGCCAGTGTTCTCGTCCTCGTCTGTGTGCATTGCCACAGTATTTACATGTGGCCCGGTCGTCTGTCGACATGCTGGGAGGATGGTCGTTTTGCCTTGTTGCTTTTGGAGGGCCGGTCCTGCTGCACTGTTGCCTCGCTGTGACATTGACACTGTCGATCAGTGGCTTTTCCTGCTCCATTGTTTTCATCCGCATGTCCGTGAGCTCCGCTGCCCGGCATGTCTCGATGGCTGTGTTTAGGGTTAAATCCCGTTCCCTCAGGAGGCGACGGCGTGTACTCTCATTAGCAATGCCGAGAACGATTTTGTCTCGAATCAGCTCGTCCTTCAATAAGCCATATTCACAAGATGCCGCTTTCTCTCTTAGGCGAGTAACAAAATTGTCAATCGATTCTCCCTCTTCTTGCTTACAGCTGCCGAACACGTATCGTTCAAAAATCACGTTTCTTGCCGGCTTGAAGTACGTCTCTAACGCAATTAGTATGGCCGACACGTCTTTCTCCTGCTCGGCTGTGAGATTCAAGTTGTGCTTATAAACATGACGACATTCGCTGCCCATCACCATTCTCAGAGTTGCCGCTTGCACTTCCCTTGGCTTCTCATTCAGACCGGTTGCGAGTAGATAATCCTCAAATTCAGCTCTAAAATTGTCCCAATTACTGCTCCAGTCACCACTCATTTTCATCGTGTCCGGGGGTGGAATGTTGGCAGCCATGTTGATCAAGGCCTATGCCCGAGGCGTTTCAGCACAGCACGTTGCGGCGGGAGATCACAGTTATTCACTCACTTTTGTACACGCGGTGGTGCTTGAAGGAGTCCGTTATGGGGTAACTTGCATCAAGCCACTTCTGTCACCATGTTTCAGACGCTCGTATAAAAGGACACGGAGCCGTTAGTAGATCAAGCAATCCATGTTCCGCGTCCGGCACTCCCGGCCCGGCCCGGAGGTGACTCCGGAAGTACATGTGCACAGTACACTGGGCGGTGTTATCAACACAAGCTAACACCTGTAACAGTACGCATGCACGCACGGACGGACGGACGAGACCCAATCCATAAGCCCCCGTTTTAGACCGAGTCCAACGGGGGCTAATAATGAGTGGGGAGTAAATTGAAAAACAAAGTTAAAGAGCAATGGGAAAATGAAGGATGTAGCTTATGGTAGGGGGGAGTTGGAGAGGAATGATCAGGATCAAATTCCACTAAATTAAGTTCATCTGTACTATATAGCTCTTTGTATGGAATGTGAATTTGAAGTGGAGTTCAATAGCAATATCCAGGGAGCTTAGAGTCAAATTTTTGACAAAAGGGGAACTTGACAAAATCACCAAAAAAATATTTGTGGCTCCAGTAGACCATGAGCAATGGAATTTTGATAGGAGTTCTGGAAAACTTTTCGTGCTTTGGTTTTCGTTGCCTTTCTGTCAAAAATTTGTCGCTAAAGCTACCTGACTATCGTAGTAAATGTGTTACGTTCCACATCACATAATACTGAGCTTCCGACACATTCCTTTTATATTTCCTGACCTAAAATCAATGGAACTAATAAAATAAAATTAATAACTACAGTTATGTAAAGGTAATTAAATACTCACCAAAACAAGCACTCAGCAAAGCTCAGGTGGACGAAGTGATGTTGTTGCGATGGAGGATTCCAAGTTAGGGTTGGTTAGTGTAGGGATATCGGGGTCAGATTCCAGTTCAGGCAAGGTTACATCAGGAGGAGAAAGCACATCCATGGGGCTGGTGGAATGGGAGTTGAGGTTGAAGGTCCAGGAGTGGCTCACAGACAGGAGAGTTAGAGCGAGGTTTGATGAAATGCATCATGGAGGTCTGCTTTGCCAATTCTTGCTTTTGAGAATAGAGCTCATTGTAGGATGCCAGGATAGTCCAAACCACACAATGTCGGCTGCTCATTTGTCGCATTTGCAGCTCCATAGTTCTGTACATTTCCAGGCAGCCTTCTCGTATCAATATCTACCGGTGCAGCTACCTGTGATCTTGCAGCTACATTTCACCAGCTCGCTGCAAGCTTTTGATGCCATTGGTAATGTTGTCCATACGGATATCGACTTCTGTGTATCCTTGTCTCTTGTCCATCCCCATTCCTCTGGGGTAGGGGCTTGCTGTTGAACCTGGTGACTTGTAGGACGTGGAAGATGACGTCATCCAGGAGGAGGTGGAGAATGCTCAAGAACAAAAAAAAGTCTTGTTTGAAGCTGGTGAACTATTTGATCTTTAATGAGAGATCCAAGTGTTGCTGATGAAGTGTCCTCCTGTTGGGCTTGTGTGGATGTCGGAATGCACCAACAGGGAGAGGAATTTGGAATTGTTCATCACTAGGACGGTGGTTCGGAGCAACAGAGGGTAAAAAAAAATTGGAGATCCGTGTAACGGACCCAGAGCGGGTGATTAGTAGTAAAGACCTGTTGGGGCCGCAATTGACTGGGGATGAGATTAATGATTTAACACAGCGGCTGGAGACCTGGAACAATACCATCGAGGAGAATGGTATTGCTTGGATCCAACAGAGTCTGGGAGATGAGGTGAGTTGGTTTGTTGAAAATCCCCAGGATGAGAGTAAAGTGACATGGGGGACCCTCACCACAAACCACAATTGGGCACCAGGGGCTCCGAAATGGGATACCCAGGTGAGGGGGCCCCGAGGTGGACTCAGATATGGAAGAGTCAGGGAATAGGGCCTTGGAAAAACTGGTCACCATAGAGATTTTTGGAGCAGCTGCAGGGAGGGGCCGAAGAACTCGAGGAAGGGGTTGTAACCTGCAGCTGCAGTTGTTGGGCACACGAGGCCAAATTTTTTTAAAGGAAATTTAAAATTAAATTTCAATGGGAATTTGATTTGGAGCAGCCTTGGCGGGAGTTGGTCCCCGGGCTGCGGAATTCGGACCAGGAGAGGTCATTGAAGTCAGCCTCGTGGGAAATTGCCCCATTTGAAAATTCGGTTTTGCCAGCCAGCGGGGGTGAGGTGGGGGGAGGGGCTGTGCTGGCGATATTTGGACGTGAGGACCAACCATGGGTGTCATGGTATGACCTGGGCCCCACGGGTGGTCTGGTGGAGTGTGGCATCCCTTGTCCATCGGGGTGACGCCCAAGCGAGTGTCTTGGGCCAGCAGGGTCGCCGGACCCTGGTGGGGGTTAAGACTTCTGGGGGTCCGAGGTGTTTTCTCACAGGCATATGGCGTGGTGTATCATGAGGACCACTCAAAGGAGGTATTGTGGGCCATGCTTTGGTGGCGGCACCACGGATGGCCTTCAAGGGTGTGATGTTGTGACCGCCCGGGCATGCGGCCTGACAGCCTCCACCTGGGACTGGGACAGCCAGCATGTGGTGACCTGCCATGCTGTGCTGGTCTATGGAAATGGGTCGAACCGCATGGACAGGAATGGATTACAGCCCACCGGACAACCATTGGAGCATCTGTGGAATGTGATGGTGTGAGCATGATCTTCCACCGATATTCTGTTGTGATTTGTGGACTCTCGGCTTGGGAAGATAGCCATGGGATTGAATCGGGAAATTGGAGCGAGCCGAGCATACGGGGCTATGCTCGGCTGGCAAGTGTATGGAGAAGCACCGTTCTTTGGTGGAATTAGTGAATTGTGAAAAAAATTGGCACGGGTAATCTGAGGGTTCGATGCTAAATTTTAGGGTGAATTGGCGAAGAGGCTGTGGTGGACACTCAAACCAGTGATACCATTATTGATCCAGGTGTGTTAGACCAAAGTGTTGGAGGCTGGGACAAAAATGGATAGAGTAGCAGGACACAGCCTTCAACTGGCTATGGGGCGATGGTGCCAATATTTGGACATGGGGTTGTCAGGATCTAGTCGGGCAGTCTGGGGTCAGCGTGGTGTTATGGGTGGCCGAGGTGTGTGGACAGTGTCTTCTGGGATGAGTCTCCTGGGGGAGCATGGCTGTCAACTGGACCTTGGGCATGGTCAAGTGTAGATGGGCAGTGGGAGCTGCATGTGGATGGACTGGGGGATGTGAGAGGTGCAGGGGGACGTGATGTGGATGCCATGCACTGCGACCATGCACCCCAGGTCCGAGACCTTGCGAATGGTGAAGTTGGTAGCAGGTGCTCACCACATTGGCCAGCTGGGACTAGTGGAGCTGTGTTCCTCACAGGGAGCCAAAGGATGGATAGTGTGTCGCACCTTTATGGACGCTCATGGGCCATGTTGGCGTTTCGGCTGCTCAACTTACCTGATGGCCCTTGCATGGTAGAGGGACGGAGCTGTCGTAGCCAAATGTAGTAGTGTAGCAAAGGTCCCAGGAGGAGGTGGATCCACATACTTGCCAATATAAAAACGGAATTTCAGCTAAATTGATTGGCCCCATGGGAATTTGGAATTGGTTAGGGTGGATAGCACTCTTGGACCTGACCAACCTGCAACTACCTGCACTTAAGGTAAGGTGCCTTGTTGTTTATTGTCCCAGGGTTCAGTACTTGCTTATAGAAATTGGGACATGAGCAATTTGGAATGGAGGGGGGGTGGGGGTGGGTGAGAGAGATGGCATGGCCGGTGAGGCGATTGGAATGTGTGCCACAAAGTGTCTTGTGGGTGGCGTTTGTTTATGTGTAAAAGGTTTTGTGTTTTTGTGTGGTTGTGAGGATGGAGATTGATTTGTGGTTGATGAGTGAATGTGAATATGGGGAATTCATGTGTAAGCAGGCTATGGCAGCATCTTTTTATGACATCTTTAATGAAATATGTGTTGAGAATTGAATGGCAGTGGGGGAGGAAATGTTATTGAGGAGTTTTGTTGGTGGGGAAGGTGTGTGTATCCGCAGGTATGGAACAAGCTCTGGAGGAGCGGTGACTGAAACCACCCTCCACCCCCCCTCCCCCCAAGGTAAATTTCCCCTGGTAGCCAGTGGTGTCTGGAAATTGGGAGCCCATCGACGGGGTTGGGAGGGGGGAGGCGGGGGTCTGGTTGGGCGCCATGAGGTATGGAGACCCATGGTGGCCCGTGAGGCTATGCGAGCCTGAGGCAATGGAGACTGGTGTGGAGACCTTCCCGGCGGGTCGACAGCTAAGGAGCTGTTTGGCTGTCACGGGGCCGAGAATTGAAGGGGGAGGGGGTTGAAGTCGTAAATCGGGCGACTTGTTTTTGGACTGCAGGCACCACAGCCTGAAGCGCCCCCACCATCTTGCTTGTACGGTACCTCCCCTTGCCTCGTTGAGGATCACACATATGTGTGTAACATCTTTGCCATGGTCTTGCAGGGGGGTGAAATAAGTATATTGATGATTATTACAATGTGAGTGAATGGTTATGGCATGGGATTTGTGTGAGTGAATGGGGGAGAAATCCACCGAGCCATGTCACTCACCTGTAACACCAGGACAGGGCCCGCAGAAATTTGGGCAAATTAACGTTGAGTATTGTGGCATCCACAGGGGGAAGGGGTCTTTAGAAGTATCCAGGGTTTGTATAAATGTTCTTGGATTTTTAAATTTTGCATGTTTGAATATGTTTTGTGGTTGAGGTAGGTTTCTGTGTATTGACAATTTTCTTCCCGCCCCAGGAGTTAGGAGTTTTTTTTGGTTGTTTTTTTTTGTATACGGAATCGAGGCTCGTGAAAGAGCTAACATTTATCACACAAACAAATCAAACAGACAAACAAAATATATAAAAAGAAGGAGCGGTAGACAAGATGGGGAGAGAAGGGGAAGCACACAAACACAACATTTGAGAGCAGGGACATCGGGAGATGTGTGGGAGGGAGAGGGCTTGGGGGGAGGAGGCGTGGGAAGGGGGGGGGGGAGGGAGAACGAGAAGTATCAAACACAAGGACACTGCAAGAACTTCCAGGAAAGAAGTCGGGATTTCAAAAAAGTGGATTTGGGGTGAAATTAGCAGGGGTAGAAAAGATCGAGGTGTTGGGTGGGAGAAGATAAGAGATGGTGGTGAACAGCTGTTTTAAAGACCTGGAGGGAGGAGTGGGATTGAAGAGAGTGAGGGAGTTTGTTCCAGAGGCGGGAGAAAAGAGGAATGAAGGAGTGAAGGTGAGCAGAGAGTCTTGATTTTGGCAGTTTAACCATAAGAGGGTTGCAGGCAGATCTTGTGCGACCTGTAGAAATATTTGGGGGACAGAGCCCAGAGAGAGCTGGGGGGGGCAAGGCCGGAGAGGAGTCGGTAGAAGATGGAAAGACCACCAACCTGCCTGCGGTGAGTGAGTGAAAGGCCCTCGTAGTTAGCTTCGTCGCGGGAGATTCCAATGATTCTGAACGCTTTGGTTTCAACCGCGTGAAGACGAGCTAGGTGTGAGGCAGGAGCACCAGCCCAGAGGGGAGAGCAATATTCCATTGAGCTGCAGATGAAAGCCTTGTATGTGGTGAGGAGCTCAGGTGTGCCAAGGAAGGACTTCGCACGACGGAGGATGCCCAGTCGGCGACTGGCTTTGGAGGCCAGATTTGAAATGTGGTTTTCCCAGGAAAGATCATGGCAGATAGTGAGACCCAAAAGCTTGAGTGACAGAACTTCTTGGAGAGGATTATTCAGAAAGTGGATGGGAGGGTTGTCCAGTCGGTCTTTTCGGAGAGACATCGTAAGAGTGTGAGATTTGTCAGGATTGAAAGACATGTTCCACTTGTTTGCCCAGTCTGTGATTTTGTCCAGGTCTCAGAGAGTGAGGAGGCTGCAGACTGCCGATCTGAGGGATGAGGGATGAGGAATGGAGCGGCAGAGGGTGGAGTCATCAGCAAAGAGATAGAGAGGATTTTCAAGAGAGTCAGAGAGATCATTGATGAAGACCAGAAAAAGCACAGGGCCCAGAACACTGCCTTGTGGAACTCCAGCCTGAACAGGAAGAGGAGATGAGAGAAACCCATTCAGGGCCACACATTGACTACGACTAGAGAGGAAGTCCGCCAGCCATGCGTGGAGATTTCCATGGATACCAAAGGAGGAGAGTTTGGTGTGCAGAGCGGGGTGCCAGACCGTATCGAAGGCACGTGATGTGTCGAGGAAGACAGCTCGAATTTCCTGTTTGGCATTGAAGACCTCCATCCATTGTTGAGAAAGCAGAAGCAGCATGTCCAGAGTAGAGTGACCTGGTCTGAAACCAAATTGATGATCAGAGATCAAGCCATTGGAGAAGAGGAAATATTTCATATCCGAAGCAATGATGGATTCCATGACTTTGCTGATAATTGGGAGAAGGCTGATTGGTTTGTAGTTGCTAGGATCTGTTTTTGCACATTTTTTGTGCAGAGCGGTGATGTTGGCTGATTTCCAAGCAGATGGCAGATGACCTTGAGCAAAAGAGAGGGTGAAGAGAACAGAGAGAGGGAGTGAAAGAGCGGAAGAACAGGATTTTAGGACCCGTGGGCTGATGCCGTCAGGTCCAGTTGCAGAATCAGAGTCGAGGGTCAACAGAAACTTCTCCACCTTGTCAGGAGGAAAGGACACAGAGTCCAGGAGCAGCTGGGTATGACTGGGTACGGTGGGTACAGAGAGGGATGGGTTTGGGACACAAGATTTAGAGGCAAACACAGAGTTGAGGCATTCAGCTTTTTCACGTGCTGTGTAGCTCATTTTTCATTTCATTCAAATCATTTTTCAGCTCAGCTGTGTAGCCATTTGAGGTGAGGGAGGGGATGGAGGAGAAACAAACACCAGAAACAGATTTGACCAGATGCCACCAGGATTTGGAAGAGGGAGACAGATAAGAGAGTTCGGTCTTGAGAATGGAGAGATATTGTTTCCTGGCTCTCCTGAGGGTGAACACACACTTGTTTCGGGCTTTGTGAAAGGAAATGAGATTTCCTTCCATTGGATTTGCTTTCCAGGAGACGAAGGCAAGTTGTTTCTGGGCAACAGCCTCACCACAAGATTCCGTGTACCATGGACGGGAGGAAGGGTATGACAACTGAAGACGAGATGGGATAAATCTGTGCATGAGAGAGAGCAAATTACTTTGGAAGAATTCCCAGGATCAGTTGATGTCAGAAGCGGTAGAGATGGGAGACCAGTCCAGATGATTGATGGCTGCTTGAACACCGTGCCAGTTGGCCTGAGTGAAATGCCAGACTCGTCGACGCTGAGGAGGCTCTCTGAGAATGGTCAGAGAGATGTCCACTTTAACAAGCACATGATCAGATGAGCCGATTGGAGCAGAAGAAGAGCAGCAGACATTTTCAGAGAAGTTAGTCATAACCAAGTCCAGAAGAGAAGATGCTCCGTTGACTGAGATCTGGGTCCGGAAATTGACAGATTGTGTCAGTCCCAGTGAGTCGCAGAAGTCCTTCGCTGAGGAGACATGGCTGGTGAGAGCGGTACCCACACCCAGCCAACTGGCACGGTGACAATTGAAATCACCACATATGAGGAAGAGAGAGTTGCGTGGGGTAAATAGAAGTTGGTCCATATTATCAGACAGTGAGATGTAGATGGGGTCATCACTGTTTGGTGGACGGTACAACACACATATGAACAAAAGGTGGGAGCGAAGGGGAAGCCGTAGCCAGAGGTATTCCTGGGGGTGAGGTGGAGAGAGGGCAGTGCAGGGCGAGTGAGGAAGAGAGTTTTTCATAAAGATAGCAACCCCACCTCCAGGACGAGGCTCAGGTCTATCATTCCGGAGGAGGGAGTAACCTGGGAGAGATACCAAGGAATCATCATGAAGGAGGAAAAGTTTCTGTTAAGTAGATCATGCCTGGTTTGTCAGAAGCAACCTGTATGGAGAGATCAGTCAAGTTTGAGTGAGGGCCCCGGATGTTTGAGGTCCATACCGTTAATGAAGAGGAAGGGGGAGCTTCGGATACAGAACAGGGGGGGGAGGGGAGGGGTAGGGTAAGATGTGGAAGAGGAGGAAGAGGTAGGGAGAGCTGTTGAAGGTGTGTCAGAGATTTCAGAATAGCTTGGAGAAAGGGAAGGATGGGGTGGACAAAAGGTTTGATGGTGATTGGGTGAGGCACAGTGAGGTGTTCTTTGAGGCGGGGCAGAGCGAGGCAGAAGGTTGGGGGAGATGAAGGTGAGAGTTGGAAGGGGGAAGAAGCGGGGAGGATGCTTTGAGGAGGAGGGGTGGGAGGGGGAGTCTAGGAGGGGAGGGGTTGAGGGAGAGTCTTGGAGGGGAGGGGTGTGGGGGGAGTTTAGGAGGGAAGGGGCAAAGGGGGAGATTTGAAAGGGATGGGTGATGGGACAGATTTGGAGGGGAGGGGCAAGGGGGAAGATTTGAAAGGGATGGGTGATGGGGAAGATTTGGAGGGGAGGGGCAAGGGGGAAGATTTGAAAGAGATGGGTGATTGGGAAGATTTGGAGGGGAGGGGCAAGGGGGTAGATTTGGAGGGAAGTGGTGATGGGGAAGTTTTGGAGGGGAGGGGTGATGGGGAAGTTTTGGAGGGGAGGGGTGATGGGGAAGATTTGGAGGGGAGGGGTGAGATTGGATTTTAGAAAGTGTACGATTAATGGAAAACGAACATTTATTGCAAAATGAGTTTCTTGTGACCTTCGAGTCAAAAATACGCTTGAGGACGCTGGAGGAGGGGTGGAGTGCAGGAGAGTTTCGGGAATGTAGAAAAGAGGATCTGTAAGAGATGGAATTTTTTTTTTGGAATGAATAGATTTGGTGAACAAGTCGAAAGCATCCTTTTATAGAAGAAGAAGAAAAAGGTGTTATAATATACGACAGAATAAAGTACTTCAGGGGAAAGTTTAAACATTTTTAAATTGAGCAGTGAAAACAATCTGGGGGAAATGGAAAATGGAAATGGGGGTGAAACACGTGATCGAAGAACAAACGAACAAATAAGAACAATGAATAAACGAATGAGAACAACGAATAAGAACAGAGTCTAAGGAAATTTTTTTTTTTTTTTTTTTGAGTTGAGATTTTAAACAAGGAAGTATGGGGTGAAAGACTGGGACAAAAACAGAGAACGAAAGTAATTGCAGCACAATCGACGGACCGCTGAGAGAAAAACAAAGGCTCAAGGTAGGACACGGTAGCCTACAAGGCCTCAAAAAACGCGACACTAATTAACCAACGATTTTGTATACAGCTATGAAAGATTAACACCGAGAATCTTCCTAAGGACACACTATAGGTCCACACACCGAAAGATAAATACAGTTTCGACAAAAACACAATTATGAAAAATTACTTAACTTCGAAAGCGTGAGCGCATGGACAGCTTCGAAAAGACGTGACCTCGCCGACAAAGATCTCGCGAGATCTCCCTCGCAAGATCTCGTGAGATCTCCCTTCTGGAGTGAGGATTCCAAGGGTTGTACATATTTGAATTGTTGCTTAAGGGGTGTAGAACGGTAAGGAGAGTAGGTAAGTTAGCTAACGGCTTGCTTCCCACAGCCCCTCCTAATTTATTTCATCGGCTAATTAAGTGTGAGTCGGTAAGTGTTAAGGCTGGAATGGTAACGCCTGCAGTGAATCTTGCGGGAGCTATGGTTCCAGGGGTGTGTGGGGGGGGGGGGCTGGGTTAGGTATATAGGGGGTAGGCAATGGAATACCTTAGGGCCAGGGGTAGGATTGTATCGGATACTGGTGCACCGAATGTAACAATGAACAAGAAGAACCCCCTGTACCTAAGTAGGGACCCGTAAGACCGGACGCTGATGTTTGTCTTCAATTCCAGGAAGGGAAAGACAAGGGTTAAAGCATCAGCAGTTTAATATGAATCACAGCAATACACAATTGTGGAGTATGGCCAAACTGCAGAGCTTAACACGTAAGCAGTGCCAGTCCGAGCCACACTGAAAATACACTGGAACAAGATCCATTATATATAGGCTGGGCCAAGTAGAAAAAACGTTCGCTAAATCAGAAAAAACTCTGTGCTGAAGCAGTGACCCTTAGATAAAGGACAATGGGCTAGCACAGCCCCTGTCGACGTCCCTTCCGCAGTGACCCTTAGATAAAGGACAACAGCTCCTGTCGACGTCCCTTCCGATTAAGTTTTGAAGGCACAGATGCGAAAGTAAGACATTATGACATTACCAAGCTATTATCTTAAACAGAACCAGGCCAGCTTCAAGGACAGGAAATGTATGCCACAGGAGAATTTGCAGTTACACAGTAAAGCGAACTCAAGCCAAAAATGCAAACAATGAATAAACGTGCAGGCAAGTTAGAAGATAATAAATCATAGTTCTCTTCCTTCGGCAGCTGTTTTGGGAACAGGGTCTGTAATCGTTTATTGCCTGGGGCAGACTGACCGAAGGCTGAACTTTACAAATGCATTCATTAGCAATTACTGAAGCAAGGGGCCATGGGCAGTTTGAAGCAAGCCTTAATCTGGTTATCATCCTTGTCCCATTTGGACAGCAAAATACATGTAACTATGTGAGAAGTGGCCATCGATCCGAATTTTTTAGCTAAGCCGCCCAGCTACCATAGAAAGCTCAATCCCATTTATTTGAAAGCAAACATTAATTGAATATAAAGCACAACTAAACATGCATAATCTTCACATTACCTACATGTTAGATGACCTGGGCTATGTGGTGTACATAAGAAACCCTTATGCCCGACACTGATACCACCAGGTGATCACAAAGGCCGGAAAGTGGCCGTGAGGCCATGCCCCGAAGAACCATTGGTCCGGGCGGCCATAGAGCGATGAGATGGCATTTGCTGATAGGAGCGTGCGCGGATGTCATCGGATGACGTAAGAGCCCGGGAATATAAGACTGTGTCCTGGCATTTTCTCTCTGTTTGGGTCCCGAGCTGATGAAAAGCGGTCACAGTTCGTCTTCTTCTTGGTTCTGGATTTGATTGCGAACAGTCACATTTTCCTGGTCTTGCGTTGGGACAGGGACATTGGTGTTGTGCAGTCGGACATTTGCGCTTTTTGGTCTGGGCGATCAGTTTGAGCGGCCGCATTTTCCTTTCTCTGGCTGGTTGGTGCTGACGGTGCGGCTGCTGTCCATGCTGAGAGACCGTGGTGCTGTGTGAAGCAGATGGCGAGTGGACAGGCATGGCCTGCTCGCTTTGCACTTGGCGGCTGGAGGAACAAACTGCGCGCCAAGACCTGTTTTCCCGCACACAGACTTGAGGACCCGTGCTGCGGCTGGCGGGTGAATGAACTGCGCGCCAACGCTTGTTTTCGCGCGCAGGGACGTGGGGCCTGTGACAATCTCCGACGGGGTTCAAGAGCCGCTCAAAGCTGAGTACACTACGCTTTGTTTTCACATTTATTTTATCATCCCCTTATGTTGTATACGAGTCTTTGTGGGGGGGGGTCCATTTAGGAATTCTAGTTTTACAGTGCATTTTTTGTTACCGGCATTTCTTTCATTAAATCCGGTATTTTTGCATTATAATTCCTTGTCGGTTTGAGTTGATTACCAGGGTCGAAGACATCCAGTGGGATCCGTACAGGTAAGAGATTCGCTACCGCGAATCTGAAGTGACTGTCTCACTGAAACCTGGCAACAACCTCTGGACTACTTCTCACTCAACCTCACTACACCCAATGGATATTCATACATCAATAAACCATGCTCGGAGGGCCGAGGTGGTGGAATTGCCATAATACACTGACAGGACATCAAGACCAGCCTCATCTCCATCTCATCTGCTCCATCATTTGAACACCTGGCTTTTAAACTCTCTGGTTTAAACTCTCGCAGTCAGTCATGGCTGTCGTCTACCACCCTCCCAAACCACACCCATCATTCCTGTCTGACCTCTCCTACTTTCTGACCCAGCTCTGTTCCCTCTCCCCCTCAATCCTCCTCCTCGGTGATTTCAATATCCACATGGACTCCACTGACTCCACAATAACCACTGACTTCACTGATTTACTCACCTGCTTTAACCTCACTCAACATGTCAACTTTCCTACCCATAACCGTGGGCACATTCTGGACCTTGTCTGCTCTACTTGATTAATTTTGCACCATCTCTCTGGCTCCGACCTCACCCTCTCTGACCACTGAGCCATCACTATGACCATCAACATCCCCACCCCAACACCAAGGCATTATCGCACTATCAACTTCCGTAAGCTAAACGCTCTTTCACCTACCTCATTCTCATCCACCCTCTCTGAAAAAATGTCCACTTCTCCCTTCATTGACCTCCACACCCCTTCTGACCTCACTGACTTCTACAACCACACTCTCTCCTTCTGCCTTGACCAGCTTGCGCCTATAAAAACCAAAACAGTTTCTTTCACCCATTCTGCTCCCTGGTTTACCCCTGAACTCCGCCTGATGAAAACTCGTGCTCGCCAACTTGAAAGACTCCGCAATAAAACAGGTCTCACAATTCACTCCCAAGCTTACAAGGACCACCTACAGCACTACAAATATGCCCTCTCCCGCGCCCGCTCCGCCTACTACTCTCAAATTATCCACTCTGGCTCTGGAAACCCAAAAGCACTCTTTTTTTTTTTCTTTTTTTTTTTTGTATACAAGATCGAGGCTCGTGAAAGAGCGAACATTTATCACACAGAAAGACAAACCGACAAACCGACACATAAAACAAATAACATCGGGAGCGGTAGACAATATGGGGAGAGAGGGGGAAGGACACAAACACAACATTTGAGAGCAGGAACCGAGAGACATGGAGGCATCGAGAGATCTGTGGGAGGGAGAGGGCTTTGTGGGGGAGGCATGGGAAAGGGGGTGGGAGAGGCATAAAACATATGGACACTGCCAGGACTACCAGGAAAGAAGTTGGAATTACAAACAAGGTGGATCTGGGGTGAATTAGTGGGGGTAGAAAAGATCAAGGTTTTGGATGGGGGAAGATAAGAGATGGTGGTGAACAGCTGTTTTAAAGACCTGGAGGGAGGAGTGGGATTGAAGGGAGTGTGGGAGTTTGTTCCAGAGGCGGGAGAAAAGAGGAATGAAGGAGTGAAGGTGAGCAGAGAGCCGAGATTTCGGCAGTTTAACCATCAGAGGCTTGCTGGCAGATCTTGTGCGACCTGTAGGAATATTTGGGGGACAGAGCACAGAGAGAGCTGGGGGAGCAAGGCCAGAGAGGAGTCGGTAGAAGACAGAAAGACCACCTACCTGCCTGCGGTGAGTGAGTGAAAGGCCCTCAGAGATAGCTTCATCGCGGGAGATTCCAATGATTCTGAAAGCTTTGGTTTCAACAGCGTGAAGCCGAGCTAGGTGTGAGGCAGGAGCACCAGCCTATAGGGGAGAACAGTATTCCATTGAGCTGCGGATGAAAGCCTTGTATGTGGTGAGGAGCTCAGGTGTGCCTAGGAAGGACTTCGCACGACAGAGGATGCCCAGTCGGCGACTGGCTTTGCAGGCCAGCTTGGAAATGTGGTTTTCCCAAGAAAGATCATGGCAGATAGTGAGACCCAAAAGCTTGAGCGACAGAACTTCTTGGAGAGGATTGTTGAGAAAGTAGATGGGAGGGTTGTCCAGTCGATCTTTTCGGAGAGACATAGTAAGAGTGTGAGATTTGTCAGGATTGAAAGACATGTTCCACTTGTTTGACCAGTCTGTGATTTTGTCCAGGTCTTCAGAGAGTGAGGAGGCTGCAGACTGCCGATCTGAGGAAAGAGGATTGGAGCGGCAGAGAGTGGAGTCATCAGCAAAGAGATAGAGAGGATTTTCCAGAGAGTCGGAGAGATCATTGATAAAGACCAGAAAAAGCACAGGGCCCAGCACACTGCCTTGGGGAACTCCAGCCTGAACAGGAAGGGGAGATGAGAGAAATCCATTCAGGGCCACACGTTGACAACGACGAGAGAGGAAGTCCGCAAGCCATGCATGGAGATTTCCATGGATACCATAGGAGTAGAGTTTGGTGAGCAGAGCTGGGTGCCAGACCGTATCGAAGGCACGTGATATGTCAAGGGAGACAGCTCTGATTTCCTGTTTGGCATTGAGGACCTCCATCCATTGTTGAGACAGGAGAAGCAGCATGTCCAGAGTAGAGTGACCTGGTCTGAATCCAAATTGATGATCAGAGATCAAGCCATTGGAGAAGAGGAAAGATTTCATATCCGAAGCAATGATGGATTCCATGACTTTGCTGATAATTGGGAGCAGGCTGATTGGTCTGTAGTTAAAAGGATCTGTTTTTGCACCTTTTTTGTGTAAAGCGGTAATGTTTGCTGATTTCCAGGATGCTGGCAGATGACCTTGAGCAAAAGATAGGGTGAAAAGAACAGAGAGAGGGTGAGATAGAGCGGCAGAGCAGGATTTTAGGACCCGTGGGCTGATGACATCTGGTCCAGTTGCAGAATCAGAGTCGAGGTTAGACAAAAACTCCTCCACCTTGTCAGGAGAGAAGGACACAGAGTCCAGGAGCAGTTGGGTTCGAATGGGAAAGGTGGGAACAGAGAGAGATGGGTTTGGGACTAAAGATTTTGAGGCAAACACAGAGTTGAGGCATTCGGCTTTGTCACGTGCGATGTCAACTGTGTGGCCATTTGAGGTAAGGGAGGGGATGGAGGGGGAACAAACACCAGAAACGGATTTGACCAGACGCCACCAGGATTTGGAGGAAGGAGACAGGTTTGAGAGTTCGTTCTTGAGTGAGCAGAGATAGTGCTTCCTGGCACTCCTGAGGGTAGACACACACTTGTTCCGAGCTTGGTGGAAGGAACTGAGATTGCCTTCAGTTGGATTAGCCTTCCAAGAGGCAAAGGCAAGTTGTTTCAGGGCAACTGCCTCACCACAAGATTCGGTGTACCATGGATGGGAGGAAGGGTAAGACAACTGAAGACGAGATGGGATAAATCTGTGCATGAGAGAGATCAGTTTGCTTTGGAAGAATTCCCAGGAAGAATTGATGTCAGAGGCAGTGGAGATGGGAGACCAATCCAGACGATTGATGGCTGCTTGATGCCCGTCCCAGTCGGCCTGAGTGAAATGCCAGACTCGTCGACGCTGAGGAGGCTCTCTGAGAATGGCCAGAGAGATGTCCACTTTGACAAGCACATGATCAGAAGAACCGATTGGAGCAGAAGAAGAGCAGCAGACATTAGCAGGGAAGTTTGTCATAACCAAGTCTAGAAGAGAAGAAACTCCATTGGCTGAGATCCGGGTCGGGAAATTGACAGATTGTGTCTATCCCAGTGAGTCACAGAAGTCCTTTGCTGAGGTGCCATGACTGGTGAGAGAGGAACCCACACCCAACCAGGTGGCATGATGACAGTTGAAGTCACCACATATGAGGAAGAGAGAGTTGGGATGAGTGGATAGAAGTTGGTCCATGTTGTCAGAGAGTGAAATGTAAATTGAGTCATCACTGTTTGGGGGACGGTACAGAACACATATGAACAAAAGGTGGAAGCGGAGAGGAAGCCGTAGCCAGAGGTACTCCTGGGGGTGAGGAGGAGAGAGGGCAGTGCAAGGAGAGTGAGGAAGAGAGTTTTTGATAAAGATAGCCACCCCACCACCAGGACGAGGCTCAGGTCTATCATACCGAAAGAGGGAGTAACCAGGAAGAGATATTGAGGAATCAGAGACATCTTGAAGGAGGAAAGTCTCTGTTAAGCAGATTAAGTCTGGATTGTCAGAAGCAACCTGTATGGAGAGATCAGTCAGGTTTGAGCGAAGGCCCCGGATGTTTGAGGTCCATACCGTTAAAGAAGAGAGAGGGGGAGCATCGGGTACAGGACAGGGGAGGGGAGGAGTAGGGTAAGATGAAGGATGAGATGGGGAGGTAGGGAGAGCAGTTGATAGTGTGTCAGAGATTACAGAAGAGTTCCAAGAAAGGGAAGGATGAGGAGGATGAAAGGTTTGGTGGTGAAGGGATGAGGCAGAGTGAGGGGTTGTTTGAGGGGGGGCATGGGACAGTAGAAGGTTGGGGGGGGTGGAGGCATGAGATAGAAGGGAGACGAGGTGGGGAGGAGGCAACTTTGAGGAGGGGGGAGAGGGGAGAATTTGAGAGGAATGGTATGGGGGGAGATTTGAATGGGAGGAGTTGGGGGGGAGTTTTGAAGGGGAGGAGTGAGGCGGGAGTTTAGGAGGAGAGGGGCAAGGGGGGAGTTTAGGAGGGGAGGGGCAAGGGGGGAGTCTAGTAATGGAGGGGCAAGGGGGGAGTTTAGGAGTGTAGGGGCAAGGGGGGGGATTTGGAGGGCAAGGGGGGGATTTGGAGGGGAGAGGCAAGGGGGGACTTTAGGAGGGGAAGGGCAGGGGGGGAGTTCAGGAGTGGAGGGGCAAGGGGGGAGTTTAAGAGTGGAGGGGAAAGGGGGGAGTTTAGGAGTGTAGGTGCAAGGGGGGGGGGATTTGGAGGGGAGGGGCAAGAGGGGAGTTTAGAAAGTGTATGATTAATGAAAGACGAACATTGATAACAAATTGGGTTTGTTGTGATTTTCAAGTTAGCAATCCGATTCAGAACGATGGAGGAGGGATGGAATGAATGTGAATTTAGACCATGTAGTGAGGGAGACGTATAAGATATTGAATTTCTTTTTTTTGACGTGGAATGAGTTGGAGAGGAAATTGAGAAAAGCCTTTTAAATAGGAAGAAAAACAGCGTGTTGTAATATACCACTGAATAAACCACTGAAGGAGAAAGGTTAAACATATTTAAAATAATATTTAAACAGAACCGTGAACAATCTTATATGCACAAAATACCAACGGGGCGAAGGCCGAGAGGGACCACCACGAGTCACGTGAACAGGGCAAAAGGTGGATGGCAAGGAGATAATGGCGGCGGGGCGAAAAGCACCGCGATACACCTGGACAGAAAGTACAGGATGAGACAACGGCACACGTGGAGAAAGGAAAAATAAATGTTTTTTTGTTTGTTTGTTTTTGGGGGGGGGGAGGGGTGGGGTGGGGTGGGGATTTAAAACGTTAGACAGAGAGTATTACGTTCGGTGTAGAAGGGAAAAACTGAGAGCCAAGCAAAACACGATGTAGGGGACTTAAGTTAACAAACACCGACAGGGGTACAAGGCCGCACACGAGGTGCAGAACAGGTTTAATTAATTACGAGTTACAGGAAATTCAAACCAAAACTAACTATAAACAAACAATAAAGCATGGACGATAAAGTAACGAGTTGAAATTTGACAAACACACGAATGAAAAAATAACCACTTTGGATGCCCGGAGAGAAACCAAGCCTCCAGGTCGGAAGCTTCAACAACTAGGCCGCGTGGCCGCGTTGGGGCACGAGGCACGAGATACTCGACTATTTTTTACAGGTATGAAAGATTAACCCCGATTAACCCCTCTTCTCTACAATAAACAAACTCCTCAGCCCCCTGAACACCACCACCCAGTCATTCACAGTAGAAAACTGCATCTCCTTCCTTTCATTCTTCCAAAGCAAAATTGACAACATCTACAACAGCTTAACCACCACCGCACCCGCTCCCCCTCAAACCACCTGCCCCCCCTTATCCTGCCAACCCCTGTCTCAGTTCTCCCCAGTCTCCCCTACTGACCTCTCTGAACTCCTCATAGGAATGAAAACTGCCACCTGCACTCTTGACCCCATCCCCTCCAGCTTTGTCAAGGCCTCCCTTCCTGCTCTCTCTCCACTTATCACTGCAACAATAAACTCCTCCCTGTCTACAGGCATCGTCCCACCATCCCTCAAAATTGCTGCTGTTACCCCCATTCTGAAAAAACCTGGACTAAACCCTGACACCCTAAACAACTTCAGACCCATCTCCAACCTACCCTTTCTGTCAAAAGTTTTGGAACGCGCTGTAGCCACTCAACTCAAACATCGCCTCTCTGCCAATAACCTGTATGAAACATTCCAATCCGGATTCCGCTCCAACCACAGTACTGAAACTGCTCTCCTCAAAATCACCAACGACCTTCTCCTCTCCTCTGATGCTGGCATCCTCAACATTCTCATCCTCCTCGACCTCAGCGCCGCCTTTGACACCATCGATCACACCATCCTCCTCACCCGACTTGAAACCAACTTTAACATTACCGGCACTGCCCTCTCTTGGATCAAATCATACCTCTCTGACAGACGCCAGTTCATCTCCATCAAGAACTGCAAATCCCCCCACTGCTCCCTCCCCCAAGATGTCCCCCAAGGTTCAGTTCTTGGCCCCCGCCTCTTCATCCTGTACCTGTCCCCCCTTGGTCACTTCATCCGCCGTCATGGTCTCCAATTCCACTGCTTTGCCGATGACATCCAGCTTTTCATCTCCACCAAGTCCATCTCCACCGCCACCCACTCTATCCTGACAAACTGCATCACTGAAATAAAATCCTGGCTTCAAATCAATTTCCTCAAACTTAACTATGATAAATCTGAAATAATCATCATTGGCCCAAAAACGCTCACTAAATCCATCCATAACTTTGCCCTCAACATCGACGGTTTCCCAGTATCCACCTCCCCTCACATCCGGAATCTTGGCATCATCTTTGACCAAACCCTCTCCTTCGACAAATACACTAAACAGATCACAAAGACAGCCTTCTTTCACCTGAAAAACATCGCCCGTCTCCGTCCATCCCTCTCCTCCACAGCTGCAGAAACCCTCATCCACGCCTTCATCACCTCCCGTCTGGACTACTGCAATAGCCTCCTCTATGGTTCACCCTCAATAATCACCAATAAACTCCAATACATTCAGAACTCCGCTGCCAATCTACTCACCCATTCCCGGACCCGTGACCACATCACCCCCGTCCTTTATAAGCTTCACTGGCTCGCCATCCCCCAGAGAATCCAGTACAAAATCCTCCTCTTGACGTACAAAGCCCTCCATAACCTGGCCCCATCCTACCTGACTGACCTCCTCTCCAGACACACTCCCACCCGCAACCTCCGCTCTGCTGGTACCAACCTCCTGACCACCCCCCACCCCTCCCCCCCCCCCCCCCATCCGGACCAAATTCAGATCCTGGGGGGACAGGGCCTTCTCCATCGCTGCTCCCACCCTCTGGAACTCACTACCTCACACCATCAGAGACTACTCCTCACTCACCACATTCAAAACATCACTCAAGACCCACCTGTTCAACACTGCATTCAACATTTAACCCACAGCATTAAACCCCTGACTATCTCTTCTCCTTCTCCTTCCTTTTGCTTTGATTATTTACCTATTGATTTTTGTCTTTTTGCACTTGTTTTTTGTACTCTGTCAAAGCGCCTTTGGGCTTCTTGAAAAGCGCTATATAAAATAAATGTATTATTATTATTATTATTATTATTACCCTTCACTGCCCTCATCCCCCACGCATATTCACACTGCCATTGGATTGAACGCCTCGGAGTGTAAAGCTCGATCGGCCAACCGTTACCTTGGAGGATCTTAATCCCCAGAACACGACAGTATTTTGGAATGTTCTGGGTCCTGCTCTAATTGAGACTTTTCCTGAGAGCCTAGATCAGGGGAAATTGCCCCTGACCTGCAGGAGAGCTGTCTTGTGTCTTGTTCCCAAGAAAGGGGATTTGCAGCAGATTACAAACTGGTAGCCTGTGTCATTGATAAACACAGACTGCAACATTGTGTGTCTGTCTCTTCCCTTCTCTCTCCTTCTCTCTTGTTCCTTTTATCCTGTTAGGGATCCTGATCTGTTCAGTGTGCCTGCTCTTCCATGAGCCTCGACTCTGTGTGCAATAAGATAAATCAGTTTCCCTATTTTGCAGTAAGACCTGGAGTTCTGTTGATAGGAAACATGAAACCCTAATATGAGACCCGCAGCGGGTGCACCTTGATTGCTCAAATTTCATGACAAGTCGTATCCTTCCGGCCTGTGGTTTCACAACAGCAAGCCACATCAAATTACTCAGCCATCATGGAGGAAAATTCGACATCTCCACTGGCATTGCAGGTTAATCCCAGAACTCCCACCCAACCACCTTCACAATCATTTTGTAATTGATAGAGCACCCCCAATAATAGTTTCTGCTTATCCAGGACCAGTATTCGTGTTATTACTTTTAACTGGCAGCACCCCAAAATAGCATTCCCTTGTAAATATTAATTTTCTACATTTTTTTCGAATTTATCTACATAATCCTTTTGCAACCCACGAAGACCTCACTGGAACTTCATTCTTAGGCTACAGAAATACTGATCAACCCTCGTATGGCCTCCTGGATCCTTACCAATTCTGATTTGGCCTTCTCATTCCACTTAGTATGTTTCAGCTTCCTTATCTCTTTTATAAGCTTAGATTCCTGCACATCCTCATTCAGGCATATGCGGCTGCACATGGCTGCATGTTTACATCATTTCTGCAGGTGTGCCTGTGATGTAACTTCAGAGGCCACTTCCCACTCCACGACCCACTGTGGTTGCCCCAGTGATGTTCAGGGAAGGAAGTTGGAATTTGGGCGGTGTCGTAGCATTATCTGCTCTTTTCGAAACACTCCGTGGAACCCAACATCCAGCAGCAAATGTTGGCATCCGGCTTATGTCTCCTTCAGAGGGTGGTATACTCATTGATACAGCAACCAGCCTGATGACTACTCATGGTGGTTGTACCCCCCAACACAAGTCGGGGGCCAAATCTCCCCCATTCTTCCATGCTGCCTGGATTTGTCAGGGCTGCATAGTCACGGTCAGAGTGCCGATCGGTCCCCATGGACCGGCCCTTTCCCTCTTCTTTCTCGCTCTCCAACTCCGTCGTCGCCCTGACTCCGTGAAGGTGGGAGTACACCATCCTGGATGTGGGGGATCTCTGGTTCGCTCCTGTGAGATTGATTGGATGTCCTCGTGCTGCGGGCTTGTTCGAGAAAACTGTCTGGGACTATTCAACAACAGCAACAACCTACCTGCTTTGTTTTTGGGGTTTTTTAATTTATTTATGGAAATAGTCCCAAACAAGGCATAAAGCCACTCTAGGTAAGGGGCTAAAATGTCACAGTGAGGCTGGAAATCACACCTTCCTTAGACAGCACCAGGAAGAGTACGCAACCACAGCTAACATCCCACCTGCATATTATAAAGATGTCACCTGAAAGGTCCTTCATTGTAACTAATTATGTCCCCTAATGGTATATGTGTCAAAAGTAACTTAACCTTAAGCAATGACGGCATTACCTGTGGGTTTTTTTGTCTCCGAATAACCAAAGAATCCCCAGTATTCCTCCATTACTGACACTATTCAGTACTCCCCCGCCGCATTGCTGTTGTAAATCCACATGCAAGAGCATCTCTGATCTTGTTCTTTTGCCTCCAGCAAAAGCAGACATTATGTTCGTTTCTTAAAGCTGACAAGATCCATACTCGTTAAAACGGAATACTTTCTTGTTGTAGTTTCACACTCAACGGCATCCTTGTTCGCACTTGTTAAAGAGCATCCTCAGTATATTATTTAATAACAAATCCAATATTCCAGGGTTAACTTCTGACTGCATCATCACTGTGATTAGCATATGATGCACCGAGGTTTGGCTTGTTTACTGGACATTAGTGTTGCCTGAAGCAGAGACAGAAAGGACACCGTGGGATCTTTGTCCACCAAATAATTTTGGGAGACGGGACGCCCACTGTAACATCCATTGGAGGGAAGGCACGCACAATGGTGAATAACCCTGCCGATGAAACACCGGAATGACAGTTTATGGCTGAGCCAGGATTCAAACCCAGGATAGGCAGCTTAGAGGCGAGTGTGCGTACCTCTTGGCCATCCAGCCAGACCTTGTCAAAAATTACCAAAAATACGTTTATTAATATTGATGCATGGGAACCTGAAAAAATGGTATCTTAAAATATACCCCACAAAATTGGGGGAAATCCCACTTGTCGTTATGATATTGTCACGGACATCGATGCTCCAGGAAAACTGAGAGTCTGAGCCATGCCGCCTGCAATACTCACCTCTGGCCGGATCTTCGCGCCCAGGGTCGTTTTACTATACCTGTAAGATGATTCAAGCAGTTAGGGATCCATGCCGGCAGCTGCGCAGCGGATGTTAATTGGATGAGCGAACCAGCATTACATGCCACACCCTGGGGACTGCCTGTATTGGCACTTTCTAAAACCTTCCATTTAGCAGTACTTGGATAAAATATTTACACTGTCTCATGCCCTGATGGCAGAGCAACTGTGAGTTAACTGAGATTTAGCATTCAGACAAATATGGCGGAACATGACGCTGCTTGTTTAGTGCAAAACACAAAGCAACCGTTGAAAAGACCCTTACAGTTTAAAGACCCTTCCCATGTCCTTTTTCTCAAGACTGTGCATGGTAAGGTGTTCTATGAACTCTCCAGTTTGTGTTACGTTTTGGTTCTGGTCTGAAAACTACTTTGTTCATGGTTCATGTTGTCTTCCTTTTCTTTAAAGTAGACCAAAGGCACGAGGATATGCATGTCATCACTACCCCAAATCGTGTTTGTCAATCTTGCTGATGCAATGGCAGTTTGAACTATCAATGTATCGGTGTCTGCCCCTGGCTTTGGTGTTGAGTTGGCGTTGTTGTTGAATAGCCCCAGACAGTTCTTAGCCTGCAGCACAGGGACAGCCGATCGATCTCCCAGGGGCGACCCAGAGATCCCCCACATCCAGGATGGTGTACCCCCACCTTCCCAAAGGCAGGGCCATGGCAGAGTTAGAGAGAGAAGAGAGAGAGACAAGAGGGAAATGGCCGGTCATGGGGACTGATCGGCAGCCCTGTTTGCTTGTCTGTCTGTGAGCAGGATATCTTAAAAGGTTATGGACGGATTCGGACAAAACTTGGTGGGCAGGTTGGGTATGTGACAAGGACGAATTGTCTCCATTTTGGTTAAGATCTGAATCTGGAGTGGAGAATTTTTAAATTCTCGGTGATTCTTCAACATTGAAAGATGGGGCCAAAAAAGATCAACAGCACGATATCTCAAGAAGTTGTGGACGGATTGTAACAAAACTTGGTGGATGATTGGTTAGGTGGCAAGAACAAGCCAATTAGATGATGGTCAAGGTCCAAATGCGTATCCGACCTATCAATGGTGTGGAAGCATCCATTCAGTGCCCAACAATTGGGTGGGACATGTTAGTTACCTCATGGTGTCTTTCGCAAAGAGTAGGCGAATCATCGCCGGCATTCGAACCAAATTCATATTTCTGCCCGAACCATTTATCTTACTTACAAACCACCGAGTGTAAATTGCTGCGAAGGCAATGGCAAACCACCGATTGTGATATTTTCCAACTAATTGTTTAATTCCTCATGAACCAAGGCAATGGCAAACCATTCAGTGTAATCTTTCATGTAACTGTGTTAATAACAGTGTTGCTTTGTAAATGCAGTGATCCACCTTATTTATACTTTGTGTACTTTGCTGGAATAGTGAACACATCAAATAAATATATAGGAATGAGCTTTACTGAAAATCTGTACAATGATGAATTAGGTGAACCAGTGGGGTCACCTATCGGAATCCCACGGGCATGGAGGTGTATGGTTGCGATCGGTGCAGCCGTTTTTGCGGTACCCAGGACAATAACGTTAGGCGTGAGTCCAAACCTGAAAATGCTGGAGACCCAAGCTGAAATTGGAAATACAATATAGCCTATTTTACTCCAGGGGGTCCCAGAAGTACCCACCCAAAATTTCGTTGCGATCGGTGCAGCCGTTTTTGCGGTACCTGGGAACGGACGGACGGACAGACAGACAGACGGATGGACATTTCGTGAATTATAGTAAGATTACTGAGTTTGTATAATCTATATGACGTTATATATTACATACTATAGCAGATTATGGTTTAGAAGAATTTTGTTAAGAGACAAAGTATTCATCATGTTACATTTACCTTTTAAACATACACATATATATTTTACAAAGTGTTGAAATGTACACAAGTCACAATGTAAAGTTTCAACTTTACTGGCACCGGCCTGTCTCAGTAATTGATTAAAATTCAATTCCTCTTTGCATTTCCATTGTGTCATCTCTGACCGCATCTGCATTTAAGACAATGTACGAAATCCTTATCTTTCTCCAAGCTTGAATCACTCAGTAGGATGCGTGAGCAATCTCTCATCTCGCCTGGGCAAACTACTGGCTAAACCTGCGGGGGTTGATTGAGTCATATGCGAAGTGATAAGTATGCCGATTATGTTACCCATGCATAATTTTGTCCCTCCCACCTCTTCGAGTCAATCAGTGAATATAAAAACAGCTCGTCAGAGCTTGTGATTTTAGAACGGATCATAATGTAGACGACACTGTGTTCTGGCTCACTCGTGTGCACAAAATAAAATGTGCTTTGAATGTCTTTCGAGTTGAAGAGATCTGAGTCTCTTCGACAGTGGGATACAAAACGTAAACTGTTCAGCCTGGCAGAGGTATGTGCTCTACCGAGTGCAGTTCGAGTTCGCCTTTGCCTTCGTGGGTCCCACGCGTACCACAATAGATGAAGGTGACAGGACTGAAATACCATGGGTCGTAACCAACGGGACAGAGTTGGCACTGATGCAGGTTGGTGAGAACAGTCAGTCCCAGCAGAGCAGTGGCTCTCCCTGAAGGAGCCCAAAATGCGTTGCGAAAGATGGCGGGGCCTGTGATCGTGCCGGTATGGTGTCGTGCCGTTTTTTTTGTTTGTTTTTTTTTGCAGAAGGCTCCAGGCACAGACTATTTCGTCCTCATCGAGGCCAGGCCAAATAAAAGAGTGCATTGATAGAGAAAAGTAAAGAAGGAGAGAATAGTCTAAGAGTTTTTGAGAAAGCAGAGAATCTGCTTTTTGAAAAGGGGAAGATCATAAGTGTTTGGAAAGACATGTGAAGATAAAGAGTTCCAGAGTTTGGCAGTGGAGGGGAAGAAGCAAACATCATAACGGCCCACCCTTGAGTTGCCAATGGCCACACGATAATCATGAGATGTAGTGGCTTGTCGAGTATTCCGTGGTCTCGCCAATGGCGGAGGTATACAAGCAGCAAGTTCTTGGGAGCAAAAACCGAAGTAATATCTGTAGAAAAGAGAAAGAGAGCCAACTTTGCGACGTAATTTGAGCAGGTCAAGTTTTGAGGGCAGATTGGCAGAGTTGATAAGTCGAATTACTTTTTATTCAATTCTGTCCAGTAAGTATGTGGAGCTAGAACCTCCCCAGATGTGAGAACAGTACTCTAAACAAGAACGAATCAATCCTTTATATAGTTGAAGCAACTGTTGAGAGGAGAAGAATCTTCGACATCTGAACAGGACTCCCAGTTTCTTCGAGGCAGATTTGTAATGTGTGGATTCCAGGATAGATTTGAAGTTATGGTAATACCTAGTAGGTTTATTGTATCACATGGTCTAATTGTGGAACTTTCAAAGGAGATTGGAGAGATGAGAAGAGTTTCGGAGAGAGATATGGGAAGAAATTGAGTTTTGGAAGCATTAAACCTAACCTGATTACATTTGCCCCACTGGGAAATCTTGTCCAAATCCGAATTTAAAGAGGTGGTTGTAATAAAACGAGATGCAGATCGATTGAGGGAAGATGGGGCAGATGGAAAAACATGGAGGAATGCAACGTTGAGTCATCAGCATATGAGTGCATTTGGTTATTTGTTGAAGAAAGAAGGTCATTGATAAAAAGAAGGAGGAGTGTTGGAGACAGAACAGAAATCTGAGGAACACCACTGTTGATAGGGAAGGAAGGAGATTTTGAGCCATGGACAATTACAGAGACAAGACAAGTACAGATACATTCAAAGTACACCGCCCCCATGCCAAAATAATTAAATATCCTACAGCGCGGCAATGACGGGGCGCCTCTGGCGCCCGGCAATACCGCAGTGCAGCTCAGAGAGGCTGCATTGGGAGGGAGAGGTGTACACTAATTGATTGATTAATTGTATAATTAAAATCAATAAAAGATTATCACAAAATATTTTCTTAATCAATTGGCTAATAGCATAACTAAACCACTAGTGCTTCATCCGAAGATGTATCTTTTAGGAATTTAATTAAATAAGTCATTAATAAAAAATAAAAAAATTAATTGATTAATCAATAAATAAATTAATCTATTAATCAATAAATAATTAATCGGTTAAATGATTAATCAAGAAATCAAAAATATCCTTGATAGCCACATCACTTGGTCACTCATGTCCAAATATTAGCTTCCCAGCTCAAAAGGTGCCTGAGATATTGGCCAAATGAGAAAGAAAATAAGTAAATGATTAATAATGAAAATAAATAAATAATAATCATTAAAAAATTAAATTATTAATCAATTCGGTCAAAGAACACATAAACCACCACCATTTCATCAGAATCTGTAACTTAAAAAAAAAATTTTTTTAGTCATTAATCAAATAATTAAGTAATTAATCAATTAATTGATTAATTGATTAATTAATAAATCAAAAATAGCCTTTGCAGCCAAATCACCTGGTCATTGGCATGTCCAAATATCAGCTTCCTAACTCAAAAGGTGCCTGAGTTAATGGTCAGAAGAGCAAGGAAATTTAATTAATTAAATAAGTACTTAATTAATCGCTAATAATTAAATAACTCCTCAATTAATTGATGAATCAAAAAAACAAAAAATACCGTTTTTGAAAAAGGACTTGATCACTATTGTGCCGAAATTTCAGCTTCCTAGCTCAAAGGATGGCTGAGATATCACCCGGACAAACAAACAAACAAACAAGAAAACAAGAAAACAACCAGAGTGAAAACTGAGTACTCCCTTTCAGCGTGCGTCACTGCCGAGCCCCCTTCGGTGCCCGGCAATGACGATTTGCAATGCCTGGAGATGGCATAGGAAAGGTGCAGTGTACAATAGAGCGGTCAGAGAGAAAGCTCGATATGAAAGAGCAGAGTGGAAAGCCGAAAGAGGGAAGCTTGGATATCAGACCCCGATGCCAAACTCTGTCAAAGGTTTTTGAGATATCAAGGCCTACAACAAAGGATTCCCCAAAATCTCTCAGAGAAGAGGCCCAGACATTCGTAATGTAAGAAAGGATATCACCGGTAGATCTCGCCTTGCGAAAGCCATATTGATGGTCAGATAGAAGACAGTGGGATTCAAGATGCTTGAGGAAATGGTTATTGAGAAGACATTCAAAGACTTTGGAAATAGTAGAAGTCAGAGCAATAGGACGGTAGTTGGAAGGGTTTGAACGATCACCCTTCTTTAAAATAGGCTTCACTAAGGCATGTTTCCAGGAAAGAGGAAAAGTTTGGGTTTTTAAACAAAAACGAAACAAACGAGCAAGCACGGGTGCAAGTTCTGAAGCACACTTCTTCAAGACACAAGGAGGAATGCCATCTTGTCTGTATGCCTTGCTTGTGTCCAGAGAGAGGAGTACTTTTTTGACTGCATGGAAAGAGATTATAGGGAAGGGCATAGGATTGGTAAGGGGTGAATCAGAGGGAGATGGAATGTTGGAGTCATCCAGAGTGGAATTAGAGGAGAAAAGAGAACCAAAAAGAGTTGCTTTGTCAGTCGGAGAAACAGCTATAGTACCATCAGAACGGAACAGTGAAGGAAAGGTAGAGCGGCAGAAGCTGTTGGAGATACTTTTGGCTAATGAACAGAAAGGTCTATTAGTGGAAGAAGATAAGAGGTTGTCACATTTCTTTTGGATAAAGGAATGCTTCGCCTCACGATTAACATGTTTGCAATGGTTTCGAGCAGATATGAAGGCTGAATGTGAGTCGGAGGAAGAATAATTTTTCCATGTCCGATATGCCGCATCTCATGCACGAATGGCTGCAGAGCAGGAATTATTGAAGCAAGAGTTGATAGAAGAGGTAAACCTGAAAAAGAAGGGGATATAAGCCTCCATTCCTGCAACAATAACCTCAACTATACGTTCAGCAGAGATAGAGGCATTGGCCGAGGAGAGGCAGTAGTCTTTCCAGGGAAAGTCAGCAAAGAAGTTTCGTAAACCAGTCCAGTCAGCGCTATTGAAATGCCAATACTGGCGTTTAGTCGGAGCAGTTGCCGAAGGAGTGGTGATAAGTAAAGTGACGTTCACACGATTGTGGTCAGAAGAACCAATTGGAGGTGAGATTGTGTAGTTGTTACGCAACGGATTAGAGGTAAAGAACAAATCCAAAGTATTGGACGAGTGGTCATGACGATCTGGGATATGGGTAGGGTGGGTGATAATTTGTTCCAAATCATTGAGAATGGAAAATGTAAGAGCTTCAACTCCCCCAACATCCGTGTGGGATGATTTCAACCACTCCCTGTGGTGTACATTGAAGTCTCCTAAATCGAGGAATTCTGCTTGAGGGTGTTCAGATGTCATGGTCTCATGGCAGGAATTAAGATAATCAAAGAAAGCTGTGAAGTTTGTAGAGTTGGGAGAGCAGTAAGTGAAACAGAGAAAAACAGTGATGGTCGGGAGACAAATCTTAAGCCAGATGACATCAAAGTTTGGAGATTCGAGGACCACAAGGTGTACAGCAGGCATGTTGATGTTGGAGTAGACACACACTCCTCCTTTGAAGCTGAATTGTGGGTGAAGGTTGTTGTTCGAAATGTCAAAGGAGTTAAGAAGAACGTCGTGTGACAATTGGGTCTCTGAGAGAAGCAATATGTTAGGAGAGTAACTTGCAAGATGATATTCAACAGAGGAAAGATTTGAAGAATGACCACGAATGTTGGTGAAATGAATTGAAAAAGAGTCACATTCATTCAACAGGCAAGGGTCTTGGGAGGGACCGATACTACTACTGCCTGAGCCCCCCCCCCCCCCCCCTCTCGTTGGTAGCAGAGAGACGGGCAGGTCACCAGAGATTCTTCGCACCCCATAATGCCGGGAACTAGGGGCCATTAACTTTTTAGACTTTTTCATATTTATTTGGGCAATGTGAGGAAATAAGAGGAAAGAGAAGTAAAGAGAGAATGTAAAGGTGAGCAGTGAAAATGAGTAAGAAAAGTGGGTATTGAACCAAGAGTTGGTAGGAGTGGGTACTCTTCAAGTGGGTCGTTGCTTTGTTGTTCACCGCTCTCTATCACTATTGGACCGAACCCCATTTTTAATGGGTGAGGGAACGCCCATCTCTCCTACTTATCACCAAGGCGGTCGCTCCCCTTTCCTCTCAGACCATGCTGAAGCTGCTTTTGCACATAAACTCGCACGTCGAGGCCTACCCAAACACTATAAAGACATTGACAGATAACACAGGGTAGGACTTTAAATAAAAGGTCAGAAAGGATGGTGGTAGTAGACACACACATGAGGATATACTAACAATGTCTAACTATATATTTAAGAAACGCATATCTAATATCGCATTTAATGTGATAATTTAATTATAATTATAATTCTAATCTAATTTAATAATTTTACACCTACGTATGCTGAAACGCTCATTAAAGAAATAACTACTCTATAGTAAGGATCTATAACCCACTAAGAGTCATTTCTACAATACGAAGAACCTTTTGTTGCAATTATTTTCTGGTACCCCTGATATCTATCCTGAAATGACTCCATTAAACAGGGCACAGGCTGACAAAGGCATCCTCTCTTTGAAAGGTGCAGTGGGATTTTTAACATACATAGCTGGTCTAATGTGCCCTTTGAAGAATTGTGCAGTCTACAATGAAATAACCTGCCTGTATTTTAGCAAATAACAGTCAAATTGTTCATAAAACTTGAGGAGCACTGTTAACAAACCTGCAGGAGTGTTTGAAATCTTGTGAAAATTAAATCATATTTATGAAAATATGAAAGGGCAGAACCAGCAGGAAAACAAACAACAAGGCCTAACATGAGGTGCCTCCTGGCTCTGTCCTCAATAACATAATAATGGAGTTGCAAAATAACAAGTGGGTCAATACAAACAAGAATAATTATACACACCTTCACAGAATAAAAATTAGATACAAATTTTTACAATTTCTACCAGTTAGTAGGTTCATTAAAATATTTTTGGATTGATATACTTACACTAGTATAAAGCCCGTCAAAAAACATGGGTTTGAACATTTTATTTGACAGTGCAGCCACGTGAGCTTGCCAAAGTCTGAAGCCTGGGCCTAGTGTCAGCTGTGCTCTTATCTTCTTTATTTATTAGATATCTTGCGCTACAGATGTTAATGGACACTCTGTTTACTCTGCGCACTTTGCAGGTAATGTTCAGTGAATGTCACCTCCTTGTGCCTTGTAATTATTGTTATTTTTTGAAAACCGCTTCCGTACACTGACCTTTTGGGCCCTCTGGCTCATTTGGGACTTTTGGGTGTTCAAGCTCTTTTGCATCCTTGGGATCTTTTGGGTCTTTTGTGTCCTCTGGGTCATTTGGGTCCTCAGGGTCTTTTGGTTAATTTGAGTGTTTTGGGTTCTCTGGATCTTTGGAGTCCTCGGGTCTTTTCGGGCATCTGGGTCTTTGGAGTATTTTGGGTCTTTGGGGTAATTTGGGTCTTTGGGGTCCACTGGGTCCTCAGGGTCTTTAAGGGTCTTTTTGGTGTTTTGGATTGACATCCTACAGACGTAAATGAACACTCGGTTTACTCTGCGCACTTTGCACGTCACGTTCAGCAAATTTCTCCTCCCTACACCGTGTATTTATTGTTATTAAAAACAAAACTGCTTCCGTATTCCGACCTTGAGGCTCGGTTTGCAAGCCACCGTCATCAATTCCAATGTAAGAGACATAATTACTCTTCTTTTGGGTTTTCAGAGTCCTGAGGGTCTTTTGGATCCTCTGGTTTATTTAGGTCTTTTGGGTGCTCAAGCTCTTTTGCATCCTTGGGATCTTGTGGTTAATTTGTGTTTTTGGGGTCTTTTAGGTCATTTGAGTCTTTTGGGTCCTCTGCATCTTTGGGGTCCTTGGGTCTTTTCAGTCATCTAGGTCTTTGGTGTATTTTGGGTCTTTGGGGTAATTTGGGTGTTTGGGTTCCACTGGGTCCTCAGGGTCTTTAAGGGTATTTGGGGTCTTTTTGGTGTTTTAGATTGTTTTGTTCTGTGGGGTCCTCGGGTCTTTTCACCCATCTTTTTCACCTGTGGGGTCCTTTTCACTTCTGGCTCTTTTCAGTCTTCTGGGTCGTTAAGTATTTGGGGTATTTTGGGTTTTCAGGAACTTTTTGGTCTTCTGGGTCTTTTCGATTTTTTGGGGGTCTTTGGGGTGTTTTAGGTCTTAAGGGTCTTTGGGATATTTTGGGTCTCTAGGGTCTTCATGGTTTTTTTCGGTCTTTTGGGTCTTTGATGTATTTTGGGTTTTCTGCGTCTTTTGGGTTTTTGAGTCTTTTGGGTCTTCGGGGTCATTTCAGTCTTCTGGGTATTTAAGGGTCTTTGGGATATTTTGTGTCCTTGCGGTATTTAAGGGTCTTCTGGGTCTTTTGGGTCTTTGGATCTTCAGGGTATTTTGGGTCTTCAGGGTCTTTGGGTTATTTGGGGTATTTAGGGTCTTTTGGGTCTTCGTGGTCTTTTGGGTCTTGAGGTCTTTTCAGTGTTTTGGGTCTTCGGGGTCTTTATGGGTCTTGGGGTCTTTTCAGTGTTTTGGGTCTTTTGGGTTTTTGTTGTCTTTTGGATCTTTAAGGGTCTTGCAGTGTTTGGGGTATTTTGGGTCTTTTGGACATTTAAGGGTTTGGGGTCTTTTGGGTCTTTGGGATATTTTGGGTCTTCAGGGTCTTTTGGGTCTTTGGTCTATTTTGGGGTTTGGGGTCTTTACAGTCTTTTGGGTATTTGGGGTCTTTATGGGTCTTTGGAGAATTTGGGGTCTTCAGTGTATTTTGGTTTGTTTTGGTCTTTTGGGTATTTAAGAGTCTTTGGGGTATTTTGGGTCTTCAGGGTCTTTAACAGTCTTCGGGGTCTTTAACAGTCTTCAGGGTCATTTGAGTATTTTGGGTATTTGGGGTATTTTGGGTGTTTGGGGTCCATTGGGTCTTCAAGGACATTTCTGTCTTTTGGGTCTTTGGGGACTTTTGGGTCTTGAGAGTCATTGGGGTCTTCTGGGTATTAGGGTTTATTTTGGGTATTCATGGTATGTTGGGTCTTCAGAGGCCTTGGGGTCTTCTGGGTCCTTGAGGACTTCTGAGTCTTCGTGGTCTTTTGTATCTTTAACAGTCCACGGGGTATTTTGGGTCTTCGGGTATTTTGGGTGTTTGGGGTCCATTGGGTCTTCAGGGTCTTCTTGGTCCTTGAGGTATTTTGGGTCCTCAAAGTCTTTTGGGTTTTAGGGTTTGGGTATTACCAAAATTTTGGGTCTTAGGGTCTTTGGTGTCCACTGGGTCTTTAGGGTCTTTTCAGTCTTTGGAGTCTTTTGGATCCTCAGTGTATTTTGGGTTTTTGGGGTATTTTGAGTCTTTAACAGTCTTCAGGGTCTTTTGGATATTCGGGGTATTTTGGGTGTTTGGGGTCCATTGGGTCTTTTCGGTCTTTGGGGTATTTTGGATCTTCAGAGTCCTTGGTGGTATTCTGATTTATTTGGGTATTTTGGGTCCCTTTTGTCATATTAGGTACTTGGGGGTGTTTGGGTCTTTTGGATCCTTGGGGTCCATTGGGTCTTCAGAGTCTTTTCAGTCTTTTTGGTATTTTGGGTCCTTGGGGTCTTCTGGGTCCTTGGAGTCTTCTGGGTCTTCATGATATTTTGTGTCTTTAACAGTCTAAATTCTAAAGGGTATTTCGGGTCTTTGGGTATTTTGGGTGGTTGGTGTCCACTGGGTCCTTGGGGTATTTTCGGTCATCAGATTCTTTTAGGTCTTTTAACCAGTGGACACACAGCCGTGTTCAAAGATTGCCCATTCAACTCCCCCCCCCCCCCCCCCCACTGAAATCCCACCTAAAGCACCACTCAAAGCCTTTAAAACCTACCCTTATGAGGGACACACACACACACACACACACACACACACACACACACACACACACACACACACAGTGTTTTATATGGTAGATAGCATTTGTGCATAATGTTAATAGTATGGCATCAGAAATTTATTTCATGGAGAGTATGAGCAAAGGTCTGCCTTGAACCGAGAACACAAGCAAAAGTCAACGTGCAAAGGTTGAGGGAGGCTCAGCAAATGTCAAAGTGCAAAGGTTGAGGAATCTTAGAAAGGTCAAAGTGCAAAGGTTGAGGAAGGCTTAGGTTGAGGGAGGTTAGGTCGAACATTAGCATTGATCATGCCCTCACAAATCTGACCCATTCAGCCAAACATTGCATTCCGACTCTGTTAATACTAGTTGCTGCACTCTGCGGAAAGAATATTACTGAAGGGAAAAGTTAACAGTCAAAGATCAACACAGAAGCTCAACATTCATATGTGCAGCAAGTACAGGTAATTATTGGGGGAAATTTCAGGGGCATAGAAAATGCCCCTTTATATGGTATGTGCCATGTGGCAAACTATAGAAAAGAAGGGACATTCCATAGCTTGTAGAAAATGCCAAACAAGAGAAAATAAGGGACATTCAAAAAATAGAGTGTGCATGCTGTACTATTGTGTTCTTAGGAGGAACCAACTAATGCTCGAGAAAAGTTCATATAAAGGGGCGCCCTCCATATATCGGTTAAAATACATTTACTTGTTCACGCAGCTGTATGAATCAAAATGGCGACCCTTTTGATTACAGAGGCGACTATACACGGGGAATTTACCCTAATATCCTAACTAATTAGCATAGCTCCACCTCTCGCATGGAGACATTTTATGCTTACATGGACATTCGGGCCTGACTTAATTACAGGAAGGTTTCTTCTTTTTCGGGACTGCCGGAGCACACTACCCTATACAATCCTACCTTGACTAAGGTATTTCATTACCTACCCCCACAAACGTAACAATATATATATATATATATATATATATATATATATATATATATATATAGTTGCGGGTATGAGAACTGTGTATTTTTTTTATTGTGTGAATTGTTATTACTGTTTTATTATGCGCCCCCCTGCCTCCGGAGCTGTGTAAAGGTGAAAGGGCATCCCATAATTAGTCCACAAGCATACACGTCAGCCAAATAATAGAATACCTCTGTTTGATAGTTATCTCTTATTATGTGTTTTTAGAGTAAGGCTGTGTCTCCCATTAATTGAAATACTCCATTGCACCAGTGAAAGAGATAGATTCCCTTCATTCCCACTCCCAACACTCCCATTCCCCCCTTTCCGTCAATTGCAATTCGCATTGCCAACTGCATGTTGGGCGGTTTTCCCTTCATCCGCCATTGACCACGACGCAGGGTTGGGGAAGAAAGGCGGGTCCCCACCTCGTCAGAGAGGGGAGGAGTGAGCCAGCCCCACTCGACCAACCATGAACAAGGGGTTTGGCTTGAGAGGGCGGGGAGAGAACGTTTGGGGGAGGTTCGCAAAGGTTAAGGGGCGGGGCCTATATAACCCACGGCGGGGGTGTTCCCAGGGGAGATGCACTTTGAGTTGAGACAAGGAGGGACGAAAAAGAGCTGGGTCATCAGAGCAAGAGCGCGTAAGGAGGAGAGAACCCGTCACGCCAGACCCCCCCACCAGCGCATCGGCTCCACCAAGCAGCTCCGACCTGTGATCCCGCGCACACGACAGGCCCGCCCATCAGCGGCCGTCGAGGTCCAGCCCGACGTCCCGTGCGGGATCAAGCTCCAGCCAGCTCCGTGCCGTCCCCCCCCCTCCAGCCACACACCTCCTTCCAGCAATCCACTCTGCAATTCCCCGTGTGAGTCAGTGTCTTTGTTTGTTCCGTCCTGGGAATAAGTTAAGTCTGTAGGTAAGCTAGTATTTGCACTGTGTCACCTGCGTCTTATGTGTTGTAAATAAACGTGACTGCTCCTTTTTGCTTGTGTAAATAATAAATCCCATTACTCTTCTGTCCGTCTTCTCGTTTTATTCCTTTTCCTCTTTGCATTCGTCGTTTTAGTCTTTTCCCTCATTGAGCAGCTGCGGTGCGATCCGGCCAACGTTTGGGCGGGATCGGGTTCTAATCAGGGAGTAACTGTTCGGTCGTGGTTGGACCATCCGCTCGGCCCATCATACCATCTAACCCGCGATCAGTAACAATATATTGTTGCGGATATGAGATTGGCCTCCATCCATATCCGCTTGTAAATATTCCCCTATTTCCCCAATACTTCCCAACTATCCCCAATCCCCCATTCCCTAGTCCCATTTTCTGTAAACAACACTCTGTAGACCCGACCTCCCCCTATTTCCCCCATTAAATGTCGCATCCAGGTCCACCGCATCTCACGTAGACAACTATAGGACATCTTGCTAGTTATTCTTAGTCTATGTCAGTTAAGGACTTGTTTCCATTAATTCTGACTCTTCGTTGCACCAGAATGTGATTGTATGGCACCGTTAGGAAGTTTAGGACCTCCCAATACATCCCCGCAGCTCTTCCTCATGGTACAACAACAACAACAACAACAACAGCGGCGGCGGCGCGGGGAGTGTGCGTCCTCACTCCGGCTTGGTGAGCCGCCATTGAACATGTGCTCGACGGGGTTACCAAGTAGGGGCTCGCTGTCAGCTCCTCGTCAAGGGCGGAGCCCGGTAACCCCCCGCACCCAATAGAAGCGGCGGACCGATTCCATCTGGGGCGGAGCCAACGAGCCGAGGGCGTGTCCACTCCCCGCTGAGCATGCGCAGGAAGAAGGAGGTGACGTCAGATACGCGCTGGACTTGAAGGAAGAGAGACGCCACCTCCGAGCGCTGCAATACCTCCCCGCATCTCTGGACCAGACCATGTTTGATTCTGCCCCTGAGCCAAGGTGCACCTTGTGCTATCGACTGCCTGTCCTTCCCTGCCATCAATCCCTGTGTAAGTCAGTCTTGTTCCGTTTGTCTGTGGTCTGTCGGGGATAGATAAGATTGTGTCTAAGTGCCCACCTTTTCTGTGCTTTACCTCTTACCTTGTAATCTACCCCTTTTCTGCACCACCAATTATATCCTCCTTCGGAGGTCTTGAGAACTGTACCCCTTGTGTCGTTTCATTTATCCCAGCCGTTGTGTCCTTTCCATCATTGATTTAGCGTAGCGCGATTCGGCCAACGTTCGAGTGGAATCGGGTGAGTTGGGGGTAATCGGGTAAACTGTGCGAACACGGCGGCCATTCCGCTCGGCCCATCATAACATCAAAGTCGTGTCCGTAACAATTGGTGTCGAGGAGTGAGATTGGACCCGAAGCGCGCTTCACGCGCTCGAAATTATTAACGGTGAAATTTGATTTTGTTTTACAAAAATAAAAACCCGAATTTTGAAAGTCGCGCTATGGCAGATCAAGACGGCTGGGTTCCGGTAGAGGAGAGTGAGGCAGGGTCGATCCAGGACCAAATTGAGGGACATGAGGAGAGCGAAGCAGTGAGGGTGGCAGGGTCGCAAAATGGCGTCCTCGCGCACGAGGTTACGGGCGCGCAAAATGGCGCCTCGCACATGGCCACGGCGACCGCGCCCGCGACCGTAGTAGCGCCGCTGGTAGATTTGAACCTTTTTTTAATACAAATGAAGGCCCTTATGGCCCAGAAATGCGAGAAATTGAGGGAGGACATGGGGTCCAATAGCGAGAAAATGAGGGAGGACATGGGGGCCAATAGCCAATGGTTAGAACAAAGGATGGGGTCCAATAGCGAGAAATTGAGGGAGGACATGGGGTCCAATAGCGAGAAATTGAGGGAGGACATGGGGGCCCAGATCGGAGGGTTAGGGAGTAGAATAGAGGGATTAGACAATAGATTAGGGGAAATACAGGAGGGGTTAACGGGGGTAGAAAACAGAATGGCCGCTCAAGAGAATCAAATGGAAGGGATGAAAAAGGGGTTAGAGGGGTTAGAAAACAGTATGGAAGGCAAATTGAGGGACATGAGGGACCAAGCGGAAAGGGAAGTTAAACAAATGGGGCAGCAGATAGAGGGGGTCAGAATGGGGGTAGAAACTAAATTGGATGCTCACAGGGAGGAAATGGAGCAGATGAGGGTGGCATCTGGGCAGGAGATGCAAGTGATGGGAGAGGAGATCAGAAGAGGTGTGAGTGAGGAGGTCGGAGGAGTGCGCGAGGAGGTGAGGCACTGTAAGGAGCGAATGGAGAAGGAGGTGAGAAAGGGGACTGTAAAATTGCAAGGTGGTATAGAGGAGTTGACGCTGGGAGTAGAACAACTGACAGTGGGACAAAAGGAGTTGGGGGAGCAGGTTCAAAGGAACACAGCGGTAATAGGAGGGTTAAAAGCGACACAAAATGACCTAAACAATGACTTGATAGCGACACAGAGGCAATGTCAGATGGTACGTGAGGGACTGACAACGAGGTTGGACGAGGTGACAGAGGTAATGGAGACGAAGGACCGGCAGGTGAGGACGCACATGGAAACGGTCAAGGTAGCCTTAGAGGACGAACTTGAGGAGACGTACCAGGAAATAAAAGAGGTGAAGCAGAAATTAGAAGAAGTGGAGGAAGGGGTAAGCGAAATTAAGAAGCGACGGAGAGGGGATAAGAAAGAGATAAAAGAGGAAGTAAAAGAATTGGTCCAAAGTCTGTGTTTGGATCGTGATGATGTGCTCATTAACCGGATGAGGGATTCGCAGGTGATGGAGGAGAAGCGAAGAGAAAGAGGACCCGGTGTAAGTGGTGACCAATATGGTCGTGCGTATGATGCGCCAGGTGATTTAATGAGCTTGGGGGTCGAGATGGACCCGGGTGTTCGTGAGAGGCCGTTGGTGAAGTGTGCGACAGGTCTGGTGTGCGAAAAAGGAGGTGTGCGAGAAAGTCCGACTCTGGGGTGTGTGAGGAAAAAGTGCGTGCCAAGGAGTGAGGGTGCGGGCGAGAGTGAGTTGGTCGTAGAGCGTGTGCGAGGGAGCACATGGAAGCGCGTAGTGAGGAGTGTTACGGAGGGTGTAAAGGGAGAATGCACGCCTGTGGTGAGTGTTACAGAGGGTGTGATGGGAGAGTGTGCGCAAGAGTGTGCGCAAGAAAGGTGTGTAACGGACGGGTGCATGAGGAAAGAGTGCGCTGTCGAGAGTAAGGGTGAGTGCGCTGTCAAGAGTGGAGGTGAGAGTAGTAAGAGTGACACGGAGCGTGAGTTGGTTGTGACAGGTGAGAAAGGATGTACACCTGGAATGGAAGGATGCACACCTGGAATGGTAGAGCGTGTGTGGGAATGCACGCTGGAATTGGTCGTGAGGCACGTGGTTGGGTGTGCGAGTGAGGGCACACCTGTGATTGTCACAGAGGAGGTGACCGAGGAGAAGGCGCGAAGAGGTGTGTTGGTGAGGTGTGCGACCAACGAATGTGTGCCAAAGTGTTCGGTGGTCAGGTGTGTGACCAAGGCTGGGAGTGGAATGAGTGTACCTGGGTGTGTTAGAGAAGGTACGACGAGGAGCATGGAAACGGCTGGATGTATGAGCAAGAAAGGGGTAGCGTATGCATGTAAGCATGCAGGTGAAGCATCGACGGTAACCGGGTTAGCGGTTAGAGCGACTTATAGCCGAATCGGACCCTTGGTGCGTGCCGAGCTTCGCGTGCCGCGAGAACCAGCGGGGATCCGAGCCACGGCGGGTTCGAAAGGACCACCGTACGCGATCCATGCTGGGCCTCGCTTGGAACAGCCGCGTCCGTGCTCCACTAGGCGGAGCGGGCAGCTCGATAGGAAGGGTCGTCATGGCGACCACTTTTTGTTGAGACGTGCCGGCAGGTCGAGATCGGGACATTGGATGGCTCCATGCCGAGATGGTGCGTGGGACCTCGGCCCGGGTAAACCTCCTTCCCTGCACCGAATGCGGGACGTATCCAGCCGCTGGCACCAAACAACCTGCATTCATGGCTTGGCTGTACGAAGCCGAGCTTTAGAAGTGAATTGGCGCACCGAGAGGCATTAGTAAGTAGACTGTAATGACGAGGATAGTGTTTTGGCCCCGAAATTAGAAAAACAAAATTTGATGATTGGCAAAGGATTGGCAGTAATGATTGGCAGATGATGAGTAGTGATTGGCAAATTTTTGATTTGTTGAAATTTGATGTGCAAAATTGGTAGTGGGAGATGCCCGATATGGTGGGATGGCAACTCTGTCATCCCTCACAGCACAGATGGGGCAAATGCGCAATAGTTTATGGGGTTGATGGCAGTGAAAACTAGCCCGGGTGGGTTAGGTTATATTGTTAGGGATCTAGCGAAGATGACATTAGGTAACGTTAAGGTTTAGATAGTGACTGATACCTGTAGTGGGGACGGAGGTAGATTAGAGTGGATGATAATGACGAGGGAGCACAATAGTGTAAAGGGACGACTGGGAAGCGCAAGTTTCAGAGGGGAGTAGTTAGATGAGATGATGCTGTGTGTGAACTGGACAGGTGTGTGGAGCAGTGTATGAGTAGTGAGTGTTGTGGATCAGCGCGAATGCGCTTGGGGGAGAGAAGGGTGCAGGCGGCACCAAGTATGAGAGAACAGGTGTGCAAGTACAGGTGTGTGGAATACATGGAGCAGAGAATGAGTGGTGTGGAGAGAGTTGGAGTAAGTGGTACGGAGTGGTGTGCATGGTGCGAAGGTGTCGATGGGGTAAGAGTGGACCCCTTTCACGAGTACCCGGGGCGGGTAGTGTAAGTGTTAGGTAGAGGGTATAGGTAAATTGTGGTTGGATATTGGCATTTGTGGTGCGGTTGCAGAATGGTATTGTGGATGGGTGCATTAGTGTTGTGGAAATGGCTGGGCGTGTAGCCTGTTAGTGTGTGTAGTTGGTTTGGGCACTCCACCACTGTGAGGATGTCGGCCAGGTGAGGCTGCAGGTGGGCTCTGGGAGCCGGTAGTAGTTGTGTGGATGGGGCCCGAGGATCCGGAGGACGGACCCGGGCAGCCCGTGCCAGAGAGGGCACTGAGGGGGTGAGAGTGCGAGAGGGCCTTCCCCAGTTAGTTAGGTTAGGGTGAGGAGCAGGTAAGCTCGGGTGGCAACTACAGTGGTGGAGGTGTGCAGGTGGGTAGACCTGCTGGGAGAGCTACACGTCACAGCCCAGAAATTGTGCGAGGGCACCGAGTGATGAATCGGGGGAGTGAGACCCCAAATTGAGAAGCACCACAGTTTGGTCAATGGGAATTGGTTTTTAGAACCCATAGTGTAAGTTGGCCAATGGATTGGCAGGGAAAGACCCCGGGTAATGTAAAGTTGTTAAAGTCATTTAGGAAATAGTTAGGATTGATGAACCTGTCGCACCATACGCAGCCACTTACCTGAGGTGATGATGATGACTCCACACCTGTGTTCCTTTGTTCTGTGTTGCAGGAAATAAGAATTGCTGTTTGGATTTGTGAGACGCATCACGACGTGGATGAGACACTGGGGTGATTCCATCTCTCCCTCCTTAGGAGGGACTGATGATGAATTGGTGATGGCAAATTTTGATGTTGAGTTGGAGATGGCAAATTTTGATGAGAGTTGGAAATGGCAAATTTGATTGGTTAGGAGGGAGAGAAGACGAATTTGGTTTATGGGAGGAACGGGGAAGACAGTAGGGACGTTTGTTGATGTGTAAAGTAGATGTTTATGGGTAGTGTTGTGTTTTGTGGATACAGTAAGGGGTAAGGGAGGGGCAATGTAGGTTACCTGGTGGGGGGGGGGGCGTACGGTAGGAACGTACCTGTCTCACCTGGTTCCCATGTGCCCCCAGTGTGCATTACCTTGTATTGCGTGCACTTTTGCGCCCTTACCACCTTACTCACTTGTTTCTTTTGTCTCCCACCTCCGAGGATCTGGCTTTGGGGCAGAGAGGGAGGAGAGAGAGGTGCTGGCTCCGCAGTTGTGGGCCTGTACTTTCGCTGCTTGCTGCCTGGATCGATACACCATATGGACCGCAATTTTTGTGGCCACCCACCATGGACCGCAGTTCTTCTGCGGTCATGCACCACCCGTGGATGGACCTCTGGGTCAACGTGGCACCTATGCCATACAGGTGAACCACTTATAGTTGGCCCCCTGACGGCCACAATTTAGAAATGGACGCGGTTGGCGCCTTTCTTTATTCCTAAAGAAGCCAGAAGGCCAAGTACACCACATGAAGACAAGACCAGCGGCAGAACATCGGCCGGCTGCGACACCACCGGTGACTATGAACACTTTATTGGTGCACCGGATGGTGCTGACTGTGTGTATGGGGTGGTGCTTTTGGTGCTTGGACGGGGTGCTCTGCACATTATTAAAGGCCGTAGGGCTACAGAGCACTCGAGGGTTGGTGTATCGATGCTGGCATGCGTGCCCTCTCTCTATGCATAACATCTGCATGTGTTCCTCAAAGAACAGGTCCTGGATCGTAGTGTAAATATCAGTGTAGTCTTGTATAAATGATGCTCCCTACCGGCTGTATGTTTAGTTTGAGGATTCTTTCCGCGATTCGGTTATCCTGTGGGTGGGTTTCTGTGAGGAGAAGGGTGTAACGTCGCAGGGGGACATATTTACTCATTTGTGAACATCTGTAAAACTGTCGCACTCAGGGTTGAGTTAATAGTAGAGGGAACTACATCTGAGTGCCACACTAAAGTAAGTAAAAATTTATCAGGTCGGGACGCCCCGAGGTAGAGAAGGGTGCAATGTTGCGGATATGAGATTGGCCTCCATCCATATCCGCTTGTAAATATTCCCCTATTTCCCCAATACTTCCCAACTATCCCCAATCCCCCATTCCCTAGTCCCATTTTCTGTAAACAACACTCTGTAGACCCGACCTCCCCCTATTTCCCCCATTAAATGTCGCATCCAGGTCCACCGCATCTCACGTAGACAACTATAGGACATCTTGCTAGTTATTCTTAGTCTATGTCAGTTAAGGACTTGTTTCCATTAATTCTGACTCTTCGTTGCACCAGAATGTGATTGTATGGCACCGTTAGGAAGTTTAGGACCTCCCAATACCTCCCCGCAGCTCTTCCTCATGGTACAACAACAACAACAACAACAGCGGCGGCAGCGCGGGGAGTGTGCGTCCTCACTCCGGCTTGGTGAGCCGCCATTGAACATGTGCTCGACGGGGTTACCAAGTAGGGGCTCGCTGTCAGCTCCTCGTCAAGGGCGGAGTCCGGTAACCCCCTGCACCCAATAGAAGCGGCGGACCGATTCCATCTGGGGCGGAGCCAACGAGCCGAGGGCGTGTCACTCCCCGCTGAGCATGCGCAGGAAGAAGGAGGTGACGTCAGATACGCGCTGGACTTGAAGGAAGAGAGACGCCACCTCCGAGCGCTGCAATACCTCCCCGCATCTCTGGACCGGACCGTGTTTGATTCTGCCCCTGAGCCAAGGTGCACCTTGTGCTATCGACTGCCTGTCCTTCCCTGCCATCAATCCCTGTGTAAGTCAGTCTTGTTCCGTTTGCCTGTGGTCTGTCGGAGATAGATAAGATTGTGTCTAAGTGCCCACCTTTTCTGTGCTTTACCTCTTACCTTGTAATCTACCCCTTTTCTGCACCACCAATTATATCCTCCTTCGGAGGTCTTGAGAACTGTACCCCTTGTGTCGTTTCATTTATCCCAGCCGTTGTGTCCTTTCCATCATTGATTTAGCGTAGCGCGATTCGGCCAACGTTCGAGTGGAATCGGGTGAGTTGGGGGTAATCGGGTAAACTGTGCGAACACGGCGGCCATTCCGCTCGGCCCATCATAACATCAAAGTCGTGTCCGTAACAATATATATGTATATATATATATATATATATTATATATATATATATATATATATATATATATATATATATATATATATATATATATATATATATATATATATATATATATGAAAAAATGAAGATCAACTGGTGAAGATCAACCAGCAGTGTGAAGATTAACCTGTGATGTGAAGATTAACCAGCAATGTGAAGATTAACCTGTGATGTGAAGATTAACCAGCAATGTGAAGATTAACCTGCGATGTGAAAATTAACCAGCAATGTGAAGATTAACCTGTGATGTGAAGATTAACCAGCAATGTGAAGATTAACATGTGATGTGAAGATTAACCAGCAATGTGAAGATTAAGCTGCGATGTGAAGATTAACCAGCAATGTGAAGATTAACCTGTGATGTGAAGATCAACCAGCAATGTGAAAATTAACCAGCAATGTGAAGATTAACCAGCAATGTGAAGATTAACCCACAATGTGAAGATTAACCAGCAATGTGAAGATTACCTCGTGATGTGAAGATTACCTCGTGATGTGAAGATTAACCAGAAATGTGAAGATTAACCAGCAATGTGAAGATTAACCTGTGTTGTGAAGATTAACCCCCAATGTGAAGATTAACCAGCAATGTGAAGATTAGTTTCTGTCTATATATTATATATATATATATATTATATACTCATATATATTATATATACTTATATAGTTATATATACTTATATATATATACATATTATATATAAGTTCAAAACACACCTGGTCACAGGTGTGCCGCACTGACTGGGTCCTCAGTCGAGGTCATCAGCATCATCCCGTTTCGGCTCTTCAACCTCGATACGGTCAGCAAAGGTGGGCCAGCAGGGGCACATACACATCCACATGCAGCAACGACACCCGGATGCGTACATACCCCCACCCCCAGCCAGTGCGAACGCAGACTACAACAGCAACACCTCCACATCCAGAATCCACAGCACCAAACAAACATGGTGGAACACTCAAACACCAACAAAACACACCAGATCATTCATACACACACATCCACACACAATACACATCCACACACAAAACCAACCAACCACCTACCCTTACAACATACACCACGCAACATACAAAAACACACACACTCATGAAAAATTCATTCATGCAAAAACACACACCCTCACCCACTCACTCACTCACATACACAAAATAAGAAATAATAATAGTAACAAAAAAAAAAAAAAAAAACAACCAACCACCTACCCTTACCAAAATGCACCACTCATGCAAACATGCAAAACCATTCATGCAAAACCACACCCACTCATGACCCACTCCTGCAACACACACACACACACACACACACACCTCAATTTCTATTCTGTAACCTCAACCTACACCGTTCGACGTGCCTCCAAAAACTTCCTCCATATCCACAATGAGCCTTTCAAGACAACCTGGGCCACCTTGTCACACATCCTCCTTCTTTCTGTCCCGCACACTCCAAGCCAAGCAAGAAATGCAGAAAAGGAATTGCCAATATACCCTCTGCACCCCACCTCAAATGGCTGACACAAAACTCGCCAACCCTTCTCCCGGCACTCTGCCTCCAGCTCACTGTACTTTCCTCTCTTCCTCACGTGCACCTCCTCCATGTTCTCTTCCCAAGGTACAGACAATTCCCCTAAGATGACCTGCCTTGTTGCACCTGACCAAATGACAATGTCAGGCCGCAACCTCGTCACACACATATATATATATATATATATATATATATATATATATATATATATATATATATATATATATATATATATATATATATATATATATATATATATATAGTTACGTATTACCTCCCCAAACCCCGGTTACGGTGCACCTCAGAGTCTCGAGCGGGAACACAGCAGAGAGACTTGTTATTTGAAGTGTTCTATTAAACCATGGTAGAACCACACCAATGCAATTGTAGAACAAAACAAGTAATTGTATGAATAACTTTCACATACACAATAATAACACTCTAAAAGAAAGTACAATGAAAATATCACTTGCATCAAATGAACAATACATATGATGGTACCATCATTCCCCAATCCTCTCAAAGCAATGAACTCACAATACGCCAAACGTGAGTGGGAGGTAACATTCCCCAAAGTCTGTGCACGGATCCCCACGCTGGTCGAGGTCGTGCAGAACAACGAGAATAGGCAGGTATCGGCACGGCTAAGAACGAGGAGTTAATAGGTGAGAAGTCGATATGGGAATTGAGCCGAAAGGTAAGCCAACGGCAATCAACACGATGAGGTCGATATGGAAATCCCAACGACAAAACAAGATGCACCAAGCAGACAGTCTCCTCGAGGACAAAATGGCGTATCGGCCTGTAATGGAGGCACTTGATTTTTTTCCAACAATAACTCACACTTGGTAACAAAACCTGAGACGCAGGTTTAATTGCAATCGCAATAATTATTGAGGACGATGTCGCAGGCAATCCCTTTCACGGGAAGCCTCAACTCATTCGTGACCAATACAAAAAAAATCCGCTCGCAGCTCCGGTGCGGTTTTACCTCTCTCATGGCAGTCTCCTCTCTGCCCGTCTCTTCCGGTTTGTTTGCCGCATCTTCCTTTTTAGCTGCGACGAGCAGCTCTATGAGAGGACTGCGTTGTTGTGGTTGTTGGGGTGCCTTTTTGAATAGCGCATACGCATACACTCGGACGTGCGTTGGTATGAGGTAAGAACATCAAGGACTAAAATCGCGATTTGTTTGACGAAACCAGAATAAATTTAGCAACAAAGACAACATGAATGTTTTCATATCAATCTCGTTTCACAGAACTTGAAACAAATTAGGTGTAATTAACATATATTCATGTATACATGAAAACAATTTGCACAGGGGCCGAGCCTCGGGGATGCTTAGTCCACCAGCAGAATCCCAGCGGATGCAGGACTGCAGGTATACAATACAAATAGACATACAGCGGATTGAGAAATACCAAAGAAGCGACCACAGTCGAAGCGACTACTCGTCATTATCATGATCAATCATGAGTGGAAGCAAGGCGACCACTCATGATTCTACACGTCACAGCTGGTGACCACACTCTGGTCATTTTTCTCTTGTTTCTTGACAAACACTTATTTTCACCTTTTGTTAAAGTCATCTCCATTTCATACAAAAATCTTAACAATATTACCTGAAACTAAAAATTCGACAAGTATACAAAAACAACAAAGGCGGAAGTGAAGGATACGCAACAGTATATATATATATATATATATATATATATATATATATATATATATATATATATATATATATATATATATATATATATATATATATATATATATATATATATATATATATACACTCTCCAGTGGCTTGATCTCTGATCATCAATTTGGTTTCAGACCTGGTCACTCTGCTCTGGACATGCTGCTTCTGCTGTCTCAACAATGGATGGAGGTCCTCAATGCCAAACAGGAAATTAGAGCTGTCTCCCTTGACATATCACGTGCCTTCGATACCGTCTGGCACCCTGCTCTGCTTAACAAACTCTCCTCCTTTGGTATCCATGGAAATCTCCACGCATGGCTGGCGGACGTCCTCTCTAGTCGTAGTCAACGTGTGGCCCTGAATGGGTTTCTCTCATCTCCTCTTCCTGTTCAGGCTGGAGTTCCTCAAGGCAGTGTTCTGGGCCCTGTGCTTTTTCTGGTCTTCATCAATGATCTCTCCGACTCTCTTGAAAATCCTAAATCCTCTCTATCTCTTTGCTGATGACTCCACTCTCTGCCGCTCCATTCCTCATCCCTCAGATCGGCAGTCTGCAGCCTCCTCACTCTCTGCAGACCTGGACAAAATCACAGACTGGGCAAACAAGTGGAACATGTCTTTCAATCCTGACAAATCTCACACTCTTACGATGTCTCTCCGAAAAGACCGACTGGACAACCCTCCCATCCACTTTCTGAATAATCCTCGCCAAGAAATTATGTCACTCAAGCTTTTGGGTCTCACTATCTGCCATGATCTTTCCTGGGAAATTTGACATTTCAAATCTGGCCTCCAAAGCCAGTCGCCGACTGGGCATCCTCCGTCGTGCGAAGTCCTTCCTTGGCACACCTGAGCTCCTCACCACATAGCAGGCTTTCATCCGCAGCTCAATGGAATACTGTTCCCCCCTCTGGGCTGGTGCTCCTGCCTCACACCTAGCTCGTCTTCACGCTGTTGAAAACAAAGTGTTCAGAATCATTGGAATCTACTGCGATGAAGCTACCTCCGAGGGCCTTTCACTTACTCACCGCAGGCAGGTTGGTGGTCTTTCTGTCTTCTACCGACTCCTCTCTGGCCTTGCTCCTCCAGCTCTCTCTGGGCTCTGTCCCCCAAATAGTCCTACATGTCGCACAAGATCTGCCTGCAACCCTCTTATGGTTAAACTGCCAAAATCAAGACTCTCTGCTCACCTTCACTCATTCATTCCTCTTTTCACCCGCCTCTGCAACAAACTCCCTCACTCTCTTCAATCCCACTCCTCCCTCCAGGTCTTTAAAACACCTGTTCACCACCATCTCTTATCTTCCCCCATCCAAAACCTTGATCTTTTCTACCCCCGCTAATTTCACCCCAAATCCGCTTTTTTGAAATACCAACTTCTTTCCTGGAAGTCCTTGGTGTGCTGTGTTTATACTTCTCCCACCCCCACCCCCTTCCCACGCCACCTTCCCCCAATCCCTGTCCCTCCAACTCCCTTTGATTTCTTTTTGTGGTAAATGTTAGCTCTTTCACGAGCCTCGATTCGGTATACAAAAAAAATATATATATATATATATGTATATAATTCTACATACATACATACACATATACATACATACATACATACACATATGATGGATCCCTGACTTAGGACTCAAGACTCATGATTGAGAGAAGGAACAACTGAGATATTTATTTGATTCATCAAACACACAAGCTTGGTGGAAAGCAAAATGCTTAAAACTGAGGCCCACAAGGACCAGGATTCCAACATGATGCTCTTTTTATTTTTTTTTATTTTTTGTTTTTTGTATACAAGATCGAGGCTCGTGAAAGAACGAACAATAATCACACAGAAAGACAAACCGACACATAAAACATATAACATCGGGAGCGGTAGACAAGATGGGGAGAGAGGGGGAAGGACACAAACACAACATTTGAGAGCAGGGACCGAGAGACATGGAGACATCGAGAGATCTGAGAGAGGGCGAGGGCTTTGGGGGGGGGCATGGGAAAGGGGTGGTGGGAGAGGTATAAAACATATGGACACTGCCAGGACTTCCAGGAAAGAAGTTGGAATTTCAAGCAAGGTGGATCTGGGGTGAATTAGCGGGGGTAGAAAAGATCAAGGTTTTGGATGGGGGAAGATAAGAGATGGTGGTGAACAGCTGTTTTAAAGACCTGGAGGGAGGAGTGGGATTGAAGGGAGTGAGGGAGTTTGTTCCAGAGGCGGGAGAAAAGAGGAATGAAAGAGTGAAGGTGAGCAGAGCGCCGAGATTTCGGCAGTTTAACCATCAGAGGGTTGCTGGCAGATCTTGTGCGACCTGTAGGAATATTTGGGGGACAGAGCACAGAGAGAGCTGGGGGTGCAAGGCCGGAGAGGAGTCGGTAGAAGACAGAAAGACCACCTACCTGCCTGCGGTGAGTGAGTGAAAGGCCCTCAGAGATAGCTTCATCGCGGGAGATTCCAATAATTCTGAAAGCTTTGGTTTCAACAGCGTGAAGCCGAGCTAGGTGTGAGGCAGGAGCACCGGCCCATAGGGGAGAACAGTATTCCATTGAGCTGCGGATGAAAGCCTTGTATGTGGTGAGGAGCTCAGGTGTGCCGAGGAAGGGCTTCGCACGACGGAGGCTGCCCAGTCGGCGACTGGCTTTGGAGGCCAGCTTGGAAATGTGGTTTTCCCAAGAAAGATCATGGCAGATAGTGAGACCCAAAAGCTTGAGCGACAGAACTTCTTGGAGAGGATTGTTGAGAAAGTAGATGGGAGGGTTGTCCAGTCGATCTTTTCGGAGAGACATAGTAAGAGTGTGAGATTTGTCAGGATTGAAAGACATGTTCCACTTGTTTGACCAGTCTGTGATTTTGTCCAAGTCTTCAGAGAGTGAGGAGGCTGCAGACTGCCGATCTGAGGGAAGAGGAATGGAGCGGCAGAGAGTGGAGTCATCAGCAAAGAGATAGAGAGGATTTTCAAGAGAGTCAGAGAGATCATTGATGAAGACCAGAAAAAGCACGGGGCCCAGAACACTGCCTTGGGGAACTCCAGCCTGAACAGGAAGAGGAGATGAGAGAAACCCATTCAGGGCCACACGTTGACGACGACTAGAGAGGAAGTCCGCCAGCCATGCGTGGAGATTTCCATGGATACCAAAGGAGGAGAGTTTGGTGAGCAGAGCGGGGTGCCAGACCGTGTCGAAGGCACGTGATATGTCGAGGGAGACAGCTCTAATTTCCTGTTTGGCATTGAGGACCTCCATCCATTGTTGAGACAGCAGAAGCAGCATGTCCAGAGTAGAGTGACCTGGTCTGAAACCAAATTGATGATCAGAGATCAAGCCATTGGAGAAGAGGAAAGATTTCATATCCGAAGCAATGATGGATTCCATGACTTTGCTGATAATTGGGAGAAGGCTGATTGGTCTGTGCAACCGAGACCCCTCTGAAATAATTCGGTCGAGTTTCACTTTATAAAGGGAATATTGGGGTGTGGTTTTTGCTCTCGAGACAAAGGAAAGACAGAGTAGTCTCCAAGGTCATTTAAGGGTCAAACAACATGTTAACTACTTTCTAGAAACCTGATTTTTGGGGGAGTTCAGCAAGTCGTAAAAATGTCAAACATGAAAGTGATATAACGCAGTCCTTTAAGGGGGACTGGGAAAGATAGGTTGGTCTTCACAGAGGGATTATATCATCAGGGTCTGGATTTACAAAGCATATAACTTTTTATAACAAGTTTCCAAAGAACATGAAAGTATTATGAGTATACAGAAATCAATCAAAAACTGAACATTTTCTTGTTTATACTTGGTAATAGGTCAAACGATAATAGAACACAAGGGGGGAGGTGGGGGGGGGGGGGTCTGAACCCCCACATATTGGTGTGCTGTGTTTATACTTCTCCCACCCCCACCCCCTTCCCACGTCACCTTCCCCCAATCCCTCTCCCTCCAACTCCCTTTGATTTTTTTTTGTGGTAAATGTTAGCTCTTTCACGAGCCTCGATTCGGTATACAAAAAAAAAAAAAAATATATATATATATATATATATATATATATATATATATATATATATATATATATATGTATATATATATGTATATAATTCTACATACATACATACACATATACATACATACATACATACACATATACATACATACATACATACACATATACATACATACATACATACACATATACATACATACATACATATATATATATATATAATATTGTTACGCAACCGTGATTAACACCACAGTTACGGATGGCCGATTTGCGAGACTTTACACTCCCGAGGCGAAAACTCAATGGCGGATTAAAGCTCAACACAAAGTTAAACGCACGGAATGGCGGACACAGCAAAGCTCCGCCCGCCGCCTTACCTACTAAAATGAAACACCCAGGAAAACTGCGTTCAGATATATACAGAAAATAATATAAGGATTTATTATTTATAAGTAAAGACAGTGAAAAAGCCCGCGCCGGTAATCTATCTATAATTCCAGTAATCTCTGTATGTCTGTATGTCTGTGACCGCTGTTTCTCGACAACCACGGGTCCGATATACTTTAAACTTGCCAGGTATATTGCTGGGGACCCGAGGATGTGCCTTTTCAAGGTTTCATATTAATCGGAGAAGTAGTTACCGAGCTATGTCCAAAAAACGATTCAACCAATCAGAGAGCAGCGAGCTATCACGTGTGCCGAACGTGGCGAACAGACTCTGCCTCGGACGGCACATTTGAGAGCGTATTCATTTATTTCACGTTGGCAAACTATGTTGCCGTTAAACTATGTTTTAAAACTAATTAAAACTAATTTGCGATTCATTCGCTTTCCTGCGCGTTTGTGCACGCGATGGCGATTTCTTTACCAAACTCCGCAAGCCGTTCGCTTTGGACCAAACCATTTCATGTAAATAGAGGGGGGGGATTGTCACCGTACTCGCAAGCCGTTCGCTTTGGACCAAACCATTTCATGTAAATAGAGGGGGGGGGGGGGGGATTGTCACCGTACTCGCAAGCCGTTCGCTTTGGACCAAACCATTTCATGTAAATAGAGGGGGGGGATTGTCACCGTACTCGCAAGCCGTTCGCTTTGGCTTTGCGAATGGACCAAACCATTTCATGTAAATAGAGGGGGGGGGATATAATTTTAGATATATATATAGTACGGGCATGCCCTAGTACTAATAAATCGAATAAGCCTAAATTGGGATCCCAGACACAACAGATATCAAACACGATACGAGGGAGGTGAATACAAAAATAACACGTCTTTTTGGTTTATGCACAGTGTATTCGCGGGTACGGCCTTATCTCGTCCTTGTCGTCTTGGTGACCGCCGTCCAACACCCGGCTCCTTTCGGCCCCGATGTACCCACGAGGCCTCGCTCCAAGTTCCACAAGCCCCGATCGCACACCACGAGGTCCCTCGCTCCAAGTTCCACAAGGCCTCGCTCCAAGCACCACGCGTCCGACGCAGGCCAGCGGCTCCACACGAGGTCGATCTCCACAAGGTCCGTGCACCAAAGGTTCAACGTAAGCTGCACAAAGCAAGCGAACTCCACTTGACTCGACTCTCTTTTGGGAGTGCTGGCAGCCAAGTGCCAACTGTTCGGTGCCAACTGCCAACTCCGACGAACTGCTCCGAACTGCTCACGAACTGTTGCGAACTGCTCACGAACTGTTGCGAACTGCCGTGTGCTCTGTGTGCGAACTGCCGTGTGCTCTGTGTGCCACGAAATGGCGTCCGACCGTCGCTAATATTGGTGGCCGATGACGTCCCATTGGCGCACTCCTCAGCCAATCATAGCCTCCCAACTCGCCGGCTCGCCCAGGTCACGCCCTCTGCGGCATGCTCCACTCTCCCGTCCCCGACCCCGCGGTGCTTGTGTTATAACACGTGCCAGGCGAGGTTTGTAGGCCTTGGAGGTGTAAACGGTGGCGGCCAATTGTGGCGGTGTTTTTGGCCTGGTTTCCTGTCCATTTATTCCGAAGTCATTGTCAGGGAAAGGAATTATTTAATGTTGCGCTAAGGACCTAACTAATGTTTATGTGGTTTGCAGTGCCATAATGGACAAAGGTTTGACTACTAGGTGAGACTCACAGGGGCGTTACCTTTAATCCCTCACTATTTAACACTCGAACCTCCAGGTAGGTCCACAATCATACATCTTCCCCCGACAAACGCCTAAACATCAAGAACTTATTACATGTAGAGTCCCTGTCACGACAGCCGAATACCTACCTATTCAGATCTACCTAGCTCTAGATGTTGCTCTACCAAATTCATAACACAGCCCCCCCCCCCTGGAACCGTAGCTCCTGCAAGGTTCACCGCAGGCTCTACCATTCCAGCCTTAACACTTACTGTCACACACTTAATTAACCTATGAAATAAATCAGGAAGGGCTGTGGGAAGTGAGTCGGACTACCTACCTACACTTCCTTAACATGCTGAACCCCTTAACCATCATGCAAGTATGTACATTTTCTTCGTTCTACCTGTGGAGGGAGGAAACAAACAACACACAACACTAACTTAACCACAAAACTTAACCATCTTTCCAAAACTCAAAACTCTAACCTTTGTACATACCCCGGTCTACAGACCGCGTCCCCCGGTGGATGCCACAAGACACAACCTTACCTGCGGGGCCATCCCCAATGCATCCCCCTAAATTTCCATGGGCCCTGTCCAGATGTTACAGGTGAGTGACACGGCTCGGTGGATTTCGCCCACATTCATGCAACACAGACCCCTTAACCACTCATTCTCATTCCATAGGTCATCAAGGCATTTCAAAAATCAACAAAGCACTTATTTCAATACACCCCCTGCAGGACCATGGCATTGATGTCATTCACGTGTGTGTGCATTCCTCAACTAGGCAGCGGGGAGGTACCGCACAAAAAGATGGTGGGGGCGCATCAGGCTGTGGTGCCCGCAGTCCCAAAAACAAGTCAACCGACTTACAAGTTCATTGCCCCCCCCCCCCTTTACCTCTTGGCCCCGTGACAGCCCAACAGCCCCTTTCCGCCGTTACCTCGCCGGTGAGGGTCTCCACACACCCCAGGCTCCTTTGCCTCCTGCTTTCGCGCAGCAACACGGGTCACCGGGGGACTTCCTCACCCCGCGGCGCCCAACCAGACCCTCCACCGACGAGCTCCAATTTCCAGTTACCACCGGCTGCCAGGGGTAATTGCCGCAGAGGGGGGCCCGCAGGCATCGCTCCTCAGAGCTTGCTCTGTACCTGCGGACACACACACCTTCCCCACCCACAAGACCCCAAAACACACTTCCTCCCCCGCTGCCATTCAATTCTCCACACAACTCAGCACAATTCAGTACAATTCTTGGTGTAAAAGGTGTTACAAGGCTTGCCATGGCCTGCCACATGTGAAATCCCCCAGTTCACATTTAAACCATCACACATTTCCAAAAGCACATTTCCAAAAGCACAAGTATCGCCCCTCATTATCTCCAATAATCATCACTCACTCTCCAGGTTCCACTCTCACGACCACATCAAAACACCTAACCACAATACAAAAACATACGCCACCCACAAGACACTGTGGCTCCCATTCCATCCCCTCACCGGCCATGTCATCACTCTCACCCGCCTCCCAACTCCAAATTACATGTCCCCAATTTCCCAAAGCAAATCCTGAAGCCTGGGACAGTACTCCTCAAAACACTCACCTCAAGTGCAGGTAGTTGCAGGTTGGTCAGGTTCAAGATTGTCATCCACCACACCTAATTTCCCCCTCACCCTTCCAATCCACTCCGGAGCCTCCCGACCCATGTAGGAGCTCAATCTATCCCCGTGAACTATCTGTGGAAGGGTATGCGGGCCCATCTGAATTTTGAACACCACATCAGTCACCTGCCGAAGCACCACCCCAGGGCCTTTCCAAGGTGAAGTGAGTTTTGGGCACACCCCCTTCCTTCTCCGGGGCCAGTAGAGCCAAACAAGGTCTCCGGGAAGGAAACGAGGTGTGTGAGCCCGAGCGTCATACCGCGTTTTCATCTGCGAAGAAGCCACCCCAATTTGCTTCCTCGCAAACTCATGAGCCTTTTCCATGCTCGCTTTCAAATTGGTTGCATAGCTCTCCACAGTTGGCTCACCCGGTTCCCCTGGTGACGGTCCCATCAACAAATCTGTGGGGACTCGCATCTCCCTACCGAACATCAACAAGGCGGGGGTGCACCGAGTGGTCGCATGCTGGGCGGTCCGGTATGCCATCAATATAAAGGGAAGGTGCTCGTCCCAATCCTGTTGGTTTTCAGATGTAAAGAGGGCCAATTGTGTCAACAGTGTCCGGTTGAACCTCTCTACCATCCCATCCGATTGAGGCCTAAGGGGAGTCGTCCGGGTCTTATGAATTTGGAGGAGCTCGCACACCGACCGCAGGAGGGCAGATTCAAAGTTCCGGCCCTGGTCAGTGTGTAGCTCCCTTGGGACGCCAAATCGGGAGAAGAATCCCTCAACTAGAACTTGAGCTACCAGCCGGGCTTCCTGGTTGGGCAATGGGTAGGCCTCTGGCCACTTGGTGAAGTAATCCATTGCCACCATAATGTACCGATTCCCTCGGCGGGTGGCTGGCAGGGGCCCCACCACATCTACTGCCACCCGCTCGAGCGGTGCCCCGACATTGTACACCTGGAGCGGGGCCTTGCGCGCACGTGGGGGTCCCTTCTTACCGCGGCAGAGGTCGCAGGATCTCACCCAATTTTGGATGTCTCTGCCCGAATTCACCCAGTAGAACCTCTGCCGTAATTTGGACAAAGTCTTGGCCACGCCCAAATGTCCCATTGTCCTAGTCCCATGCACGTGCCCCATAACCACTTCCTTCAATTTGTTGGGTACAATTATCAACCAGGAAGCTACATCACCCATTGGTGTCACCCACTTTCTGAACAAATAGCCCTCTTTCAACCCCAACATCTGCCACTGTGCCCAATAGGCCTTTACCTGGGCTCCGTGTGGAGCAATCTCCTCCCAAGAGGGTCTTTTGTCCTCCTCTAGCCAATGAAAAAGGGGCCCCAAAACAGGATCCTCCCTTTGACTCTCTTGCCAATTCACATCGCCCAATTCCTGTGGGGGTTGTGGCAAAGTTCGCCTGGTCACTTTTGCTGCATATAGGCATGCATCAATTTGGCCCTGCCCAATTGGATCCTTGGCTTCTTGTCTATCACAAAATTTACACTGTGCCTCCCAACAGGGGTGCCGAGAGAGAGCGTCTGCATTGGCATGTGCTTTGCCAGGCCGATGTTGCACAGTGAAATTATACTGCTGCAGCCTCTCAAGCCACCTTGCAATTTGTCCCTCCGGCTCTTTGAACCGAAGGAGCCATTGCAACGAGGCATGATCCACTCGGATCACAAACTCCCTCCCATAAAGGTAAGGGTGAAAGTGTCCAACTGCAGACAGCAAGGCCAATAGTTCTTTGCGGGTAACGCAATAATTTCGTTCGGGCCTCGAAAGTGCCCGACTGTAATACGCAATAGCCCTCTCGACTCCCTGTTGCATTTGTGACAACACAGCTCCCAATCCCTCCTGGCTCGCATCTGTGTCCAGGATGTAATTGCCATCATCCGTCGGGTATGCCAAAACTGGGGCCTCCACCAGACGTTGTTTTAAGTGACTGAATGCCTCGATGCAGCTCTCTGACCATACAAATTTGGCTCCTTTCTCTGTCAATTTGTGCAAAGGTCTTGCAATTTCCGCGAAATTTGCCACAAATCTCCTGTAGTACGAGCAGAGGCCCAAAAATCCTCGGACCTCCCTTACATTTTTAGGGGCGGGCCACTCTTTTACAGATTTTACCTTTCCAGGGTCAGTGGCCACGCCGCTCTCACTGATCACGTGACCCAGGTAAGTCACTTCCCTCCTGAAAATTTCACACTTGCTCGGATTTAATTTCAACCCGGCACCCCTTAATCTCCCAAATACGTCTGACAAATTTTCGACAGCCTGTTCAAATGTGGGAGCGTGGACCAATACATCATCCAAATAGACGAGGCAAGTCTGCCACGGTAAGCCAATTAAAACACGTTCCATCAGACGCTCAAACGTGGCAGGGGCATTGCACAATCCAAAGGGCATGACGACAAACTGCCAGAGACCCTTTCCTGTGGTGAACGCCGTTTTCTCCCTCGCCTCTTTATCCATTTCCACCTGCCAATAACCACTCTTTAAATCCAACGTGGAGAACCATGTTGAGCCTGAAACGGCATCGAGGGTGTCATCGATCCTTGGCAGGGGATACGAGTCCTTGAGTGTCACATGATTGAGCTGGCGGTAGTCCACACAGAACCGAGTGGTCCCGTCCTTCTTCTTCACCAGCACAATGGGTGACACCCAAGGACTCACCGAGGGCTCGATAAATCCGGCTCTTTCCATTTTGCTCACCTGTTCCTCTGCCTCCTCTTTCTTAGCGAAAGGGAGCCGCCTCGGTGGTTGGCGAACAGGCCGAGCCTCGCCAGTACTAATTTTGTGCCTGACGAGACTCGTGCGTCCAACATCCTCGGGGGAGAGAGAAAAAACACCCAAGTTCTTACCAACCAAATTGTGCAACGTCTCTACCTGCTCCGATGTTAGGCCCTCTTCAGAGCGTGTCATCATGTCCCGCACTCCCTCTGACCAATCACATTTCCCCAAATTTTGCCCTCCTTCCGGCTGTACTGGCAAGCATGTGGATCCACCTCCTCCGGTGACCTCTACTACACTACTGCATTTGGCTACGATGGCTCCGCCCCTTATAGTGCGGGGGCTGTCGGACAAGTTGAGCAGCCTGACTGCCAGCATAGGCCCACGGGTGTCTACGAGGGTGCGACCCACCATTAATTCCTCCGTCCCCTGCGAGGACCACGACTCCACTAGCCCCAGCTGGCCAATGGGTTGAGCACCTGCTGCTAACTCTGCCATCACGACTCTCTCGGACCTGGGAGGCACGGTCACAGTGCGCGGCACCTCCAGCCACGTCCCCTGCACCTCCTCGTCATCCCCCAGTCCCATTAACTGCAGCCTCTCGGTGCCCAACCACATATGACCACGCCCAAGGTCTAATTGGCAGTCATGTTCCACCAGGAAACTCAGTCCCAACAGACACTGATCGCACACCCCCGCCACCCACACAACCACACTGACCTCCAGGCCACCCAACTCCATCCTCACCACTCCGCGTCCCAATATTGGTGCCGTTGCCCCCGTAGCCAGTTGAAGGCTGTGTCCTTCTACCCTATCAATTTTGTCCCAGCCTCCAGCACTCTGGTCTAGCACACCCGGATTGATAATGGTGTCACTGGCTCCAGTGTCCACCACAGCCTCACAAAATTCTCCCTCAATTTTGCATCTAACCCTTAGATTACCTGTGCCAATTTGTCCGCAATTCACTACTTCCACCAAAGGAGGGCGCTTCTCCACACACTTGCCAGCCGAGCATGGCCCCGTATGCTCGGCTCGTTCTAGTTTCCCGCACACTCTACCGCTATTGGCCCAGGCGGAGGTGGTGGTCCTCTGTCTGGCACCTGTGGACCTACTGGGGGCCCCCTCCTTTCTGGACTGCGAAGCCTGTCAGGAGGTGGGGGCCCATATGGTTGCCGACAATTCCTCTGACTGTGCCCTCTTCTCCCACATCTAAAACAAGTCCCCAAGAACGGACCCCTCTGGTAGCCAGGCGGAGCCCCCCTTTCTCCCGGCCCAGCCCGATAAAAATCAGGCCGTCCCGATGGCCAACCTGGACCACCCTGTCGTGACTCGCTCCCTGCAAATTGTCCCCCCATCAAATTTGTCAGCTGGCGGCTGATTCCCCTTAACATTCGCCCGATGTCATCCTCTGGCTTTTCCTGATCCCGCACCTCGGCCTGCCGTACCGTCACAGGTGCCCTCTCCGATGCGCGGTTCGACCTTCTCAAAAAGGTCAGTCTCGCCGCGCATTCCGCTGCCCGATGCACCGTGGGTGGGTCCTGTAACTCCACCAACGTCCGGACCTCAGGATCAGGGAGAGCCGCCATAAATTTTTCTATCGCCAGCTTGTCCCACGCCTGTGCTGGTAGGTCCCTGTATGCTATCCTCACAGATTGGTATATATCCTGGGCCAGCTCCTGCAACGTCTCATTAGGCTTTTGCCTGCGATGCAGCAGCTGTACCCTGACCAGGTCGCACCTTGCGCCTGTCCCGTACCTGTTATTCAAGGCCTCACAAATGGCCTTGCTGGTCAATATTCCCTCTGGGACTACGTTTAACACGTCGGCGGCTGACCCCCGCAGTGTCGCCACCAGATTCCCCATGCGCTCCCGCTCTCCCCAACCATTGAGCTGAGACACGCACTCAAATTGTGTCAGGAAAGCCTCGAGGCTCCCTGATCCGTCAAAATGTACGAGGGGGATTGTTTTTCCAGAGACTCTATTCCCCGATTCCTCTCTGTCCAAATCCAGTCCGGGGCCAAAACACCCCCCCAACTGGGTATTCCGTTTCGGAGCCTCTGGTGTCCAAATGTGGCTCGTGGTGAGGGTCTCCTGGGTCACCTTAATCTGGTCCTGAAGATGTTTAACCGACCTACTCACCTCTTCCTTCAGGCTCTCTTGAACCCGGCCAACCTCCTTCTTGATGGTATTGTCCCAGATCTCCAGTCGCTCCTGCATAAAATCACTCACCCTTTCATTATCCATTAGTGGCCCCCACAGGCCTTTCTCAATTAACCCTTGCTCCTGCTCTTTTATGCGGGTTTCCAACCCCCTCACCTCCTCGGCCAATTTGCCCCCCTGTCGGTTGAGCAGTCCCCATTCCTCACTCTGCTGTAGCATTCTGGCATCCACCCGGCCCCGATAGCCTTCCAGGTCCCCATTTGCTTTATCAATTCGACCCTCCAACGCTTCCCCCCTCCGGACAGCCTGGGTCACGCCCTCCTCTATTTTTGACATTAATTCTGTCCGTTTCGATTCACTTGCCACCCCTATGGCTTTTTCCATCTCCCCCCCTCTAGTTTCTACTTTATCCTCCAATTCCCCCAGTCTGCCCGTAATTTGGTTTTGCACACTCCCTTCTATGCCCTCAATTCGTTTCCCCAGCTGTTGTGCCATTTCCCCAATTTTTCCTTCCAATTTTTCATTCCTCTTTCATTTGTTCATTCATTCGTTCATTCACTTTTCCCTCCAATCCCTCAATTTTGCTGTCCATCCCTTCGATCTGTTCTTTCAAACCCTCCTTCAATCTATCCATTTGCCCCTCCATGTTTTTTGTTTGGGCATTAATTCTGTTCTCCAATTGCTCGTTCTGAGCATTCATTTCCCCTTTCAATCCATTAATTTGGTCACTCATGTCCTTCAGTCCTTCCCTCCATTCCTTCCCCTGCGACTCCATTTTATTTTCCATCCCTTCAATTTGTTCCTCCAATCGATCACTCATTCCCTTCATTCCTTCCCTACATTCCTTCCCCTGGGACTCCATTTTTCTTTCCATTCCTCCCATCTCCTTACTCATTTTATTTTCCAGCCCGTCAATTTTATCATTTATTCCCCGACTGGCTCGCTCACTGTTCTTTTCCATTCCTTCAATTTTTCGAAGCAATTGACCCAACATCTGGTCGGTTGTCGGGGCCGTTCCTACTGCTCCCGACTCCCCGGTGGGGGAGGGGGATAAGTTGGTGCTCGGGACGGGGGAGGTTCCAAGGCTCACCTCGACATCTAATTCCCCTATTTCCGGCTCACTCCCGACGCTGACGGAGGCCTCGCTGCGTACTTCCATCTCATCAATTTCCGACATCCGCTTTCCGGAAGATTGTTTCCCGCGCGCGTATTTATTTTAATAATTCCTGAAACAATTTAAATTTGACGAAGACGCGATATCGCGCTCCGTTTGCCCGATTGATTATTAAATTTCTCCGCCTCGACTATAAAAATCTTGCGTTCGAACGTCGGGCGCAATGTACGCCCGACCGTGTCGATGTCTCGCCGCGGACAAAAAAAATTTGTCCGACGGGTTCAAATCCTACACTCCTGACACCACTTGTTATGCAACCGTGATTAACACCACAGTTACGGATGGCCGATTTGCGAGACTTTACACTCCCGAGGCGAAAACTCAATGGCGGATTAAAGCTCAACACAAAGTTAAACGCGCGGAATGGCGGACACAGCAAAGCTCCGCCCGCCGCCTTATCTACTAAAATGAAACACCCAGGAAAACTGCGTTCAGATATATACAGAAAATAATATAAGGATTTATTATTTATAAGTAAAGACAGTGAAAAAGCCCGCGCCGGTAATACTAATAAATCGAATAAGCCTAAATTGGGATCCCAGACACAACAGATATCAAACACGATACGAGGGAGGTGAATACGAAAATAACACGTCTTTTTGGTTTATGCACAGTGTATTCGCGGGTACGGCCTTATCTCGTCCTTGTCGTCTTGGTGACCGCCGTCCAACACCCGGCTCCTTTCGGCCCCGATGTACCCACGAGGCCTCGCTCCAAGTTCCACAAGCCCCGATCGCACACCACGAGGTCCCTCGCTCCAAGTTCCACAAGGCCTCGCTCCAAGCACCACGCGTCCGACGCAGGCCAGCGGCTCCACACGAGGTCGATCTCCACAAGGTCCGTGCACCAAAGGTTCAACGTAAGCTGCACAAAGCAAGCGAACTCCACTTGACTCGACTCTCTTTTGGGAGTGCTGGCAGCCAAGTGCCAACTGTTCGGTGCCAACTGCCAACTCCGACGAACTGCTCCGAACTGGTCACGAACTGTTGCGAACTGCTCACGAACTGTTGCGAACTGCCGTGTGCTCTGTGTGCGAACTGCCGTGTGCTCTGTGTGCCACGAAATGGCGTCCGACCGTCGCTAATATTGGTGGCCGATGACGTCCCATTGGCGCACTCCTCAGCCAATCATAGCCTCCCAACTCGCCGGCTCGCCCAGGTCACGCCCTCTGCGGCATGCTCCACTCTCCCGTCCCCGACCCCGCGGTGCTTGTGTTATAACACGTGCCAGGCGAGGTTTGTAGGCCTTGGAGGTGTAAACGGTGGCGGCCAATTGTGGCGGTGTTTTTGGCCTGGTTTCCTGTCCATTTATTCCGAAGTCATTGTCAGGGAAAGGAATTATTTAATGTTGCGCTAAGGACCTAACTAATGTTTATGTGGTTTGCAGTGCCATAATGGACAAAGGTTTGACTACTAGGTGAGACTCACAGGGGCGTTACCTTTAATCCCTCACTATTTAACACTCGAACCTCCAGGTAGGTCCACAATCATACATCTTCCCCCGACAAACGCCTAAACATCAAGAACTTATTACATGTAGAGTCCCTGTCACGACAGCCGAATACCTACCTATTCAGATCTACCTAGCTCTAGATGTTGCTCTACCAAATTCATAACAATATATATATAATATATATATATCTTCAAAACACACCTGGTCACAAGTGTGCCGCACTGACTGGGTCCTCAGTCGAGGTCCTCAGCATCATCCGTTTCGGCCCTTCAACCTCGATACGATCAGCTAAGGTGGGCCAACAGGGGCACATACACATCCACATGCAGCAACTACACCTGGATGCATACATACCCCCACCCCCAGCCAGTGCGAACGCAGACTACAACAACAACAACAACAACACCTCCGCATCCAGAATCCACAGCACCAAACAAACATGGTGGAACACTCAAACACCCACCTTTATACACTTCACCACACACCAGATCGTAACAAGATCATACACACACACACATACACACCCATACACACACAACACCAACCAACCAACCACCTACCCTTACAACATACACCACTCAACATACAAAAACACATACTCATGCAAAAATTAATTCATGCAAAAACACATACCCTCACCCACTCACTTATATACACAAAATAAGAAATAATAATAGTAACAAAAAAAACAAAAAAACACACACAACCAACCGACACCGTTCGACATGCCTCCATAAACTTCCTCCATATCCAAAATGAGTCTTTCAAGGCAACCTGGGCCACCTTGTCACACATCCTCCTTCTTTCTGTCCCACACACTCCCAGCCTAGCAATAAATGCAGAAAAGGAATTGCCAATATACCCTCTACATCCCACCTCAAATGGCTGACACGAAACTCGCCAACCCTTCTCCCGGCACTCTGCCTCCAGCTCACTGTATTTTCCTCTCTTCCTCTCATGCACCTCCTCCATATTCTCTTCCCAAAGTACCGACAATTCCACTAAGATGACCTGTCTTGTTGCACCTGACCAAATGACAATGTCAGGCTGCAACCTTGTCACACAGATCTCCTCTGGGAATACCAATTGTGGCTTTAGGTCTGCCACCACCTGCCAATCACAAGCATCTGACAGCCCTCTTGCTTTCCACCTCCTCCTATTTCCACCTCTTACCGCTTGGCCCTCTTTGACAAACCACACCTCTCCCCATCAGTCTCCTTCTCCACTCTTTTTCTCTCGACCTCAGCACCTCTTGTTGCACCATCTGCACCACCACCACCGCCAGCACCTGATCATGTCGCCACCTGTATTGTCCTGCTGCTGCTGTCCTGCTATGTATATATATATATATATATATATATATATTGTTACGGTTTTGCGAACCTTCACTTTGTAAATTTTCGTAAATGTTCCCTTATAAATGATCCCCTGTAAATATCCCCATTAATTGGCTTTATTAAAGATCACACCCTAGTTAGTCCATGTACAACATGCAGAGCACCATAGGACCTCTCTGTAGTTATTTCATTATTATGTTTTTCAGTTAAGGATCTGTTCCCAATAGTTGAATCTGCGTTGCATTAATTAAATAAGATAGGCCCCATTCCATCCATTTTGCTCTCTCTCTCTCCAAATTGTGTTACTTTGCTTGCCAGCAGCGTTCACTGCATTCAAACACCATTACGCACGCGGTCAAGCCGGAGAAGAAGGGGGCGGAGCGCCGAGACCGAGGCGTGGCCCTTTCGGCGAGCCAACCAGGGCTGAGGTGAGCTCATTTATAGGCGTGGCTCGATGAAGCGCGGCTTGATTTCTGCACGGGCTATATAAGCGCAAGCACGGCACCTTTACATGAGGAGGGAGAGAAGTGCGGTTGTTGAAAGAAGCCCAAGAGGAGAGAGAAGAGAGAAGGCATGGACTGCGCGGAGGTTGGGTGAGATCGCATCATCGATTGTATTGAACTGCACATACGGCCGTGCAAAGGACTACCCCCCCCCCCCCCCCCCGCCACGTATAAGGTCCGACGGCGTGCCAACAGTACACGCTCGCTGCTGCCGCGGTACGAGTCAACACCCGGAGCCGGACTCAAGTGAAGCTGGAGCCGGACCTCGATGCCTACCATCTGCCTGGACCCTTCTCCTCCTTCCAGCCATTCCTTCCTGCCATTCCCTGTTCGTGTGAGTCTGTTTGTTTGTCCGGGGTTGTAAGTAAGACTGTATAATTAAACTTGCCCTGTGTCCTTTTGCTCTTCTTCGTCTGTATATTACTTTCGTTTCCTCTTCTCTGGGTTTTCTGTATATAAATTAATAAACCCACTTTTGTTCGTCTTATTTTCTGGGTTTTCTCTTATTCGATCGTTTGCGTCCTTTCTTTCTCAATTGAGTAACTGTGGCACGATTCGGCCAATGCTCGGAGTCGGGTTTAGTCTCTTGTTAACGGCCTGAGTCGTGGCTCGCTTCGCTCGGCGTGTCCACTACAGCCGCGGCTCGGGCGGGGCTCATTTGCTCGCTTACCGGAAGGTGCTGGTCATTAGGTCATAGGAATAATTGGCCTACTACCCTATTCAGCGCTGACCGGAGGTGACGTCATAGCTCCAGGACTCGGACGGCCAGTATGAAAGACGAGGGGATTAAACCCCCTTCGGTAAGGGGAGTGCCGAAACCGGATCCATAAATATATATATATATATATATATATATATATACAGACTTGGCATTTAATATGGAATTTTTTTTTGTGGGGGTGAACTTACTTTTCAAGATGTCTTAGAACCAAAAGTTCATTGGAATTATGTTTAAATTATTCTACATTTTGTTAATGTGACATTTAAAAGAAACAAAAACCACATTTGACATTTCGAAACAAATAAATTGAGCCTTGAAAGTGATGGAAACTGATATCGAACTCAATTCATGGACAGTACTGTGTTAAACTTCTGTACGTTTTCCAGAAGTATCTCTTTATTTTGCACATTAGCCAAAAAAAATTTCAACAAAAACCAAAGTTAAATTACGACTGGGATTACGGACAGTAAAATTACAGTTCAGTACTTCGTGTAACCCCCACGAGCATTCAGGAGAGCACGTACATGTTGAGGCATGCTGTTCACGAGATTTGCCAAGGTTTGGACAGGAATCGCTTGCCATGCAGTGACAATAGCCTTCTGCAATTCACGCACAGAGGCAGGCTGCTGGTCCAAGTGGTCGATTTGACGCGTTAATTCTGCCCACAAGTTCTCTATCGGATTCATATCCGGGGACATGGCAGGCCACTCCATATGTTCTACACCACAGTCAGCAAGAAAGTGTTGGATCATGCAAGCACGATGACGCCGTGCATTGTCATCTTGGAAGACAAAGTTTCCTCGAAAGGCTGCATGAGCAAATGGAAGCAATGTTTCTTCCAGAATGGCCCTGTACTTGAACTGGTTCAGGTTTCCATTCAGAACAACCAGGTCAGTTTTGCCCCCTGCATGAAAAGCAGCCCAAACGGTCACCCCACCACCTCCAGCTTGGACTCTTGGCACTATACACTCTTTGTTGTAGGCTCCATGCACTTGTCTGTGCACTCGGACGCGGCCATCTTGACGATAGACCAGAAATCTAGACTCGTCACTGAAGATCACGTGATTCCAGTGTCCTGGCTGCCATTGACGGTGCTCTCTGGCCCACTGCAATCGGCGCTGGCGGTGTTGTCTGGTCAGGCGTGGCTTTCTCAGGGGACACCTGGCACGATAGCCTGCTTGAACCAGTCGTTGGTTGACTAGCCTTCTGAATACAGGCACATTTGTCAGTTGCTGCCACTCAGCCCTAAGCCGATTAGCTGACTTGGTACAGCCATTGCGGACTAACCGGTGCAGCTGGCGATCATCCCTCCTTGTGGTTCTGCAGGGACGTCCTGGCCTCGGTATTGGAGTAGGGACACCCCTCTGAGCATTTCGTTTCAGGATCTTTGACACCTGACCTTGAGTGATGCCATACTGCCGAGCAATAGCACGCTCTTTCATTCCGTAATTTCGTAAAGCCACCACTTCATAACAAACAGCATTGTCGAGTTGACGGACCATCTCCAGAGGAAGCGGCAATAACTTTTGGAGACGTGCAACAGTTGTTTTCTACTAATACAGAACGCAACAACTCTTGTATACCCAACTGTGAAGCCAATCATCAAATGCACCTGTCCGTACATTTTGCCACGCCACCTGTGATATAATCCTGTTGTTGACTTCTTGCTGCGACAGACAATCAGTGACATCGTTCTTTTAACAAATAAATCACCAAAGTGTAAAAGAATCTCACCAGATTGATATACTGAGTTCAGAAAGTAAACCCAAGTCAAGAAAAAATATATATTCCATTTTAAATGCCAAGTCTGTATATATATATATATATATATATATATATATATATCTGTGCAGTGTCCGTCCTCTCCTGTGTTGTGTTGTCCTGTGTTGTGTTGTGTTGTCTTGTGTTGTGTTGTCACTTAACTACTTCTTCAAACTTTTGTAAAATCGTACCAAAATTCTGGTATGCACATATCTCTCCCATCGGTATGTCCTAAGGGTATTTTTTGAAAAATTTTCGAATTTTTTTTTTTTTTTCTGTAATTTTTTGGGGGAAATTTTTTTTTTCAACTTCAATTGTTTATAAAATGTGATATCACGTATATTACAAATACATTTGTGCAAAATAATTGTTTGAATTATGATTGGTTTAAACCATGACAAAACGGCAACTCGGGTACAGTCATTTATCTATATATCTACACATCTGGGCAGTGTCTGTGTTGTCACTTAACGACTCCCTCAAACTTTTGTTTCCGTGGTTGTGAAGTGTTTTTAATAACGTGGTGGTGGTTTTGAATCACGTGGTGTTGAGGCATTTTGAATTATGTGGTGGTGAGGTGTTTTTAAATGACGTGGTGGTGAGGTGTTTTTAAATGACGTGGTGGTGAGGTGTTTTTAAATGACGTGGTGGTGAGGTGTTTTTAAATGACGTGGTGGTGAGGTGTTTTTAAATCACATGGCGGTGAGGTGGTTTGAATTACTTGGTGGTGAGGTGTTTTTAAATCACATGGTGGTGAGGTGGTTTGAATTACTTGGTGGTGAGGTGTTTTGAATTAAGTTGTGGTGAGGTATTTATAATTACGTGGAGGTGAGGTGTTTTTAATTATGTGGTGATGAGGTGTTTTGAATTACTTGGTGGTGAGGTGTTTTGAATTACTTGGTGGTGAGGTGTTTTTAAATGATGTGGTGGTGAGGTGTTTTTAATTTTGGGGCTGTGAGGTGTTTTTATTACGTGTTTTATGGCTGTGAGGTGTTTTGAATTACGTGGTGGTGAGATGTTTTGAATTAGTTGGTGATGAGGTGTTTTGAATTATGTGGTGGTGAGGTGTTTTGAATTATGTGGTGGTGAGGTGTTTTGAATTACGTGGTGGTGAGGTGTTTTGAATTATGTGGTGGTGAGGTGTAATCGTCCCAAACTTACAGGCTGCACCTACCCCTCCCCTATGTATGTGCTGAGGGGTTATTTGTTGAAAAAAAACACATTCAACCAAAATCTTCAACCTAAATTGCCTATTAAAATGTAATATCACAAACACAACAAATACATTTGTGCAAAATAATTGTTTGTATTATGATTTATGTAAATCATGACAACACAGCAACTCAGGTACAGTCATTATTCTCAACTAATATAAGCCCGTTCCTCAGTAACGACGCTTGGTGAGGCGAGTGCAGCGAGCCGAGCCAAGCTAGTATATATATATATATACTATATATATACTAGCTGTATATATACTAGCTATATATATATATACTAGTATATTGTGGCGGACACAAAAGCCCACTGGCGTGGTGACATCATTCCACGCACCAAGTGGGCGGTGGCCACGCCCGAGGGGTAGGCGTGGCCTCATGATATACACCGGGCGACCAGCCCGGAGGAGTTCAGTGTTACAGTGTAGTCTTACAATAAAGACGTTTATATGTTACCGCTTGTCCGCTTCCTCCTTGCTCACAAGCAGCGCGCGTAACGCCGCGCTTTACTGGTGACCCTCGACGTTGGATCTGCCGGAGCGATCCTTCCACACGCGACGCCATCGCCATGGCCGCCTTCGTCAAACTTCCGGAATTTTGGGAGGCTCAGGCCGAAGTCTGGTTCGTCCAGGCCGAAGCCCAATTTCAGCTTCGGCACCTCACCGGCGATGACACGCGCTACTGCCACGTCGTCGCCTCCCTCGGGCCCGGCACGGCCGCTCGAGTTGTGTCCGTCCTTCGCCACCCACCGGACGGCCACAAGTACGAGGCACTCAAGCGGCTACTCCTAGCCACGTTCAGCCTCACGGACGACGCACGGGCCGACCGCCTCCTGGATCTCCCCGAGCTCGGTGAGACGCGCCCGTCGGTCCGAATGGACCATATGCTGTCACTGTTGGGCGACGAAGCCCCCGGTTCGCTATTCCGGGCGCTTTTCCGTCGCCAACTTCCAGCGCAGGTTCGCCTCGCGTTGGCCGGGACCGGGCTAACGGAACCCCGAGCATTGGCGGCCGAGGCGGACAAGTACTTCGCCGTTTCGGACACGCGGGCGAGCGTTGGCGTGGCCGTCACGGCCTTCGACGCTGATGTTCCACAGCATCATCTTCTACAGCACGCTGAAGTTCAGCAGCATGCTGATACGCACCTCGTGAACGCCGCCACGCCCCGCCCACCGCCGCGGCGAAACCGCCACCGCGGGGAAACCCGTCGACTCCACCGGCCTGGCGGAGCCAGCCGCGCTCCTCCAGCTCCACCACCTGGTGCTGGTTCCACGCCAAGTTCGGCCACGAAGCTCGGCGGTGTCATCCGCCGTGCTCCTTCAACGGGTCGGGAAATGCCCGGGCCGGCGCTCAATTGTGGCGATGAGCGCCGGCCGTTCGAGCAGCCTGCTGTTCATAACGGACACCTTCTCCGGGCGCCGTTACCTGTGCGACACGGGAGCGCAGGTGAGTGTCATTCCCGCCGGCACGTCAGACAAGCACGCCGCGGGTGGGGGCCCCGCGCTGCTTGCCGCGAACGGGACGCCCATCCGTACATACGGAAAACGCTGCCTCTCTCTGCGGTTTGGAGGGCAGGTTTTCCGATGGACGTTCGTCACCGCCGACGTGCCCATGGCACTGCTTGGCGCGGACTTCCTGTGCGCTAATGGGCTCCTGGTCGACGTCAAGCGCAGACGGCTTGTCCAGGCCGAGACGTTCAGCTCGCTCGCTTGTGCGTTGCCTAGCTCAACGAGCGGCTTGCCAAGCGGCTTGCCGAACGATTCGGTTCCGGCCACGTTGGTCTGTACGCTTCCGGCAGCGGACGCATTCACCCGCCTCCTCGCCGGCTTCCCGGCCCTCACGCGGCCCACCTTCTCGGCGGGGGCCGTCAAGCACGGGGTGGCCCATCACATCCCCACCGTCGGGCCACCGGTCTATGCCCGGGCACGCCGCCTCGAGCCGACGAAGCTGGCGGTGGCAAAAGCGGAGTTCGCTACCCTGGAGCGACTCGGCATCGTTCGGCGCTCAGAGAGCGCTTGGGCGTCGCCGCTGCACATCGTGCCGAAGCCCGGCGGGGGATGGCGACCGTGCGGGGACTATCGCCGTCTCAATGACGCCACGACTCCCGACCGCTACCCCGTCCCCCACATTCAGGACTTTTCCGCCCGTTTGGCGGGCAGGTCCTTCTTCTCGAAGGTGGACCTCATACGCGGCTACCATCAGGTCCCCGTCAGGCCGGAGGACGTCCCGAAGACGGCGGTCATCACGCCATTCGGACTCTTCGAGTTCCTGCGCATGCCCTTCGGTCTGAAGAATGCGGCTCAGGCGTTCCAGCGACTGATGGACAGCGTCCTGCGCGACTTGGATTTTGTCTACGTCTACCTGGACGATATCCTCGTCGCCAGCGTGTCCCGCGAAGAGCACCTACGCCACCTCCGCACGCTCTTCGAACGCCTGGGCCAGCATGGCCTGATTGTGAACCCCGCAAAGTGCCGGTTCGGCGCCGCCACAATCGATTTTCTGGGGCACCGTGTCACCAGGCACGGCGCCGTCCCCCTGCCGGCCAAGGTGGAGGCGGTGAAGGGGTTTCCGCGCCCCCGCACGATCAGAGGGCTGCAGGAGTTCCTGGGCATGGTGAACTTTTACCATCGGTTCCTGCCCCGTATCGCCCAGCTCCTGCGCCCCCTGCACGAAGCTCTCCGAGGTAAGCCGGGCAAAGGCGACGTTACCTGGACCGAGCAGATGGACACGGCGTTCACGGGCGCGAAGCTCGCCTTGGCTAACGCCACCATGCTCGCGCACCCGGCGCCCGATGCACCGATCGCCCTCACCACCGATGCCTCGGACTACGCGGTGGGCGCGGTGCACGAGCAATGGGTGCGTGGAGCTTGGCAACCGCTGGCGTTCTTTAGCCGGCAGCTTCGCCCGCCCGAACGCCGTTACAGTACCTTCGACCGCGAGTTGCTCGGACTTCACTTGGCGGTCAGGCACTTCCGCCATCTGCTCGAGGGCCGGGCGTTCACTGCCTTCGTCGACCACAAGCCGCTGATCTTCGCGATGGGCAAGGTCACCGAGCCGTGGTCGGCCCGGCAGCAGCGTCACCTCTCGGCCGTGTCCGAGTACACGACGGACATCCAGCACGTCGCGGGGAAGGACAACCCGGTGGCGGATTGCCTTTCCCGGGCCGTCGCCCACGCAGTCCACCTCGGCATCGACTATGCCCGGATGGCAGCGGACCAGGCCGCTGACCCCGACGTCCAGGCCTTGCGGACCGCCGTCACGGGCCTCCGCGTCACCGAGGTGCCGTTCGACGGCGCGGGCACGGCCCTCTTGTGCGACGTCTCCCTCGGGCGTCCTCGCCCCATTGTGCCCGCGGGCTGGCAGCGCCAGGTGTTTGACGCCATCCACGGCCTGTCCCACCCGGGCGCGAGGGCCTCCCAAAGGCTGATCGCCGACAAGTTCGTCTGGCATGGCCTCCGGAAGGCCGTCCGCGGCTGGGCCAGGACGTG